>NC_134146.1:17665500-17976500 GCF_033958435.1 Carettochelys insculpta
CCTCCTGTGGTGGTGAGTAGTGGATATTTTTTGCTGGGGGGCTGGGGGAGCCTGGCGGGGATGGGTCACAGTGAACCCTCTGATTTAACTCACATCTGGGTTTAACAGACACCCCCACTTCCCCAGTAGCCCATTAAATCTGGCCTCCAGGACATCTCTCCTACCTGTCCCCATGTCACTGGTACCTACATGCACCACGACCACCGGCTCCTCCCCAGCACTACCCAAGTCACATAAGCGATGACTGAAAGTTACAGGACTTACATCTGCATTGTACTGGATCGAGTGGAGGCTTTATACAACGGTAACAGCAACATTTTTTGTTTGGCTGTACCTCAGAAGCAAGAAGACTGCTAAACCAACTCCCTCCCTAAGCCTTATGCAGGTTGGATGGGGAAGGACTTGGGCTCTGAGCATTCAGGGCACCATCAAAATTTCCACAAACTTGCCATGCCTGGTAGTACTATGAGGTCATACTATCCTATGGCTCAAAACAAAAAGCAATCAAGTAGCACTTTAAAGACTAGCAAAATAATTTATTAGGTGAGCTTTTGTGGGACAGACCCACTTCTTCAGACCATAGCCAGACCAGAACAGACTTAATATTTAAGGCACAGAGAACCGAAAACAGTAATCAAGGAGGACAAATCAGAAAAAAATGATCAAGGTGAGCAAATCAGAGAGTGGAGGGGTTGGCGGGGGGAAGGTCAAGAATTAGATTAAGCCATGTGTGCAGACGAGCCCCTATAGTGACTCAGAAAATTCCCATCCAGGTTCAAACCACGTGTTAATGTGCCAAATTTGAATATAAAATTTGAACATGTTTCCTTGCAACAAAGCCCGCTGCCAGCTTTGTCCACATATCTTCTCTGGAAATACCATCACTGGACCTAACCAGGTTACTCACAGAATCACGGGCACTTTCCCATGCTCCTCTACGAACATCATATATGCCATCATGTGCCAACAATGCCCAGATGCTTTGTATATTGGACAGACTTCTACCTCCCTTAGGCAAAGGGTCAATGGGCACAAAACAGACATCAAAACACTCCAGATCCACAAACCTGTAAGTCACATTTTAATGGAATGGGCCATTCTGTTAATGACTTAAGAGTATGCGTGTTACTGAAAAAAAAATTTGCACTGCTATTCAAAGGGAAACAGCCAAGCTGTCTTTTATATTCAAATTCGGCACATTAACACGTGGTTTGAACCGGGATGGGAAGTTTCTGAGTCACTATAGGGGCTCGTCTGCATACTTGGCTTAATCTAATTCTTGACCTTCCCCCCCACCCCTCCACTCTCTGATTTTGCTCACTTTGATCTTTTTTTTCTGATTTGTCCTCCTTGATTACTGTTTTTGGTTCTCTGTGCCTTAAATATTGAGTCTGTTCTGGTCTGGATATGGTCTGAAGTGAGTCTGTCCCACGAAAGCTCACCTAATAAATTATTTTGCTAGTCTTTAAAGTGCAACTTGACTGCTTTTTGTTTTGATAGTATATAGACTAGCATGGCTCCCTCTCTGTTACTATCCTATGTCTCATTATGCTTTTACAGTTATTACGTTGTTCCTTGTAATGGTTGTATTTGAATCCAGTTCATCCCCAGAAATCAAAGTGGAGGAGGCCCTGCTATTCAACTGCAATTTCACAGACATTTCCTTATTAACCTTGTTGTGTACCTGGAGGTTGGTATTGTCCCTTGTTCAGGCTTCTCTGTCTTGACAGCTTTGAACCAGGCATGTTGTGAGGCTCAAGGAGAAAGTCCTGATGTCATCAGTGCTCTCCGATGTGCCATCCCCTGTTGAAAAAGTGTGGCTGCAGCTAACTCACCCTTCTTCTTCTCTTGCACATGTGGCTAAAATGGTTCAACTTGCCACTTTCCTCTCAATGCTGTCTGAGGGCGGGGACACCTCCTTTACCCACTCACATCATCTCCAACAGTAAATGCAGCTCCCTAGAGATGTAGAATTCTGGCTACATGCTCTTCTTTGCCTCGCTGAGTGTATTTTGGAGATTGTTCAAAACCTAGGGCTTTCATCCTTTCCTCAGGATGCACGCTCCATTTCGATCTGTCTTCTCCCATGTGAGCTTGCCTTCCCAGAACATCTAATCCTGCAGGTGGTGATCCCAGGTGCTACAGACCATCCTTCCCTGAATCAGGGTGTCTGTTAAGTTCCCAGAATTGCAGGTAGCAGGAAGTAACTTTGAGGTCTAGCCCCACTTTGAACTGGTCTACAGAGAAAAATGAGGGTTGCTCCACAGTTTCAACTTTGGGGAGTTGTAGGTCTCCAGACCTCCTAGGACTGAGGCATCAGTGTGGCGCAGATCTTGTTTCTCTCTCAGGTAAAGTCAGAGTTTTATTTTTGTTGCTGTTGTAATCTTCCTGAATAGCCAGGTCTGTGTACAGCTTTAACACCTTCTTCCGCCAGGTCCATTGCTGGGATAAGTTTGTGTTTGCAAAATCCAAAGCTCTGAAGGCCATCATACTCAGTTCCATGGCTCACACTGCCAGCTCCTGCACTGCCGAGGGCTCGCAGAAGAGACGCTGCCACCATGTTACATTCACAAAGAGCGAAGGTGAACGCAGGTTAAGTTGAACAAGTGCAGATGTATGAACTCCTCTGCTTCAGGTTGCCAGCTGTCTGGTTTTTGATGGCACTGGTCAGAACCACTGACCAGACCATTAGAAGTCCAGTCAGTGGCACAGTGGGGCTAAGACAAACTCGCTACCTGCCCTGATTCCATGCGGCTCAGGAAGCAGCTGGCATGTCCCAACTCCCTGTGGTCCCTAGGTGCAAGGGTGGCCACAGAAGCTCTGTGTGCTACCCCTCCCTGGATGCCACCTCTGCAACTGCCATTGGCCTGAAATTGCAGGGAATCTGCAGGTTGCACCTGAGGGCATGGGCCTTGTGAGCTGCAAAGAGCTGCCTAGCTATGCCTCCCAGGGGCCAGAAATGCTGGCTGCTTCTGAAGGCCAGCACAGAGCCACGGTAGGTAGGGAGTTTCTCTTAGGCCTGCTATGCCAGTGACCTGATACTGCCTGAGGTAAGTGCTGCCTGGCCAGAGCCTGAACCTCAACTCCCTTTCTGAGGTTGGAAACCCCTTCCACACCCTAGTGCCCTCCCAGAGTCCATACCCCTTCCTGCACCACAAAGCTCTCGGCCCCAGTCTGGAGCCCTCATCCACTTCTCCACCCCAACTCTCTGATGCAGCTCTGAGCTCCTTTCTGCTTCCAGTTACCTCATTTCTTACCCCACCACAGAGCTGGAACTCCAGCTGGAGTCCTCACCTCCTCCCACAGTCCAACCCCTTTCCCCAGACCAGTGATGTCTGGTCCCCGGGGGGGAGGCAGGGGACTGGAGTGAATAGTGACAGGGCCGGGCCTCGGCGAAGAAGCAGGCAAAGGTGCTTGTATTTGTGTAGTTAGAAAGTTAACAGCTCTACCCATGCACTGCTCTGTCCATGTGGCTCAGTTACTTCTCGCCTAACTCCCTTGTGTCTCTTCAATAACAGCCCATCCAGGGCACAAGCGCTGGCTGACTTGAGCTCTAGAGATCATGATATCACCCTGGCTCCCCTTTTTATGTCAGAATGCCTGTGCTGAGGGAGCTCGTAGTACAGCTGTTGTTGTTGAACAGGCCTAGCAAGGGACGCCGCTCCCTTGGCTGCCTCTCGCTCAATGAAGAAATATGCTTCCTAAGGAGCAAATGCATCCAGTGGTGTGCCTCTCCCTTCTCCACAGTACAGCTCAGCCTGCAGTGTTAAGAAAGCCAGCAGCCTCTTGACATCTACTATGGGAAAAATTCCCGCTGATCCAGCCTACTAGGCTCAGCATGGTGATAACTGCTGAAGTCTGCCAAAAGATCTGATCGGACGAGGTTTGAAACATGAACATTTTTTGCCAACAGGACTATTGCCCAAGTGAGAACAGGGGGAAAGGGTGTTAGCGGTCACTCATGTCTCTTTAATTACACTTGCAGAAATTGTCAGTCACTCTTATTCAGTCCACGCATTACTTAGGCTTTCACTTGAGCAGTGTTCATTTTGACAATTCAGGAAGATGTGGTGACCCAAGGCAATTCAAAAATGGGGGGAGAAGGGGTGAGAGTAGAACCGTAACTAGCTAATTTTGTGCCTGAAGCAAGAACATAAAATTGTGCCCCCTCATGTTTATATATTCGTAGTAGTTATTTAATAGAAAAGGGGAAATATATTAATAAAATAACAACACTACATTTACTATGGTTAATCAGAGTTGTGATGGTAGAAACACACCCATTTTCAAACTGCTCCCCCGGCTCAAATCCCACAATCAGGGGCGAGGGGAGTCACCCTCAGGGGCCGTGTCTACATTAGCCAAAAACTTTGAAATGGCCATGCAAATGGCCATTTCGAAGTTTACTAATGAAGCGCTGAAATACATATTCAGCGCTTCATTAGCATGTGGGCGGCCGCAGCACTTCGAAATTGATGCGGCTCGCCGCCTCGCGGCTCGTCCAGACAGGGCTCCTTTTCGAAAGGACCCCGCCTACTTCAAAGTCCCCTTATTCCCATCTGCTCTTAGGAATAAGGGGACTTCGAAGTAGGCGGGGTTCTTTTCAAAAGAACCCCCGTCTGGGCGAGCTGCGTGGTGGCGAGCCGCGTCGATTTCAAAGTGCCGCGGCCGCCCGCATGCTAATGAGGCGCTGAATATGTATTTCAGCGCTTCATTAGTAAACTTCAAAATGGCCATTTGCATGGCCATTTTGAAGTTTTTGGCTAGTGTAGACATAGCCAGGGGCTGCAGGGGGCTAAGGGAGTCACTTTCAGGAGCTAGGATTCACTCAGGGTCTGGAGAGGGCTAGGGGTGTCACACTCGGGTTAGGAGAGTCACAGGGTCTGGAGAGGACTGAGGAGTCTCATTCAGGAGCTAGCATTCACTCAAGGTCTGGAGGGGGCTAGGGGAACCACGCTCAGGGACTAGGAGTCACACAGGGGCTCAGGGTGTCTCACTCAGGGGCTAGGAGTCAATCGGGCTGGAGGGGGCTAAGGGAGTCACATTTAGGGGCTAGACAAGCCATGGGGAGGCACAGGGACACCCGTGGCTAGAAGGTGTCTGAGGCGTGGAGCTCTGGCCAGCAGCGCCAGCCACCCAGGTGAGGGGGGAACTCCGACACCCACAGCTGCAACCTGGCTTGGGTATGGAGCCCTGGGCTGTCAGCGCCAGCCATAGGACCCCCAGCAGGGGCAGGGAAGGACCCCCGACCCCTGCGGCTGGAAGCCAGTGGCTGGCCGTGCCAGCTGCAGGAACTCTGGCTGGGTATTGGGGAGAACCTGACCTCCCCTTTGGCTGGAAACCAGCTGGGGCAGAGCCCCGTCCAACAGCGCCAGCCTCAGGAGCCCCAGTTGGGGTGGCAGGGGCACCCAACCCCTGCGGCTGGAAACTGTCTGGGGCAGGGATGTGATCAGGTCTCTGCCCTCCCTCCCCACCACCAACACAGGCCCCCACTTCATCTGAGCTGGGCGCTGCTCCTTTGAGGTTGTAGCTTCCTGCCTTTTTCCTATGCAGGTATGCAGTTAATTGATTGGTTTAACTGCCTGACGGCTGTTAATCCTATTAAGAAGTTGAGTACCACTTCAGCGTGAATGGCTTCTTAAGAGCCTCCTGTGGAGCTGCCCAGCCCAGCCAGCATCCCTTTTCAAATGTAATCATGACCCGTGTTTGGGTCATGACCCATAGGTTGGTAAACCCTGTCATAGACTAACAGATTTATTGGAGCATAAGCTTTTGTGGGCAAAGACCCGCTTTGCCAGATGCTTGCATTCTACCATGATCTGAAGAAGTGGGTCTGTCCGACGAAAGCTCATCACCCAATAAACTATTTTGTTTGTCTTTAAAGTGCTACTGGACTTCTTTTTGTTTTGATTGCATTCTATGAGTCTGATAGCAGTTGTGCACAAATGAGAAGTTTCTAATAAGTAAAACACACAGGCCACATCTATCTACACTTGCATTCCTCTTTCAAAAGAGTAATGCAATGAGGGAAATTGAAAATGCAAACGAGGCACTGATTTACATATCTCATGCTTCATTTGCATAATCTCTTCTCGGAAGAGGTTCTTTTGAAAGACAAAAAGCAGTGTAGATGGGGCTTTTTTGAAAACAAACCCCATCTTTGACAGAACTCTTCTTTCTGAAACAAAATAGCCCTGGGGTTTATTTTCGAAAGAGCCCTGCCTACACTGCTTTTTTTCTTTCAGAAGAAGCTCTTCTGAAGAGATTATGCAAATGAATTATTATATATGTAAATCAATGCCTCGTTTGCATTTTTGATTTCCCTCATTTGCATTCCTCTTTCAGAAGAGGAATTCAAGTGTAGATGAAGCTGCAGTCATGAACAGCAACCCAACTCTTCCCACTCACTTGGAGAAGCACCGCAATGGGTTAAAGCCATTATGGATTTTGCAGAAAAACATGGAAAGGACTGAGAAAATGGAGGCTAGCTTGAATTTAAACTGAAGCTCTCCATTATATTGCCGAGTTCGTCTGGTTCCTTAATCAACTGGGGCCTTGTTCCGCAGTCAGTCAGCAGAGACTTTAGAAAGTAGTTCAAACAAATCTGAAATGGGAGAGTCACAAAGGATGTCTTTGCTGTGGTTGTCTCTACCTAGAATATGTCATTTTATGGGACAGGGGTTTCTCTCAGTAGCCTTTCTATAGCACTGGAGTACAATTCACAATAGTGCTATAGGATACTTTCATTACTGAGCTCCTAGTAATCTAAATATGCGTGTAATTAAGGCAAGTACTGTCAGAAACCCGGCAGTGAGCTTTCACAACACCACTTGACTTCCTCTCTCATCCCCGTTGAGGTCAGGAATTAGTTGAAGAGGCTGGGTATCTAAACTTCCCAGACTGTTAGAAATCTTAGCCCCCACCCCTGCCTTTGATTCTCCTTTCAGCCTTAATGTTTGGTAAGGATTTTAGCATCTAGGAAAATTCTTTATCCCACTTTTAGTTACTTAACATGGACTTTTATTCCTGAATGCTCTGCTTTTATTAGAAACTGTAAATGCAGACATCAAAATCCATTTACCAGAAACCGGACTGTTCTGCAAAACTTTGAAGTTCCCTCTCTAATGGCATTCTTTGATGTTGCTGTTTAAAAAAGCCTTTTTAAAAATGTTAAATATATTCTTGCCGTAAAGTTTCTCTTTCAGTGTTTGAGACACCCTTATCATTAATGTAAAAATCTTGTCATTGTTAGCTACTGTCAACACCATCATAGCAACTATGATTTAGGGGCACTTGATGGTGACCTGCCCGACCATGGGGCTTTCTCATTTTTCAGCCTTGTGAATGAATGAAACAGCATAGTGGGCAGAGAGGTGGGACAAGGAAAACAGAACAAAAAATGAAAAAAGGTCAGAACAAAACCAGAAAAGGATATGCACGCAAGAACCTGTTAACAGTAACTCTAAAGAGAGGAGGAGGAAGATTAGAAAGAAAGTATGTGGCTGCTACGTGATATTTGGTCACAGCCTCGGGTACTTTCCAAGGAATGGAAAGTAAAGCTGTATTTTTAGAATGGCGTTGCACTGGAAATAATGAAGACTGGCAAGATTCTGCCCTACCCTGAACAGCCTTCCAGTGACAACAGCCTGTGCATAAAAGAAAAGAAAAGCAGGTTGAGATGTGTGGGTCAGGAGTAAGAGGTAAGGTCAGGGAACAGACAGAACCTTAGCAGCAGCCACTACATCTAAGCCAGTATGGAAAGAAAGGGAATCGGATGAATGTACGCATAAGATTAGTATCAAAATCAGATTTCTGTTGTACAGAAACAAGACAGGAGCAAGGGAGAACTGGGGAGTGAAATGTGACTCTTTCTGGAGAGGAGAAGTTACATGTTGCCCCTTCCTCAGCGGTCCAGATAAAGCTACAATCTAGGCAGAAGTGAGCACTGAGCAGGAGGTGTATGAAAAAGCCTCACTGCACAGAAAAATAAGTATTTATTCTGTAACCCACAGCAAATACCATATGTCGGAATATAAAAACCATGCCACCCTTTAGAATGCAAAAGATATGAACAGTAGATAAAAATGGAAGCTGGAAGAAGACCCCTAATCTTTTCATTGATATTTACTCCAGCTGCTTTTATCCATCCTGACCTCCTCTGCAGTACTTTTTACTCCAGCAGGAGAACCTAGAGGTCCCAATTCCTTCTTCCCTCTACTGTTAACTACGGAATATTCTGAGCTCAACAAAACCAGCTCACTGTCCTTACCACTCAGCTTATTCTGCCCATCTTGGTACGCCCAGAACTCGGCCCTTATCACCACCTGCAAAACCCTCCCTGCACTGCCCTCCACGCACAGAACACAAAATACAGTACCTTTGCAATAGTCATGAGATGAGGAGCTATCACAGGCTGATTGACAGGTTTGTTCTGCACAGAGTAGGTGGAAGCAACATACCCTGCTGACATGTTAGCTCCTTGAGCAAGTACTTTTTTGCATAGATAACATTTTCTGGAAATTATTTATCCAAAGAACTGCACAAGTTAAACCCGAATACATAGAAGAGTAAGATGAGTTAAAGCCACTTACTTTGCCAGTGGGAAAGCACTGTACTGTTGTATTATTATTTGTATTGCAGTAGCACTAAAAGGACATCATACAGGACAAAGAGTCTTGAAAGCAGGTGTTGCTTCACCAATAATAGCTGCAAAGATGAAACTGCGGATCTTCAACACAAATGTGAAGAGTGTGCTCTTGTGAGACCTGGCGTACTAAAAAGTCTTCAAATCACAAGCCACAGCCATTCATAAACAGATGCCTGAGGTACATCCTGACATCAAATGGCAAGACTTTGCCACAAATGAGGAGCTTTGGAACAAAGCAGCACAAGAAGCAACTGGCATGGAAGTCAAGAGAAGAAAGTGGGGATGGCTAGGCCACACACTCAGAAAACCATCATCCATCTCAGTCCACCAAGCTCTCACATGGAACCCGGAAGGAAAATACAAAAGAAGAAGACCTCTGACATCATGGAGAAGATCTACTGAGACTGAAGGACAACAACTAGGGTACTCCTGGAGTCAGCTAGAAGTTTTCTGCTGAGACAGAGTGAAGTGGAAGAGAATCATAGATGACCTATGCTACACTTGGAGTACAAGTGTTTAAGTCACACAAACAAGCATTAAAAGACCCCATCAGAATCACAATGCCATTGTATTAGGCACTGTCCAAATTCACAGGACCTGTCCTGAAACAGTTTGAAGTCCAATCTGAAACAAGAACCAGTAAGCTCATGTGATGACAGAAGTGAAGGTGAGGGGATGGACCAGGGCAAAGAAAATAATATCACTTAGTTCTATGGATAACCAGTGCACAAATGGCTGCCCCAAGTCATTGGTATTTACTAAATAAATAAGATCTACTATTCCACACAAACCATCTTTAGTTGGCTGACTTCTTACTAATAAAATGATTAATAAAAGCTCCAGCCTTTGGGTCTGGCTGAGCTGCACTTCATATAAGGTTCAAGGTTGAAAAGGACGAGGAAGCAAAGGTGGCTTTATACCAACTTCAAATTTCTCTGATCTCCAGAGTGGCCGAAGGTCAAACCAGTCTCTGAACTGCTCTTCATTATGCTGGGTTCAGCCTTGTGGCTGTTCTGGGTTGTGCTAGGCTACACTGACCTCCAAGGAACATAATACAAACTCAGTATCATTGGAACATAGTGTGATGTAACTTTATCCTCTCCTGCCTGAGTATAGCCTTTACACTGAGACACAAAAAATATTGATGAATGCAAAGCAATGCATATTTGAAAACACAGCTCCAACTATACAAACAAAATGATGGAGGTTCGGGGTTTCCATTCAATAAAGAGATATTAGAGTTATGGTGGATAGTTCCCTAAAAACATTCACAAAGCTACAGTTTCACTACAGTGATCTGTCTGCAGAAGTTACTAGAGGAAGAGATGTTCTGACAAAACTTCTGTTGACAGATTGCATCTACACGTAAAAGTGGATCGATCTTTTGATCCACTCTCTTAACAAAAAATCCCCCCGGAGCACCTACATAGCTTTTTTTTTTTAATCAGCATTTTCTGTTGATAAAATGCATTTTATGTGTAGATGCTCCATCAGTTTTGTCTACAAAACCCCAGTTTCCCCTAGGGTGTGTCTACACGGGCACAAATCTTCAAAATAGCCATGCTAATGGCCATTTCGAAGATTACTCATGAGGCTCTCAATTGAATATTCAGCACCTCATTAGCATTAGGACACTTCCAGTTGCGGCACTTCGAACGCCCTGCTTTCGAAAGCGCGCCGCTCGGCACAACTACACGGGGGTCCTTTTTGAAAGGACCCAGCACCTCTTGAAATCCCCTTATCCCACTCACTGATTGGAATGAGGCGATTTCAAAAGGGGAGGGTCCTTTCGAAAAGGACCCCTGTGTAGTCGCGCCGAGCCGCACGCTTTCGAAAGCAGGGCTTTCGAAGCACCGTGGCTGGAAGTGTCCTAATGTTAATGAGGTGCTGAATATTCAATTCAGCGCCTCATTAGTAATCTTTGAAATACGGCTATTTCGAAGATTTGTGCCCGTGTAGACACAGCCCTAGTGTAACTGTAACCTCAATGTGCAGTGGCAGTCAAAAAAGCTGATGTTAGAAATCTTTAGAAAAGGGATGAGAGAGTAAATATTATGTCATCATATAAATTGATTATATTCCCACACCTTGAATATTGTATGTAGTTCTGATCACCCCATCTCAAAAAGATATACTAGAAATGGAAAAATACAGAGAACGGCAACAAAAATGATTAAGGGCTTAGAACAGCTTACATGTAAGGAAAAGCTAAAAGAGACTGGAACTATTCAGCTTGGAAAAGATATCACAAAAAAGGTCAAGATGGCAGAGGTCTATGAACTCACAACTGTTGTGGAGAAACTGAATAAGGAAGTGTTGTTTGTCTCTTCACAGACACCAGGAGTGAACCAATAAAATTAACAGTCAGTAGATTTTAAAAAACTAAAAGAGGTACTTCTTTCCTACATGCAATCAACCTATGGAACTCTGTTGTGATGGTCAAAACCATAATCGGATTAAAAATAATTAGATAAGTTCATGTCGTCCCAGAGAGCCCACCGAGGCCATCCCACCAGGCCAGCCTCTCGGTGGAGCAAAGACCAGCCCCAGGACGAGCCCGACAGCAGCGGGGCCATCTGCGGGCGTCCACGGACCCCCAGCTGCTCGCCACCCTCTGGCGGCAGCTGGAGGTGTCCGAGTGGTGCCTGCAGGTGGAGGAGCAGCGGCTCCACCTCCAGAAGCGAGCGCTGGCCTGGTGCCAGGAGGCTTGGGGGGCCTTCATGCGCGCATTTGATGCCATCGAGCGGCACTTGGCTCCCCCCACTCCGCCCACCGCTCCACCCGCCACTCCGCCTGCCGTCCCTCCACCATCGGCCGTCCTGGGGGACGACGGGCCTCCAGACACCGCCCAGCCATATCTGCCGGTTCTCCCGGCCCCCACGCAGCCTTGACCAGGCCTCCGGCCAAGACGTGGGTTGCGCCCCCCAACACCAGGAGCAGGACAATAGGGGTGCATAGCCGAGGACATTGCCCCCGCCAAGGCCCTCTCCTTTGGACTCATTCCCCCCACGTTGGTGTAAATAGTTTTTGTTCTACCCCTGTTTTGTAACTGCCCCCCCCCATGTACATAGTTCCCCCCTTATTCTTCTGTTTCCATATTATTAATAATACAAAGGGTTGCGGGGTTTGGTTTAAAAAAATTCCATGTTTTTGTTGCACAGAAGTGTGTGGGGAGGGTGTGCTCTCGGGTTCTCTGTGGTATGGGCGTGGGGGCAGGGAGTGTTGTGTAGGATGGGGGGGGTGTAGTGGGTGGCTCACCCACAGCTGGCCCTGCCAGCGTTCACCCCACAGCCTGGTCAAAATGGGCCCGCAGGGCCTCCCGGACCCGAATCCCCCAGGGTTGACCTGGCGACTAGGGGCAGCGGGTGGCTGGACATCGGCCACAGCCCAGCCCTGGAAGAAGGCCTCTCCCTTGCTCTCCACCAAGTTGTGGAGTGTGCTGCATGCGCCCACAACCTGGGGGATGTTGGTGAGGCCTGCATCCAGGCAGGTGAGGAGATACCTCCAGAGCCCTTTGAGGAGGCTGAAAGTCCGCTCGACCACCTGGTGCGCATGGTTCAAGCACGTGTTGAACCACTCCTGGCTGGCAGTGACATGGCCCGTGTAAGGGTGCATGAGCCAGGGCCGAAGGGGATACGCCGCGTCTGTGACAATGCAGAGAGGCATGGTGGTGTCCCCCACAGGGATCTCCCGCTGGGGGATGTAGGTCCCCACCTCCAGCCGGCGGCACAGGCCCGAATTTCTGAACACCCGGGCATCGTGGGTGCTGCCAGGCCAGCCAACATAAATGTCCAAGAGGCAGCCCCAGCTGTCCACCAAGGCCTGGAGGACCACAGAATGGTATCCCTTCCTATTGAGGAAGCGTCCTCCACTGTGCTCCGGGGCACGGATGGGGATATGGGTCCCATCCAGAGCCGCAAAGCAATTTGGGAAGCACAGGCTGGCAAACACCATGATGGCAGCATCCAGGTCCCCAAGCCGCACGAGCCTGTGGAGGAGCAGGGCATTGATTGCGCGGACGACCTGCAGGTGAAGGACATGAGAGAGCACTGGTGAGAGGTGTGCAGGGTGTGTCTGGCCCCCCCACACAGGGCTCCCTCCACCCCCCGGGCTGCCCTCCCCTCCAGGGCTCCCTCCACCCCCTGGGCTCCCCCCCGGGCTCTCCCCTGTCCCTCTGGGTCCTCTTACCTCCATGAGGACAGCCCCGACGGTGGCCTTGCCCATGCCGAACTGCTGCCCAACGGATCAGTAGCTGTCTGGAGTGGCCAGCTTCCAGACAGCGATGCCGACCCGTTTCTCTACGGTGAGGGCATGTCGCATGGGGGTGTCCAGGTGCTGTAAGGCAGGGGTGAGCTGCTGGCAGAGCTCCAGGAATGTCTGCTGGCTCATTCTGAAGTTCCGGAGCCAGAGGTCATTGTCCCACTCACTGAGCACCAGCCACTCCCACCAGTCCGTGCTTGTGGGGTATCTCCACAGCCGGCGGCGTGTGCGGCGGGGGGAGGGGGGCAGGGGGCTGGGAGGGCAGCAAGGTCTGGGGCTGCTTCCTCATCCCCCAAGGACAGCTCATCTTCCTGAAATAAAAGATGGTCAGCTGCCTCCTGCATGGCACTGAGCAGGGCAACCACTGCTCCTCCAGAGGCGGGTGTGTGGGCCTCTGGCTGCTGCTGCTGCTGGGGGTCCATGCTGCTTCCATGGGGTGTGCGTGCCTGTGGCTCTGCAGACTGCGTGCTGTGCAGGCTGAATGTGTCTCGGAGGGGCCCTTTAAGGGAGCGGCTTGCTGTTGCCCCGGAAGTGCTAGTCCGCCCTGTGACCCTGTCTGCAGCTGTTCCTGGCACCCTTATTTCGATTTGGGCCGCTTTGGTGTGTAGACGCTCCCCTGCAGCGCCTACTTCAATGTAGTGCTGTCCAACGTCGACGTTGAATATCAACGGCACCAGCCCTGGAGGATGTGTAGATGCTATTCATCGAAATAGCTTTCGATGTAGCATACCAGTGTAGATGTAGCTTTGATGTTTACCTGTTCTGTTCATTCCCTCTGAAGCACATGCATTAGCCCAGGTTGGAAGACAGGATACTGGGCTAGATGGACCATTGGTCAGAGCCAGTGTGGCTGTTCTTATGCTCTTAAGGATGGCAGGGTGCTTCATAGATATGCGAGGTCTTTGCCAGCTGGGGATTATGGAATGATCACATAATAGAGAGATGAGAGACCTGTCTCTTATTGTATTTATGCATCTGTAAGATGACTGCACCACACACCCACAGCCTGTGTGCTGATCTGTGAGTAGGAACTTTTGGATCTCACTGTCCTGTTCTCATTGCCACTTGCTGATGGATACCAGACTTTTGACTTGTGCAAGTGTTGTTTTCCCGAACCTAGAAGATGCCTGTGAAGGGCTTCTTTTAGACTGGAGAGACTGACGCATAACAGTCACCACATTGCCCTTGACCGATAGAGGGCTTGAAACCAATGGCATGGATGCCATGACAATTGGAAATCCTCTATCAGTGGCAGCCTTTACCCACCTTCATGACCATTAGAACATTACACAACAGTTTCACCTTCATTGTGCAACTATCTTCTATCTCTTTTGCCATTGAGGACTTCCTGGATCACACTTTGCCTGGAACCTCACCCTTGACCATTCTGCCATGGGTGACCCTGTGGAAGTACATGACTCCAAGCAGCATTGTTCTCAGTGTCATTGAAACACACAAGCATCTCCACCACTACAATGTGGGGTCCATGGAGAGGACCAGAGCTAATTCAGTAGCTTCAGCTGCTCATCCTTAAAATCTAGATAAAGAAGCAGATACCCACTGAAATGAGGGGTGCCCTGATTGTCATCCCCTTCAAGAAAGGAGATAAAATGACTGTGGAAGCTATTGTGGTATCTCTCTCTTTGCCACTACAAGCAAAGCTGTGACACAGATCCTCACAACTCACGTTCTTCCCTTCTCAGAAGAAATTTTCCCAGAGTCATAGAGTGGTTTCAGACTGTGTCGCAGAACTGTGGGTATGATCTTCACAGCACAGCAGCTGCAAGAAAAGTGTTGGGAGCCAAACCAACCACTATATACGGCTTTCACTGATCTAACTAAAGCCTTTGTTTCAGTGAATTGCCGTGCCTTCCGGATTGTACTTTCAAAGATTGGATGTCCTGATTAATGTTCTAAAGTTGCTTTATGGCAACATGAAAACAACTACTGGTTCAAAGAATGAATCTTTCAAAGTACAAACAAGTGTCAAACAGGGCTGCATCATCACCCCAACCATGTTTGTGTTTTTTTGTTGCCATCCTTTTTTAACAAATTGCTGAGAAGTTCCCAGCTGGCCCTGAAGTCATTTGTAGAGTGGATGGAAAGCTGTTCAGAGCTGTCAGGCTGAAATTGAAGGGAAAGGCTTCCATCACATGTATTGTGGAACATCAATATGCTGATGACAACACATATTTTGCCCACTTTGAGAAAGATCTTCAAACTATTCTGAACGTGTTTGCCAATGGTTACACATTTTGGCCTCACACTCAACAGCAAGAAGACCAAAGTGCTCCATCAGTCCTTGCCAAATGAGGTACCACATTCTCTATTGAAATAAATGGAGAAGTACTGGAGAATGTTTATCATTTTCATTACCTAGGTAGTCATCCCTCATCCAAGGCAGATATTGATGCAGAAATCCAACACCATCTGAGCTGTATCGGTGCAGCCTCTGCTTGTTTATGGAACAGGGTTTTTGAAGATCAAGACATTCAGACACCAAGCTTCTTGTTTATCAAGCCATTATGGTCCCAACATTGTTGTATGAGTTCAAAACCTGGACAGCTTATAGGCTTCACTTGAAAATCCTTGAGAGGCATCACCTACGATGCCTCTGCAAGATCTTGGAGATCAAATGGGGAGACAGATGGACCAATATTAGTGTTCTGGAAGAGGCAAAGACCACCAGTATTGAGGCAATGACCAGTCCAGCAACTTTGCTGGACTGGTTACATCTGGATGCCAGACCATCATGTCCCAAAACAGATCCTGTTCTCTCAGCTGAAAGAAAAGGTACATAAGGGGAAAAACATGAGCATTATAAGGACAGCTGAAGGAGAACTTAAAGGAGAGCAATTCTGACATGGACACTAGGAAGTTGATCCCCTCCATTTTAAACGTGCCTGCTGACAAACTAAGGAGAACAAGAGGCAAAGGAGGAAGGAGAGATGGGCTTTCAATCATGTTCAACAGCCTCCTGCCATAGCTGAAAACATCTGTCCTCACTGTAATAGAACTTGTGGTTCAAGGATAGGCTTTATCAGCCACCTGATGATCCAAAGCTTTCATAGAAGATGATCATACTCAGCAACACGATTGCCATTGTTATGAGTATGTTATAGGTACACAAAGCGTTGTCTAAGGACTTATCCATGCCACAGAATTGTATTTCAGCATGACTGAACAATCAAATTCAGTGACAGTATGCTGACTGTGTCTTAGTGGTCAGACTATCCCTGGGCAATTTGTGCTTAGCATCCTATCAGCCAAAATGGATTGACCTCTGCATGGCCAACTTAATCACAACTAGTTGCCATAATGTTGGGCAAGATTTGCTCTGCTCCACATTGACTGTTGTACTGTGGTCAGAATCATGTCATCAAACTGAAATGTGTTCAGGAATGGATCTGCTTGATAAAGGGACACACGCCCTTTGACTGAATAAAGAAAAAATAGCATAGATATTGAAAAGCTAGTGGCTGATTAAACAGTGACTTATGTCCACTGCTTAATAGCATCATAGGCTCAAACTAAGCAGAATAAAATAGATTGAAATTGAGTCATAACTTCATGATCTTTTTTACAAAAATATTTATTCTACATCACCATCACAAATTTCAAAAACAGGAACATTGTACCAAGCTGTATACTGTGCTATTGATTCAGGCAAACGCTTAAGCAGATGCTTAATTTTAATCAGATTCTGAAGGCAGTACGTAAGCATCAAAGTGCTTTGCTTAATCAAGGACTACATGACAGTTTTTGAAAAGTAGCAATAGAGTTAGCCTCTGCATTTATATGACTAGGGATTGTTCCTGTTATTTTTAAACAGAACAGACTCAAATGAGAAATAAAATATGTATAACTGAAGATATTTTTGTACAGAAAGCCTTCCTTATGCAATTTCTTGCCTGCCTCTTGGTTGATAAATGCAGCTTTAAAGTTTTAGTTTTTATTGTTTAATTTTAAAAAAGCATTCCTGAAATTAAAAGGCTCACAAATTAATATTAGAAAAAGGAAGCAGACGATTTTGTATAAAGCAGAAAAAGTTTGAAAGATTTGTTGGGGTTTTGGAAAATACATCAGTGAAATCCACTACACACAAGACTAAATTGCTTTGTGTATTTTGCTAGGATAAGATAGGCTTGTGTGTATGAGTGCCACAGCATGAAGGGAAGTAATAAAGCATTTATATTGCTTCAATTTGTGCAAGTTAGCAAAATTATAAATCACATAATTGAATAAACTACATTTGAAATGAATAAGGGACAAAATTTCCATGTAGCGTTGTCTTTTTGGGGTTTCTGACTGAAAAGAGCTTAAGGAATTACTGTAGCTGGGTTTTACTTTTTTATTTTATTGGGATAACATTTTTATAAGATCAGCAGTCAATACTAGATTATCAGCAACACTAGTTTGGATTAATTTATGAGCTGCAGACTTTGAACAAGTTTCATACTTCAATTTTATTTATGTTGTTAAAGAAAAAGTTATTATTTTCCATATCATGGGACTATTTAATGGCAACAAATTCATTAGAGGATAAAAGTGGATACAACTGGCATAGTTTTAGAACCAACGTGGGTATATAAAGAAAGTTATAGAGCAATAAATAACACAGGGACTTATGAAAGCTGGATATTTCTGTCGCAACAAGAATACTTTCCTTAACTTTTGAAGGTAATACTATGTAATGAAAATGGAGATAATTCACCTCATGTCAAAAATGAGCAAAGGATCTATAAGCCTTTCATCCCATGTGCATCATTCAACAAGCTTGTGCTAAACAAATGTATAGGTTTTATCTGTTTTTGCTATTTACAGTTTTCCCCAAACTTGCAGGCATATGGCATCTTAATGAGTAACCACCATCAAATAGACACTCATGAAGTACAAAGTGCAGCACTAATGTGCATCTATACTCTGTTTGTGGATTTCCATCTCATACTTCCATGTATAAGGTCCAGGTTTTCCAGTACAATTTGCACTTCTGAAATCTGGGATTCTCTGCTCTGGCAACATCCGTGACCTAGCAGGACCATGGATATCTCTTAACCAGAGTGCCCCAAGAAGCTGGGAGTGGGGGCCATACGGGGGCCCCATGGAAGAAACCCTTGCTGGGACTGAGTAGTCACAGCCTGGCCGGTGGCAGGAGGGCCAGCTGGGGGCTGGGAAGCTGGAGGAGGCTGGGGAGCCACAGCTGGGGCCAGGCCAGCACCAGGGAAGTCTGTGGCGGCCAGGAAGCTGGTGGTGACCTTAGAGCTGAAATATTGGTTTGTGTCAGGGAAGCTTGTGGTGGCTGGAGAACCCCTATCTGGGCAGGGGGACCAGCAGTGGCTGGGGAGCCCTGGCCAGGTCAGGGAAGCTGGAGCTGACGCCTGTACATTGCAGCTGGGCCTGGTGACCGGAAGGGGGCTAACAGCCCAGAGGCGAGCCTGGGAACAGCAACTGGTGGCCAGAAGGGGAACATTGACCTCTCCTGGTTTGGAAAACTCCCTGGTTCAGGATTGCTTGGGTCCCCCAAGAGCTGGACCAGGGATGTCCAGACTATGTTCTAATGCACAGCACCAGCTTGGGCTATACCCAAGATTTGATCATCTGCATTGTTCTAGGTCAAGACATTTCTCAAAACAAACAAACAATGTGAGGGTGAAGAACAAGTTGCCTCTTTAGCACACACCATTTCAAACTTTTCCTTGAAAGTATTTGCCAAAGGTCTGTACACTCGTTTATTGAGTGAGGAGTCCCACTGACATCTCTAGTACTAACTGCAGCCTAAGAGAGCACTCAGCTTGAATAAAGGTGGCAAAAATGGGCTTCGAGTGATCCAGCTTTGAACAATAGTCACAGCTGAAGCCTCGTATGACTTGGCCACAGACTTAAGACAGGATTGGGTATTTTCATTGCATCTCCACATTCAGATCCAAGAAGACTATTCAGCATAGCATTTATAACTCTTTATACTTTGCAATAATGATCACAGCAGCAGACGAGCTAATGGAAGCCACGTGGATGATAGTATTCTAGGAAGCTTCAGTGAATATCAGAAGCAACTACAGGTTGAACCTCTCTCGTCCAGGATTCTCAGGACCTGATGGTGCTGAACGAGAGAATTTGCAAAGGACAAGATGTCAATATTGTCTAGCACATCACCAACATTTGCACTGCTTACTGGGCTCTTAGAAGACGTCTAGGGCTAAATTCCAGCTAAGTAGCAGCACAGAATACTGAGAGCCAGGGCTGGGGGCTGGAAACAAACTTCATGGGACCACTGGAAACTTGGCCACACCTGTGATAAGTGGTCGTCTGGTTAACTAAAATCATGCCACGTTACAGCTGTTGCCAGACTAGAGAGGTTCAACCTATAGTGAGGTACGTGCGCGCGTGTGTGCGTGTGTGCGCGCGTGTGTGCACGTGTGCGCGCACGCGCGCGGCTGCACCTTTTTCAGATTGCAGTGGTACCTGGGCCTACACCAGCATGCAGATTACTAATGTTTGGGTCTGCAGTAATCAGTACACAGGGCTTAGCAGTGAGATATCTGGGCTCATATTCCCTCCTTGCCCCTTCCCTACCTGTGCTTCTGCTCTGCCAATGCCCCTCCCCATACCTTCTCTGCCCCATCCCTGATCCACCCTACCTCCTTCTTCCCACAGAAGCATCACATAACTTCTGGGGAGCGCGGGGGCAGTCCTCTTCCTTGGAGTGGTAAGGTCCCAAAGCAGCCACTTCTGGTGAGAGTGCAGAGGGGTGATACTGGAGGTGTACGTGACCCCTTGCACACCTGCACAAGTCACCTCTGGTTAATACTGAATAGAAATTAGCTTGAACTGAGAATGTACTTGGGAGTCACTACTGAAAGTATTTTAAAGTGAAGTAAAAGGTATGTAAGAAACAGCAACTTTTTGTATGCTAAGTTTTAGGACCATTAACTTGCTTGCCAGGCAGGTAAATTTAGGAAAGAGAAAAATAGAAAAGTCAAAAGAACACAAGAAAACGTACATGAAATGCTTCCTGATCCTGTAGATTGGACCCTTGGATCCCATCATAAAGGGCCTGTGAGAGGCCTCTTGGGCTATGTCTACACAGCAGGTGCTATCTCGGGTTACAGAGGTATCTCAAAATAGCTGCTTGCATCTAAGAAGGGCACCCATTGTCTTGAAACAGGTTTTGAGATAATGGGCACTCTATTCCAGCATCCCTATACAGCTCATCGCAGGAGGAGTACTGGGATGCCTCAAAATAGCCTGTATTGAAATTGTCTTGAAACAAGCTATGCAATTTGGTCAGCTTATTTTAAGGTTAGGCTGTCATGTAAACATAGCCTTAGTGGGCTATGGCAAGGGAAGACCTGCACTTGCGGATTCTTTGTTAGCTGCCTCCATAGCTGGCAGAACGTGGCCCATAAAAATGAAAGGAAACATGAATGAGGCAGAAAGTTTTGTTTTATACTTCAAGATTTAACCTAACTGCACTACAAAAATACAAGTTCAACTGACTAAGTCATTGACTCCAACAAGAATGAGTTGCCTGTGATTACATGGTGTGGGGTGATTCAGGCATTTCACATGATTGCTCTCTTCAAAGAAGACTATGTTTTCACACCTAATTATGCAGTCCGCAATTAATGAAGAGCCATATGTGATGAAAAATTATTTCTGCAGAAGTCAGAAGATTTCCCTGGTAGCATGTTTGAGTACTGCCATTTCTAGTTGTTTGAAAGGAGATATATATATATATATATATATATATATATATATATATATATATATATATATATATATATATATATAAAGGCTGTTTCTGTAATCAGCATAAGTATTATTAATTATTCCTAACCAATCTGGTATCAGCAACATTAATTTTACAAGGCATTAGATCAATTTTACATTGATAGCTTGGTAGCTCAACATACATATAATATCATTCAATTTAGTTCAAATTATTATGGACCTGCTAGTCCTTTTCTTTAACCTTTAAAATATGCCAAAGGGTAATCTGATGCTGATATCCATCCAATGGGATCAATAATGTACCAAAAATACAGAAGGGCAGTTTAGCAACTGATGACAAAGATTGCCATGCTCCATTTGGAAGAAAACTACAGAATTTAACTGCTGGAAAATCAAGACTGAGTTTTCCATCTTAATTACTAAGGGATATCTTAACAGTCTGCAGTTAATTAGCAATGGATTTTTTTTTAAACCTCAGTACAAAAAAAATGATTGCATATGCAAACTAAATAAACCTGTAAGTGGGCCTATAGATGTGCAATATCATTGATTTTGTATATGCCTATTTCACACTTGTTTCTGAAATTGACAAACATTCTCCCTGATTTACGTAAGGTGGTCCCTCGACAGAAGTGAAACCCTGACCTAGAGTTCAGCAGTTGACAAGGCTGTGTTTATGCATCTTCAGAACAACTCTATTTGTTCTTCTAATTCTAAACTACAAAGAGACACTTGAGCCCCTTCAAGCATACATAACTTCATTCACTTAATTAAACTTTGCTGAAATTGACAGCAGACTTTATAAGGGACCACAGAGGTTCTGATCCTGAAAGGTACAGAACAACTGTAATACCAACTGGGGTCATTTTATTATTATTTTCTAGTGGCCCTACCTAAAAATCAGGGCTTCACTGAGTTGGTCACTGTATGTGGACATAGTAAAAGACAGTATCTGTCCCACACCTCTTACCGCCATTAAAGGATAGAAGAAAGGAATATTGTTCCCATTTTCCAGATGGAAAAATTGAGGCATGCAGTAGTTTGAGGTAGGATTTTTCAAAAGGGCTCGCTATTACTGTTAAGCCAATGGCTGCAAAGTTAGGCGAGTTCTGAACTTTTCTAGACTGGAGTGGAGTATTAGGAGTTTGACCATCTTCTACTTAATGCTCATGAGCAGGAGATAAGTGCTTGTCACACATGATGTGACCTATTAATTGCTCTACACACCATGGCACCTACAGTAAAGTTCTGAGTCTGCATGCAGAGACATCTGCCCATTGTGAATTCTCTCTTCCCATAGCTCCATAATTAACTACTTTTAGCAATGTTACTGTACACCATTAGTCCCCTTCTGAAAGATAGGCAAGAACGGACATATTTACAGTCAAAGACCACTCCCCAAAAGCTGTATTTTATCTGCCAGTCACGATGGGGTTAATGAACAAGTTAAAGCAGTATCAGAGCAGAGGAATGCCTCATTTGAGACAACTCAAGGTTTATGGAGCTGGCAAAAGCAGACAGTTCTCAGGAAGCTGGTGATTGGCAGAGCTCAGGAGTCTGCATTAGTCTCAATTACAAACCAGATCTGATGCAAATAAATAGATAGCCATGCTATGTTTTTCACATCACAACATTCCCCTCAGCCACTCATAAAATCTATTATTCATTTCAGCACTTGAGGCACAAACTCTTAACTGTCATTAATTTGCATTTAAAGGAAAACAGAAAGAAAAAAATACTTTTCTTTACATCGAAAACTAATAATTATTATTTCATACTGTTTCTGCCCAGAAGATCCAACAAGGAATTTCTAGGTGCATGCTATGATAAAAATGAATTTTCAAAGTCTTATTTAGACATACCTGTCACTTTCAGTATCTGCATAGCATTGAGTGTACTACTGTTCCATCAAGAGCTAGTATTTTACTGATGCTTCCCAATAGGTGGTCCTGTATGATTACTGAAAAGAAAGACACAAGCCACATTTCAGCACTGTGCTTAAGTGCATGATTAAGGTCAGGTCTACACTAGGGAGTGAAAATCAATGTAAGATACTCAACTTCAGCTACATGCATTATGAAGCTGAAGTTGACATACTTTATCTTGATTTTCTGCACCATCCCCTCAGCGAGAGGTTGTGAAGAGTACCGGGGTCAATGTTAGCACCCTCAGCATTCAATTTAGCATGTGCCTACTAGGCCCACTAAAATGAATGCCAGAAGATCGACCTCCAGAGTATCAACTCCGGTAAGAATACACAATCCCTAACTTTAAGCAGATGAAGTCAGTTACCTCATTCAGAGATGAACTGATGTCAGTGAATGAGACTGCTGGCAATATGAGAAAGAGTGGCAGAATAAGAGCTCTTTCAAATTAGGCCTGGGCTGGGAAGTGATTTCAGATCCCTTGGAATACATGAAAAGCATGAGATCATAGAATCACAGAGCTGGAAGGGACCTCAGGAGGTCATCGAGTCCAGACCCCTGCCCCAACTAAGATCAGGATCACCCCCAACTAAGTCATCCTAACCATGACTATGTCAAGCCTGGACTTAAAAATCTCTTGGGATGGAAATTCCACAGCCTCTCTAGGCAACGCATTCCAGTGCTTGACCACCCTCCTGGTGAAGTAGTTTTTCCTAATATCTAACCTACTCCTCTCCTTCTGTAACTTCAGACCATTACCCCTTTTTCTGCTGTCTGTCACCACTGTGAACAGTTTCTATTCATCCCTTTTAGAGCTCCCCTTCAGGAAGTTGAGGACTGCTATTAAATCACCCCTCAGTCTTCTCTTCTGCAAACTAAATAAGCCCAAATCCCTAAGCCTCTCCTCATAGGTCAAGTGCACCAGCCTCTTAAAATCACTTTTGTTGCCCTCCGCTGAACCTGCTGCAGCACATCCACATCCTTTCCATACTAGGGGGCCTAAAACTGGACACAATGTGGTCTCACTAGTGCTGAATAGAGGAGAACAACCACCTCGCTAGATCTTCTGGAAATGCTCGTCCTAATGCACCCTAATATGCCATTAGCATTCTTGGCTACAAGGGCACACTGTTTACTCATATCCAGCCTTTCATCCACTATAGTCCGTAGGTCCCTTTCTGCTGTACTGCTGTTGAGCCAGTTGGTCCCCAGCCTACAACAATGCTTGGATTCTTCCATCCCAGGTGCAGGACTCCACACTTCTCCTCGTTGAACCACATCAGATTTCTTTTGACCCAATCCTCCAATTTATCCAGGTTACTCTGGATCCTCTCTCTACCCTCCAATGTAGCTACCTCCCCCCCAGCTTGGGATCCATCTGCAAACTTGCTGTGGGTACAATTCAGTCCCTCATCCAGGTCTTTATCAAAGATGTTGAACACCACCAGCCCCAAAACTTCATTTTTTTAAAAACCAGAGAAGTTTATAACTTTGATATGCTTCTGCTTTGCAGTGTATTGCAATGGAACTGTTTCACTTTGCCAAGTACCAAGATAGCAATTGCCTTTCTAATTATTCTTTTTTTGCCACACTCCCAAAATTTATATCTGAAAATCAAGACTGTGTGTAAAACAATGGACATTTTCTTTAGGGTCGGATTCTACCAGCTTTTCTCAGCCTTACTCATGCCAGTGGGACAAATCTCAGAATAAATGCTTAACACGAGTGAATGTGAACGGACCCGAGTTAAGTGTAATTAAGATCTTCACATATTAAATGCTCAATACTGTAACAGAAAAATGGAAAAGGGTTTGGAGCCCAGCTGTCTGAGAGACCAGCTCAGCCTGCGTAATGCCTCTGCATCAGAGACATTCTGTGGCGCCAAGTTAACAGTCATTGTTTATAGAGAGTAGGGGGCTGGCAGCAAACAATTCTCCAGGAAGAGATTTTAACTTTGAAACTTGCTTCTCCCTGTAACTGCCAGATGGGAGAGTGTGAACACTGACCCCTGTTAGCTAATGGATATTAAACTTCTGTCATTTCATGGTTTTTCTGAAGGCTAGGCAGTGTTTATCCCAGTGATGTCTGCAATATTCATTCCAGCAGCGTTGACTATTTGCATAACACAAACTAGTAGAAAACAAAATCAGGAAGACTACGACACAAGATGAGTCACACCTAGCAAAGGACATACGAAGTGGTAGAAAGAAGTGGTTTAAATACATTAAGAGCAAGAGAAAAAAGAAAGTAAGTGTGGGTCCATTCCTTGGAGAGCTGATAATGGATGGCATCACGAAGGCACTAGGCAGAGGTATTTGAAGCGTTTTGCTTCAGGTCTTCACAAGAAAGGTTAATGGTACTCAACACAGTTAACGGTAACAAGATGTAAGGAATGTGGTATTAACAGTGTTGATTATCTGGTCATCACAGTAAATACAGTAGGCTTTCAACATTCGTGAACATCAGGTTTGTGAATTCAATTATTTGCAAGTGCTGCCAGCAGCTGCTTCCCAGTGCTCTGGGGTGCAGATTGTCGGTGGCTGCTGCTTCCCAGGGCTCTGGGGCAGCAGCGCCGGCAGCCGCCACTTTTCCCTGGGCCCCAGGCAGGGAGCGCCAGCAGCCAGGCTTCAGGCGGGGGTGGCTGCCATGCAGTATTCCCAAAATTCAACATTCGCAAGGGTTCTCAACATGGAACCCTCGCGCATGTTGAGATCCCACTGTATTGAATTTTAGAAAGACTTCTGATAGACTTCCCCATGCCATTCTTATGCGGCGGGTAGGTTGACAAATCATATTCGAAAAGTAATTATTAATGGTTCTCTTTCAATGAAAGGGTATATTTACTGGGGTTTCTCAAGGGTCAGTCATCCTGGGTCCACTACTATTTAATATTTTCATTAATGACTTGGATCACGGAGTGGCCAGTATGCTTATAAAACTTGCAAAGGACACCAAGTTGGGAGGGCTTGCAAGTATTTTGAAGGCAGTGTTAGAATTCAAAGATGATAAATAGGAAAGGTGGTTTGAAATCAACAAGACGAAATTCAGGTAAAGGTAAGATAATAAAGGTAATATATTACTTTTAGGCTACGTCTAGATTAGAGTGATTTGTTGTCAGATGTTTTTGTTGGAAGATATTTTGAGACAAACTGTTGGCAGATCGTGTCCGGACAGCAAGGTGGATGGAAAGAGAAATCTGCTCTGTCGACAGAGAGCAGCCAGACTGCCTGGCCTCTCTATTGGCAAAATGGTCAACTGGATGCATAGTAGACAGGGTTGCCTGGTGTCCTGGAAGCCCGATCTGTCAACAGAAGGCCCCCCACCCTGAATGTCCAGACTGACTTTTTGTTGACAGATTGCTGTTGACGGAGGTAGTCTTCCTTGTGGGGAGTGGGGTACAGCTGTCGAACAAAGTGCTGTATTTTGGAAATCTGGATACTTTGTGAGTTTTGTCAACAAAACTAATAGGCGTATTGTAGGTGAAACATGGGACTTAACTGTCCTACTCTATTTGACACTGGAAAGGCCTAAGTGAAGCATTATGTTTAATTCTGGGTGCCATGCTTCAGGAAAGATTTGAACAAACTGGACAATCCAGAGCAGAGCAACCAAAACAAAGGTTTTTAAAAACCTGACCAGTGGGGAAGAGTCAAAAAAACTGGGCCTGTCCTGAGAAAATAAGGCTATGGGGAGACCTGATAACTGCTTTCAAATATGTCAAGGGCTGTTACAAAGAGGATGGTAACCAATTTGTCTTGTGTGTCCATTGGAGGTAGGACCAAAAGCAATGGGTTTAATATGTGGCATTGAGACTGAGGTTAGATATTAGGAAAATTTGTCTGACAATAAGGGTACTTAAACTCTGGAATTGGCTTCCACGCAGGGTTGTGGAATCCCTATCATTGGAGACTTTTAAAAATGGATTACACGAACACTCGGCAGAGATGGGATAGGCTTACCTGGTGCTTCCTCACCATGGGGCACTAGACTTCTCTTCCAGCCCTATATTTCTAGACTAAAGAATGGGCTGCATTTGCAGATGTCCTAGGGGTGATACCGGATCTTTTATGTTCCTCTAAATCAGCTCAACAGAAATTCAGTCAGAGTGGTGCAGGCCTGCTCGTACCATAGCTTTGTATTTGCCAAATAATGCCTATGTCTAAACTTGCCTCTTCCTTCAAAGAGGGCATGGTAATCAGGCTGCGGGGAGATTACTAATGAAGTGCTGTGATGCATATGTAGCACTTCATTAGGCAAATTCTCCCTCACAGCAACTTCAAAGTGTCAAACTTCAAAGTGCGAGCATGCTGTGCAGCCATGGGCACTTTGAAGTGCCCACTCTATTTGAAGTGCCTTTACTCAAGTGCCCATGGCTACATGGCAGGCCGGCACTTTCAAGTTTGACACTTTGAAGTTGCCGTGGGTGACAACTGGCCTAATGAAGTGCTGCATATGCATCACAGCACTTCATTAGTAATCTCCCAGCAGCCTGATTACTACACCCACTTTGAAGAAGAGGGCAAGTGTAGACGTAGCCAATATGCGTTTCGTTTCTTGTCATTTTTAGCCTGGGTAATGATTTCACATATAAATATGTATCAACAGCTCCTTTAGTCACTATCTGCCCCTTTTTCTGCCCATTCCAATTCATGGAAAGACTGCTAGTTTGAAAATAATCTTTACTGAGCTATAGATGTTCATAAATTAAAAAGCATCAACTTCTAACAATGACTACAGAAACCAAGCAGGGCTTGAATGAATGTAATCTTTCTCATCCTGATTAACAAATCCTTGTTGACTAGCTGCAAGTGTTTCCATTACAGCTGTGAGAAAATCGTTTTGTTGATTATGTGACAAATTTAAAATCCAAGGCCAGCAAAAAGGTAAAAATAGCAATAAATAACTATTTTCCTTCAAAGTGTATCTGGTTTCATTTGGTTCTCTTTATGGCTGCCTAGAGCATATATTTTTTAAACAAACAAATCATTTAAATCTCTGATATTCTTTATGAATGTTAATTTCTCATCCCAGTTTAAGGTCATTCCTTTGGGTGCTAGTAGTTAAAGGCAGACAGCCTTTCATGCCAAAGGAAGATTGGATGAGTATAGCAAATTGGGTTTAAGTAATATTTTTTCATTATTAAAGTTTCAGTTACTGTCAGCATCTCTCAGTTGTGAAAAGACGACTCAGGGCAATTTTACAACTAGTGTTATTTCAGTTCTTATTTTCTTAGGCTATTTGCAAGTGCAGGTCTTTGATTTTCATACATAGTTGTGATATATCTGTATGAAAAGTTTGTCTCACATTGAGTCTCTAAATTACTTGAAAATCTGGTCTTTTTCTGCAGTCATTAGGATTTGGCGTTAACTTTAAATTGAGTTAAATAGTGCAGCTCCTCTGGATACTCTATCAGTTCACTTTGAGAAAGATATTTTTGTGACCAGAGAGGTAAAGTGACTGAAAAATTCTTTTTCTTTCAAAGCTTGCAGTCTGCTAAATCTGAATCTGACAGAGGTCATAAGTATATTTTACATGGGCCGAGTATGGACACCTCAAGTATATAATATTTTAAAAAGTAACCAAAACTGACAACTTTGTTGGCAGAATTGAGTGTAAATGACCAATGTATAAATGGTCAAGGAGGCTGCTATCCTCTCACTATGGGTGACATGTAAGCTAGGCAAGGGAAGGCATTGTCTTCCCAAAAAAGCTTATGTTCTCCCATCGCTGGGAGAGCTGGGGCCATGGCACAGCTGCCCGCCCACTTTGGGTAAGGCAGGGCTGGTAGTGTAGCTGCCTGACTGCACGGGATGGCTGGAGCTGGAACTGCCCAGCTGCCCCAGGAGAACTGGGGCTGAGACAATGGCTCTCTGGATGCCCCAGGCCAGCCAGGGCCAATGGTGCACCTGTTCAGCGACTGGGCAGAACTAGGCTGGGGCCACGGCTGCCTGGCCCTCCAGCCCCCAGGCACTCTGGCCAGTAGGAAGGGTGGGTCCACACCACGTCCTGTAATGGGGTACTAAGTGGTCTGGGGATGGTCAGGAGCCAGGGGCAGTAACCTGATACCATGGGAGGGGTTTGCAGAAGGGGTGGGACAGGTACCTGCCTTCTTCACTTGGACCTTCACCCACCACCTATGCCTCTCACTTCTTGAAATATCCCTTCCAAAATATGGAGCTTACCTGCTCAAGCACAAGTTAAACCAGGGAGAGGGGAAGGATAGCTGTGGGGTGATGAGCTATGTGCCCCTTGCCTTTAGCTGTCGCACTAAGACATTGTCACTCCTGGTACTCCCTGCCCTGTTAATGAGCTGACTCCACTACATTGCCTGGGTAGTAAGGAGAAGCTGGCTGGGAGGATGTCCAAGCTGAGCTAGCTCTGTGGCTAAAAGGGACTTAACTAACTTTTCTGTCTTTTTAATGCCTGTACCAGTGCTACCTACAGGGGCCGATTCTCTGCTGGTGTGAAGGGTCAAAACTCCATCAATCATTAACAACTGCAGAAAATTCGACCTATAGACAACTTTTTTCTTTTCATGCCTCTGAATCAAAAAAAGCTTGGAGCTGCAGAGGTAAAACTCACTGACTGATACACTGTACTTGTGACCTCAGATTACTCCAAAGACAAAGCCCTGGCACGTGCACCCGGCCATCTGGAAGAATGCTAGTGCCCAGAGATAAAACTTGTCTTTTCTTCTCTTCATTGTTTTTAGTGTGTAGTATAAGATCTATCTCCTGGGCCCACATCTTAAAGTTGGTTTTAAAAGCGACATTTTAAATATTAGAAGTTATTGGTTATTTACTGTGGGTGGCATCGGACTGAATCTAAGTCACCTGCCATTTGCATAAATCAATACATTGGGTAGGTCTACATCAGAGGAACTTTCTCAATGCATTTAAATTCCTGTAGGAAAAATATCTGAAAACAGAATTCACTCGAGAAAGAAAATAATAATAATAATAAAAATGTGCATACCTAGATGTCTCAACAGACATGAATTTGGCCTCTGAGCAGGAAATGTATGACTGTGCCTATTGATGAGTTTAAAAGGATGGGGGTAGAAAGAATGGCACCAAGCCATTCCCTATTTATTGTTACAGCAATTTCAGACGCACTTGATATGTATTAGGTCTCCATGGGACAGTATGAGCTAGTGTTACTGAGCCTGCTTAATCTACGTTCATTTCGAAACAGAATATCTGTTGAGTCTAAGTGAGGTACTGAGTGTGCTGGCTAGAATTGGGTGCACAGTCAGAAGGCCTTGTCTACACAGTCCAAGTCACAGCCTGCTAGAGTTACATAACACACTAGTACAAACAGAGGGGTGACTGCTGCTTCCTCACCCCTTCTCTATCTTGTAATAAACCTGTGTTTAATTGGGAGGGAGAGTGTAATGTCCAGCTTTCCCTGCCATAAGACTCTGGGGTCTGGTTGACGGTAAAGTGTCCACCTTTCCTGAAATGCACTATTGACTTGGCCACTAATAAAACAAACACAAGACCACAGGGCCTCTTTACTTAGGGCCCCAGATCAGGTTCTTTTTCAGGTGAAAAAGACAAAAATCTCAAATAAAGGTCTGGCTAGCCCCTGAGAACCCTTCCCGGAGGCTCTGGAGTTTGTCCATGATGCCTCTTCTCAGGGAAGGTGTAGACAAAGACCAGGGAACAGAAACCTTTTTTTGGGTCGGGGCCACTGGTTACCACTCCTTGCCAGTAAAGCGGGTGAGTTAATAGGTGGAATCTGGGGGCCTTTTAAATACCGGCTCCTCTGCATCTCAGTAAGTATCATAGAAGACAGCCCCGAGGAAGAAGTCATGCACACGCTGCCTGCTGTGGTGGCTGTGAGCACCCTACTAATCAGCCAGACAGCACCTGAATCAATCCTGGGCAGCTCCCCAAGAGCTCAGCGCACGGGGAACACTGGTGTTGGTCACAGATGCCTAGATTTGGACATGTAAGCTGTTAAAGTGCTGAGCTATGGTGGTTTTTAGTGCTACTGACATAACTGCGCTAAGGTAATGCAGCCCACGCCTGCCCCCACAACCCGAAAGATACGAAAAATATTTGTATTCTATTGTCTAGTTAGGTAATAAGATTCTCAGGAACTCTCAGGAAAGCCTGGAACACACTGTCAGTGTACGGATGAATAATGGTAAGTATTGGAACAGTGCAACATCAAAGGACAGTTAGGAGCTCAATTAACAGGATCTAGGGGCTTAGGTCCCATTTACTGACAGGGGTTCTCATATTTCCAAAGCACTGTGGCCTGACAGTAAAAACTGCAAACGGAAACAGTAAAAATGTGCCACTACTTCTTGGTACAATTAGCACACTGGGTATAAAGCTCTATAGCTAGGCTATATATACCACGATCATCACCGTTGCACCTCAGTGTCTGTTGAAGGAGAGGAAAAGCCTCTTGAAGTGGCTTAAAATAACCACGTTATTTGAATAGAATCTCTGCTGTCAGAGAGATTCCATTCAAGAATTATCACCTCTTAAATCTTTTATTACTCTCTATATCTTGCCTATGGAGGGATGGATTCGCCGAGCAACCACATAAAGGGTGTGTGGACTGAAATGGCATCTTGGATCAATGGCCTTATTCTTGAATGAGGCACTAGACAAAGAAATTACAGTCCCTGCTTTAAGGCAATACGGGGGCTCTTTTCTGAAAGGGACATCTTTACAGCCTCACTATGAAATAATTCTGGAAAAGAACACAAGACTCATTCCAGGTTCCACCCTTTTGCAGTTTGTCAGGAAAAGTAAGATTCCATGGCGCACTCTGTTAACTAGAATCTTTTACCCTATTGGTGAGAGTCAATAATTGCAAGATTTCCTTTTCATAAACCCACAAGAAAACACTCTCCTTTGTACAGTTGTGTCTAGAAGACTCTCTCACCTTTGAAATTCCCAGTTCAGAACTAATAGCCACCTCCTGATGCCTGCCACAAACCAAAAGATCAGTTTTGACAGAGAAAGTCTACACATGCACATTCAGACTATGCATCAGAGCTGAGAGAGACAAATTTCTATTGCATACCTTGACACTAGCTTTATTATTTTGAAGACAAGAATTCTTGCTTTCAGTCTTTTTGAACAGGGCATTTCTTTGTGCAAAACACAAGACCTCATTGGACAAGCTTCCAAGAGTCTTTAGATCAGCTAAGCATTTGCATATGAAAAACAGAGGGAAAAGGAGAGCCCAAGTTTTACTACTGAAAGGTTTACCCATTTTGTACATACAGTCTATGAAAAAGGTATAGAACTGATATGAGAAATTAAACTCATGCAATGAGACCAAAACAATCTTATATTGTAAATGTAATACCTTGTATACATATTCTTTTGGACTGAATGCAGAACAGAGCCTTTCTTATCGGTTACGCTTGCTTTGACTATGCTCTAGAAAGCCTAAGATTTATTTCATTACCGTAAAAGAGAAGATTGTCAAACTATTCCTCCTACCCTCCACCAAATACAGTATTGAACATAACAGACCAAGATCACAGCAGGCCAACTGAAATTTTGTATCCATTCTGCAAAACTAATATTTGAGGATTTTTGGCTTTTGTTTTCAAACAAGCTAACTTTTTTTTTCCTGCTTAAATACCCTTTTCTGAGCAAAGCCTCAGAACCTATTCGAGTGCTTTATTAGCACGAACGTGGCCTTGAATATAACCCTGTTTTATGTCAACCAATCACATCAGAAAAATTAGATTTTTACCTTCATAGGTTCAGTTGTATGGCATTTAAATCAACTGAGAACACATGGCCAATTTATAAGTTTATCTACTTAACTAATTTAATAGTGTTGTATGTTAGCATGTGTGCCAAAGGACTTGGTACTGTTGTTTCACTTCTTAGCATTAGGCTATGTGCATATAAAGCCTTAATATACACTATTTTGTGCTGCACTGGGGAATTATGAATCCTTTGGTTTCAGCTGCTTATTTTCCTTGAAATGTTTGGATGTCTGTTGAGAAACACACTAGCCTTAGTTTCTTGCTTATAAATGTGAGGCTGGTTATCGATAAGGTAAAAACAACACAACAGGCTCTAGTCAGGAGACATTTACCTGGGCGACTCCTGCCCAGCAGGTTTCTTAGGAAGGCTCCCAGCCTTCTAAGCCCTGGCAGGCTGCTCAGAGATGGGGTGACCATATCTGCCTGTTCCAAATATGGGAAAGGAAGCTATGGCGGGAGGGGCAGCTCCTCCTCGCTGCACCAAACCCTGGGGAGCTGGTGCTACCCACCCACACCAGCCCCGGGGAAGCGGCAGCTGTGGGAGCTCCCTGCCCAGAGCCCCAGGGAAGCAGAAGCCATGGAAGCTCCCGGCCTGGAGCCCTGGGAAAGCAGCAGCCGCGGGCGCTCCTGGCCCCACCCCCAGCACTCGAGGGTCTAAATATTCGACAACTTATCCCTTTTAAAAAATAAGCAGGATGCTTTTTTGGTGTCCCAAATACAGGACTGTGCTGCCTAATATCTGACGGTTGGTCCCTCTACTCAGAGCAGCTGCTGGAGGACCATGTATGTCTGAACAGCTGCAAGCCTGAGGGAAGGAGGGGAAAGGGTACTTCACACACTGCCTGCTCTTGGGCAGCTCTGAGTAGCACAAAACTGACCAACGGGAGCTGCAAGATTGTGCTAGGGGAGGGGTCAATATGCGGAATCTCCCTCCTGGCCTTGCAGCAGTTCACAGACAGAGCCCCACAGCTGGCTTTTCTCAGTGGCGTGTGAGGGCAAGGCAGGCCTGTGCCCACAGGCTGGATCCAGTGGCTTGGCAGACCAAATGCAGCCCATGGGCCATATGTTGCCCAGCCCCGCCTTAGGTGATGTGGCCCATAAGTGCCCCTTTCCCTCACTGTTGTCATACAAGTTACTTTGGTTTACAAGTGATCTGTGATAAATGAAGAGACAAAGAAGATTTTCTGAACCACAGCATCCATGAAAACTCAATCCCCAGTTTTGTCAGAATTGTGGAGAAGTCATGCACTGTTCACTTTAGTGGCTGCTTTCGGCACCTTGTTTTTAGGAAAATTGATGGCTATTTTTTTAGAGAGAATCACTCAGATTCCAGATTGAACTGTCTGTTTCTGTGGAAACAGTTTGCTGTACTAAGGAGACCACTGCTACATCATTTCTCCTTGAATTTCAGCCACTCACGCTCCTCTGTGAAGTTGTAAGAACTTCAATTCAGAACCTGCGCATTGAACTCTTGTCTTCTTGGTTGGTGAAGGCCAATAGGGAAGCATTGGGTGGAATGCTAATGGAGACTGAGGCTGCATCCTTGACAGGGGGCAGGCGCAAGATTCTCTTCAAGACTTGTCTTACAGTCTTTGCTCAAGACACCAAGAATCTTGGTGTTAACAATCTGACTGTCCCAGTGTTATCCTGTGTCAGAGTTGCTCTTCATGGACAAGATGACTGAAAAGATTGTGGCAAGATATAATTTTCACAGGCCAAGGATAAAAAACCATCGCCTCATGTAGTGAATTAAGAATTTTAACATTTGTTTTGTTCAACCTAGGCTGTGTCTACACGTGCCCCAAACTTCGAAATGGCCATGCAAATGGCCATTTCGAAGTTTACTAATGAAGCGCTGAAATGCATATTCAGCGCTTCATTAGCATGCGGGCGGCAGCGGCGCTTTGAAATTGACGAGCCTTGCCGCTGCGCGGCGCGGCCAGACGGGGCTCCTTTTCGAAAGGACGCCACCTTCTTCGAAGTCCCCTTATTCCCATGAGCTCACGGGAATAAGGGGACTTCGAAGTAGGTGGCGTGCTTTCGAAAAGGAGCCCCGTCTGGATGCGCCGCGCGGCTGCAAGGCTCGTCAATTTCGAAGCGCCGCTGCCGCCCGCATGCTAATGAAGCGCTGAATATGCATGTCAGCGCTTCATTAGTAAACTTCGAAATGGCCATTTGCATGGCCATTTCGAAGTTTGGGGCACGTGTAGACGTAGCCCTAAAGTGAGAGAATAATTCTAGAATGAAGTTTACTTCAAGCAAGTTTAGGATATTATAGCTTTCCAGTGGACCAATTGACACAATTAAGTCTTTACAAAATTTCAATTAATTTGTCTTGAATCACACTGGAGAAAGCGATGAAGGAATTAGAAGATGAAATGAAAAAGAATAGAACTGTTGCTAATATCTGAATGGTATGAAAAGCTCACTTGAATGAGTGTAAAAAAGAGCATTGAATAGTTCTTTGGCTAAATTAGATGAGCATTTGCTCATAGTACATTTACACATTAAGTATGGTTTAATGATCATTATACTCATTATATCTTAAATTGAAGACACATCACCAAATTACTGCATCTTAAAAGTAGTATGGTAAACCCTTGATTAACAGACCCCAATGTAATGGACTTTGGAAATAGTGGACACTGTCTGCCAGCCCCCAACCCCGCTAAATGAATGCCAGAGACTCACCAGAGCTGCCACCAGAGCTTCCGGAATGGCTGGGGCTGCCAGGGGCCACTGGGGCCAGAGAGGCTGAGGGAGGGGCTGTTGCAGAGCTCAGGAGCATTCTTCCCCCAGCCCCGTGCGTGTGGAGCACGTTGGAGCCTGGCCACCACTGCCTACTTTGGTGCTGAGCGGCAGCCATAGACTCAGGCTGGAGGCAACCACATTCTACCTTCCCACGGGTGACTCGGAGCTGGGGACTGGAAGAGCCGCAGCGCTGACAGCTTCAGGAGGCGAAAGGAGCCAGGCCAACATTCAGCTCCTCTCCTGGTAATTGGGAGAGGGAAATGGAGGTCTGAAGGGAAGAATGGGGCAGGATGGGGGAAGGGAAGAAGGGGCAGAGGACATGAGCGAGTGATGGGCTGGGAAGGTCAGTGCATCATCATACCGTATAACCATTTGGATATAACAGACTTTTGGCATTAGCAGACACCCCTTCCCCTCATTAGTCCATTAAATCGAGGGTTTTCTGTAGTTTCCAAAGTATTACATTTAGGATTCTCGTTACATCTTCTCAGAGCTGTTTTCATAAGCTAGATGTAAAACAATTATCCTAATATACAAGTAAAGGAACAACTGCTTAGCTTGTCTAAGAACCTAGGATGCTGTTTCGAGTGAGCCTTTGTTTTTAGACTCTTTTGAGCAATTTGCCCTTCACACCATGCAAGACTGGAGAGAAACAGTACAAAATTAGGGAAGTAACTATTACAACAAGCTAGGAAATATTGCAAAATGCATTGCAGGCACTTTGACAGACTGAAAATGGGGCTAATGAATTCAAGAACAAAGTAAAATGTGAGCATTGGAGATATAAAATGACATCGTGCTGGCTCACTGCACAGGGGCATATTTTACGTACATTGCAAAAGGACTGTTTGAATTGAGAATTTAGCTCCCACTCAAGCTTCAAAGCAGGACGTGAGTGGGATGTACAGCATAGTATGGCACAGACTGTGATAGCTCATGTATAGCTGACTGAATTGTCTCAGCCTGAACAATGCAAGAAACTTGCTGTGCCCAAGGTCTTAACAAGTACGCTGATTTCCCCCCAGGTCTTAACAAGAACTCTGATTATATGATAAAGTAGGTGTATTTTAGAGCTAATGAATATTTCACAATGCAGTTTCCCAAAGTCAGAGAATATTTATATCTAGCTATGGTTCGGTGAATAAGACAGTGTTTAGTGGTATTAAGCAATTTCTCCTTGCATATTTGTGGATTTAACTAAATCCAGGAATTGGAAAAGGGCAGAAAAGGAAAGAACCACCTACAGATTTTCCACTTTTAAAAATGAAGAGACAGCCTTACAAAAATGTAAAGGCAAACAAACCGATTAAACTTAAAATACTCCATTACTGAGCATCAGCTCTCACACCCTGGGCCTATTCCCATTCTGATCACTGAAGATTTTTTGGTTTTTGTTTTAAATAACATGGAGTCCTCAGTAATAGTTGTCTTTAGATGATGATGCTTTGAGAGTTGACAAAAAGAAAGCTTTGTATGGTGAAGATGCTTAAAAAAACCCAAATGCCTGGGTATGTGTAAACACTGCCGGCTGAGCATGATAAAGGGTTACCTTTAATTGTCCAAGAAAGTTTTAGTACCTGATCCAAATCACACTGAGGCCAGTGGATTTTTTCCATTGATTTCTACAGGCTTTGGATCAGGCCTATAGCTGACACAGAGCCACATCCTTGGGCCTCTGCTTCCAGCAAATGACTGACCAAAACTCTAGTAGTTTTATAATTTGAATTCATGACCTCTCTTTCCTCTCATGCCTGAAAGAAGTACACCCTGATCCTGCTGAAAGAGTGTAACAGCCCCTAAGGTTTGTCAGAGACAGTTACATATATCTTTGATTCTTCAGAGAAAGTGAGCATGTACTTTTGAATCAATCACATTTATGAAATCTGAAAAAATCCATTACAGATAAGTAGTTCTCTTCTCCAAAGTGACTCACAGAAATTGCTGTTAAAGAGTAATCCTCAGAGGCTGTAACTTTTTTTTAAAGCAAAACCACAGTGGTTTCAGCATTGGCCTGCTAAACCCAGGGATGTGAATTCAATCCTTCAGGGGGCCATTTAGAGATCTGGGGCAAAAAGACTGAAAAAAAAAAAAAGGGATGGTGCTTGGTCCTGGACTCAATGACCTCCCAAGGTCTCTTCCAGTTCTATAAGATGTGTATTTTCATCTAGGTCTCAAGTCACCGAATGGGTTGATGACACAATCTTTCTAACTGCAATGTATCTCATTTAAAATAACTGCTCAAAGAGGCATTTCATAATCCATAAAAAGGCAGAGGACTGGACTTTCTCAATGCAAAACACGAACCACAAACAGCAAACCTAATCTTAAGCCAAATAATGTTATTAAGTTAGTGAAAAGGAAAATCCTGTGCTCTAACATAGCGTGTCACACTGCAATACTGGAATTAAAATCTGCCAAGACTCATTGTTATGTTCACAAAGGGCCCATCCAGTGATTTGGGCACTGAACAAAAAAAATTAAACAGTACAGCTGACAGCTAGAACAAATGACTGGAGGTCGGACAATAGAAAGACATGGTTCAGCCTATCAGAAGAGGCTAAAGATGGCAGAAAGGCGGAAATCGAGATTCTGAAGTCAAACTGCCTTTGAAAATTTCACACAGTCTCTTCTAGTCACAATGTATGGATAGTCTAGTACATATTCTAATGGAGCACTCACTAGACTTTGGCATCCAAGCCACTCACTAACGTGGTAAGATTGGTTGAGAATGAATGTGAAAGTGGGGCGGGTGGCAAAGTGGACCTGACGAATCCATAGCCTTCCACCATCACCCAAAACCAAGAGAGAGAGGATAAAGCCCCTGGGTCATTCCATTGGCTGAAGACGGTGCCAGCATTGAAAAATAGAGCCCATGGATATTCTAACATTCTAGTGATTTGCCAAAGCCTTTCTTAGAAAACAATGTCCCTGAAATGGTATTTCAATCCAATAATTCCCTCATGCTCAATAATCCCCTCATGACCAGTACCTAACTGAAAACTACCTGCCCTTTAATGTTAGCAGTGTTGTAGCCATGTTGGTCGAAAGATATTAGAGAAACAAGGCGGACAAAATAATATATTTTATTGAACCAGCTTCAGCTGGTGAGAGAGAGAGAGAGAGAGAGAGAGAGAGAGAGAGAGAGAAGCTTTCAAGCTTACACAGAGCTCTTCTTCAAGAAGAATCTCCAGTAAAAGATTACCTCAGTCACCTTTTCTTTTTTCTATTTTCCCTTTAAAATAAATAGCCAGTCACTGAATTCCAGAAAAAATAAATTTGGAACCCAGGCTGAGAATTATACAGGAAACACCAAGGTCATCTGTGCTAAAATAAAAAGTGTCTACAAGGATTTTCAAAACTACATTGGAAAATCAGACGCACCCTTTCTACCAGTAAACAGCGCTAAAAACAGTTTAGTTAGTTTCTTTTTTAAGGTACATTTTTAAAAATCCACAAATATTTATTAGCAGTTTGATAAATGATCTGCCAAAACAGTGAAGTATCAAATTCCAGTAACTTCTCAAGGGTGTTTTGAATTCCTCAATAATCAGGTTAAGAGGGGAATACAGCATAAACTTTTCTTTCTTTCATGTCTCAAACACTGGGCTCTGCTGTAAATAGCTGGCTTTGGTCCAATGAAATGCCCAGGGTGTAATGTTAAAGAGACCACAGAACAGTGCTGCAGCCAGCTATGTGAACCAGAGAGAAAGAAAGGTCAAATAAATTGTTGCTGGGTATTTGTTTCCCAAAATGGTTATTCAGATGAGATTTTTAAAAATTTCAAAATGCAAAAATAATAGCGTCCAAGTGTTATTTTAGATTAATGCCAACTCATGAAGAAAAAACAGATGGCAGACTGCTTCTTGTGATGAGGTACTGAGTCACCATACATTACTGGGAACATGATCATCAATGGTATGGTGGTGTCTGGGATTGTCTGAGCATCTGGGGCCAGCAGTATAGCCTCATGGCAATACGCTGGCGAGTCATGTGTGCTGGTGAGAGTTCAAAGGGGTTGCACTTCCTAACAGTACTGTCAGAAGTAAAGACAACTAGTACGAAGAACCTGGAGATCAGGGGAATCTGGACCTACCCTACATCACCAGATTCTGACCTCGAGCCCTTTGAGCCTGACAGAAAGGTCGTGGCCCAGTACCCCCAGGTACATTCCCTGGGTCACTGCCTACCCTTGTCCCTTCACTCTGGCATCCTCTCAAAGTCTGGGTGTGGGGTGTCTCGTGTCCTTTCTTCTTTGTCTCTTGCTGCTCCTCTATTAGCAAATAGCTCCCACCGCCGGCTGGTTTCTTGTGGTGCAGCTAGAAGATCCAGCCCCAGCAGTTTGCAGGCTAGGCAGCTTCCCAAAAAGAGGCTGTTGCACACACAACTTCTCCTCCATCATCCCAGGCTGAATTGAGCTGAATGCTCCCTCTGTTGGAAGCATGCCCAGCCAGGGTGGGAGCGTGTGGCCTCTTGGACAAGACCTCTTCCTTAACCCCTGCTTTGCCAGTGCACGGTTGGTGTGTCTAGTCACACACATGGCTATATCCTATTGCAGGGCAAGTTTTACAGCATAAAGAGCCAGCATTACATTGGGTCCTTGACAAGAATTTAATATGAAGGGACAGAAGACAAAAGCAGGAATAAGATTAGGAACATATCCTTAGAAAAGATCCAGAGACTCTTATATACAATTAGGTTCCAATGGCTTTTAATTTGCTCTTGTGAATGAGACTGTTCAGAATCTAGATGGCACCCACATATTTCAAATTAAGTTTCCCAGTACATATTAAACATTTTATCATTTTCAATGAAAAAATAAATCTACAGTACTAGCTATTCTACAGACATTGACATTCAGATTGTTTTTCTGCCCTACTTACTGAATTGATTTAGGGGGCAAGAGAAACTGGTTTAGGCCACTTAGTATTTTTGTGTTTTGGCAATGAAACAAATCACTCAGTGAAATAAGAACATTTAATACCTTCTCTACCTTCCTTACGGTTCCTTATAAATCAAACTTTTGTAAGAATTTCCGTTTTGTTTATTTGTTTGGATTTGAAATTTGGAATAAGCTAAGATTCTACTCAAAACATAAATTCTGATGAAACTCTTATGGACTGATCCTAGACATCTGATTCCTTACCATGCCTTTACAGAGTCATCTCTCTGACTACAGTTATGCCTACCTAACCAGTAATAAGGGCACTATGAATTTAACAATTTGAAATAAACTAACCCTTTGTTAACTATTTTGTCTGATCATCCCTTCATGGCACAAAACTATTTTCTGACCCAGTTGACAGCATTATACAGATTAAACAGAATAAAATGCCATAGTTTGAAATAAATTAAGCAAAATATCAAGTGGCAAGAAAGCACAATTTTTTCCTAAATTTTATTTGCATTTAGATTTCTTATTATCCTGAACTTTGGCTTTGATATATGGATTCTGCTGAGGACAGACAAGGTTATTTAACACATAATTTAAAAAATTAAAGTAGAGAGAAAATTATTACAGCAGTTGTCCGCTGCAAGCACCTGCTCATTTTCTGAAGAGATCAGACTGAGCTACTCTGAACTGTTGCTACTTAACCGAGGCAAATGAAGATCCATGACAAAAAGGAAATTTACTATAAGCCACAGAGCATTTATACACATGGATACTCATGTCAAGGATAAAATTAAGAGTCTCTTGACATGAACCCAGTCAGGTGTCACAGTGGGAAAAGTGATCTGCGCTGTCTTTTGCTATTGCTGACCGAAAAGAACAAATAGAATAGGCCAGATGCTGAAGTCAACTGGCATAGCTCCACCAAAGTCGAGGCAGCAATACCAATTTATTGCAATGGGGGACCCAACCAAGTTGTATTTAAAAATACTTAACAAGGATTTACAATATGGGGTAAATATACACTTGATAACATGCCAGCACACAGCTGCATCTAGACAGAGCCCCACTGACTTCATTATGACTGCCCATGCTCTGCCATTTGCAGGACCAAGGCTCCACTCCATTGCATGTCATTAAGACCACTTGCACTATTTTAAGTTAATCTTTTGCAAAAAGGCCATTTTGTACAACAGTGACCTTTCACTGCATGGACTGAGCACAGGCTAATGGCCTTACACCACAAGCGTGATTTTGAAAGCATTGTTGGAAGTATGTGCATAAACTTCTGTCACATGCTGACTGGAGAAGTATAATGCTGCCCACAAAATTCAAATTTCAAAGCAGCACCCCAGTAGGAGGCTTTTAAACTGAAAGCACATTTTATTCCTGTCTGTGTACTGAAAAGAAAAAACACCATACAATTCCTATTGTAGCATGGTTCTAGGAGACCCCATCGGTAACTCCATTACACTTATGTATTTGGCTTTTGTTAAGTCTTAGATTGTAAAATTCATAATTACCACTGATGTTAATATGATTTTCAGTGAGTTTTCCCCCTTCTATTGCTTTTTTATGAGAGGAGTCAAAAATAATGTGAACCATAAGAGATAGTAAAGCCATTACTGTCATGCGTACTAGTTGTAATATGCAACTCTAACCTAACATTAACAGGTGTCCAGCTGCCAAATTGTTCCAGACAATGGATGATGTTTGCTAACTTTGATTATGGGAGCTCCTTCTCCCATCATGGTAATGCTATAAGGCAGAGACATCTATCTAGCTACTAGCTATAGTGCTGAGGTGTTCTCAAAACCCCTGGAGGGTGGGGTGAGTAGCCCAACACCTAGGCAGAGTTCTCTCCCAAATTTTTTTTTTTTTTGCTTTGGAATTCACCTTTAAATCAAACAAAAACAGATCTAGTATTTTCCACAATTAAGAACTTTAAATGTATAGGAATTTGCATTGGACACAAACATAAACAGTTGTATATGGTACACAATACCTATTCTTTTGAATTTAGGCCAGAATATATAAAAAGGACATCTGCTTGCACATCTTAAAGTTTTTAAAGCAAGATCAAAGTTATGTGAAAAACTAATAAGCCACAAATTTAATACCGCCCCTAATAAAACCTACAGAGTAATTAACAAAAATGTGGGTTTTTTCCCTTAACAGTGGTGAGAAAGAAGGAAAAAGTGTGTCTGGTAACACAGGACTTATATGGAAAGGATTTGGGAGCTTACAGTTGTGAGATTTCCCCCACCTCGCAAAAAACTAAAGGTACTGAACTCAGTAGTGCTGAAAACAACTTGAACTTTAGTTCTTGGCCTCTACTACATGATGTGAGTCAGAGTTACAAAAGATATTAACCCACGTCATGTGACAGGACGACTAATCTTTGTAACTGTGGCACCTGTCAGGTGATTGAGACATTTCATTTCACAGCTTTCTGTTATAGTTAGCAAGCCAAGATCCTTGAGGTGTTGTCATTCTGGCAAAGAAACCAGGAAGTCTGCAACTCACATTCTCCAGGAAGGCAATTTTTTTCTCTGTGTCCTAGACAGTCACCGTCACCTTTGAAACATCCCCAGATTTTCTCCCACTTGTAGGATGTTACAATCAAAGTTCAAACAAACTGTTATAGACTGATCATGAAGAGTGGGCAGAATTTAATCACTTCACTGTCCAACAGCATGAATGTAGACGTTTATCCAAAGAGTTGATGGGGGAAACTTCCTGGAGGACAGCTGGGAAAGAGGATGAAACAGAACGACGCAGACAAGATACCTCAAAGTTTAAAAGTGTGATTATATTGTGCAAAGGGACTTCAGTGTACCAGTATGGGCTTTCCTCTTTGCCTCTGATTCCTGACCTTCTTTGCCCAATTCTCAAACAGAAAGAAACTCATCCTGGGATCAAAAGTTGAGTAGCAGGTTTTTTTTTTTTTTTGTTTTTTTTTTTTTTTTTTGCACTGGCTGCCACATCACCACCACTTGGGAACCTTTCGGGACAGACACTTAGGGCTTATCTACAAGGAGCAGCAATGAGCACTATGGTGGGATGATTTTTAAGCCAATTCAAATGTTGCACATTACTATCGGTCTATATGGACTCCACTGGTGTGCATTAAAATTTCGCTAATACACTTTAATTTTGCACTAGGGAATTTGCAGTGCACACTGGCAGGGTCTACAAAGAGCAATTCATGTGAAATACATCACAGGGAGTGATTTCTAAAACACTGCTTTTGTGTATTGCTGCTTTGTGCAGACAAATACTGTGATAACAATTATGTTGCTGGTACAAGGACCCAGAATAGTAGCCAGCCAGGGCTGCTGATGGCAGAGGTAGAAGGGGAAGGAGAAAGGGGGAAGTTGCCCAGTGACCAGTAGCCCCAGGTCACTACCATAGCAACAGCAGCAGCTGGAGCTCTGGGGTATTTAAATTGTTAGTGGAACCCCACACAGTCTGAGCAACGTGAGGGCTAGCTGGTGGGAGGTGAGCTCCCAGCTCCGCCTCTCTTGCCAGAGGTTTGCCCTTTCCAAGCCTGTTCCACACTGCCCAGAGGCCTGAAAAGTCTGTCATGGCCCTATATCCCTTGCTACCTGCACTAGTCCTGCCAGTGCTTTTTTCCCCAATAAAAAAAAAAAAAAGTATCTGAACTCTCCTCCCCATCTTCAGGCTTAACTCCCCGCTCCCCACACAGCGACCCCAACTCTCCCCCAAGGCTTAACACCCCCTCCATGGTTCCTGGCCCTGGCGCTGCTGGTACACCCTAGCTGGCTCTGAAGGGGTTCCACCGGCCAGGGCTGGGGCCGCCAGTGGAACTTCCCACCTCAACAACTCCTAGGCCCGGCACTGCCTTCTGCTGGCTATTAAACCAATACATTTGAATGCTAATCCTTTAGCCAGCAGGCAGAGTGGGAGTCACAAATGGCTCATTAATGAGCAGCCACTTGCAGCTTGTTGCCACCCTGGCCAGACAGCTTTCAAAATGGCAGCACTGGGGATAAAAGGTGGAAGAATGCCGTTCCGCCAGAAAAAGAGCCCTGGGTGCTACAGAACTAACATTAGCAATTGGCAAAAAAGGACAGCTTCAGAGACACACAAGTATAAGTGTAACTTTAAACATAAGTCCCATTGGCACCAGTAGCTTTTAAACACAGGCATAAGAGCTTTCTGGAAAAAGGCCCTGTAAGTATATTTGTCAGTACTGAAAGCAGATGAGGCTGAATGCATGCAGGAAGCAGATCTGAAGGCACATTAAGAGGGCACATTTTAACTCAGTAATTTTCTTGACTACAAATGCACTATTTTCTTAAAGTGTTCTCCCTTAATACACCTGTAAATAGATATGAACCTTCAATGAATTTGCCCATTCTATGACCCAAATACCCAGGCATCACGGATGACTAATTTAGACAAATATGAAAATCTTCAAGATATTTGGAAAATGGGGTAAATATCTGGCAAGCACGATGGAGCATGAATGTGACACTGGGATGTAGGAGTAGAATTTCTTAAATAGGTAGGAGCCAAGAGCATCATTTTTATCTAGTTTGAAAGTTGTCAGCTCAGAGTCTTTATGACTAAGACCAGATGTGTAAAAACAATTTTTGAAAGTATGTCACCCTCACAGTTACCCATATATTTAGCTTAAACTGTTTTTCTTTGCTTATTCACAGACACTTGATGTTGGAACATTTAGGCTGTGTCTACACTACAGAAATAACTTTGAAGTTGCTTACTTCGAAGTGCAACTTTGAAGTTGAGCAACTAAACATACCCTACTTCAAAGCAGGGCACTACTTCATTTCCGGGAATGGCGTAAGGACTTCAGAGTTGGGCTCCCTACTTCGAAGTAAAGGAAATGTGTGTAGAATTTCTGCTGGCTACTTTGAAGTAGCGCCTAGCTTGGAAGTTAACTTGGAAGTTAGTTCCTAGTGTAGATGCACCCTTAGCGTAGCTCAAATTCCAATTACCTTTTTTTTTTCCCTGAGGAAGCCAAAATTTGCTAATGTTTCAGCTCTTCATACTCAGAGCCTTTTTTAAAAAAAAATTGTTAAATTGCTGCTGGAATTGCAGCTCCCAGAGACCTTGGTTTCTTATTTAGAAAAACAGAGACAGAGAGCAAGAGTTACCAGTTTGTGAGCCTGACTTTTTAATGATTGAAGTTTTAAGGATTTAGTGGGCTTCTAATTTTGAAACCAAGGTGATGACTTTTACAAATGCCATATTATCATAAGCTGCAGATTTTGATTTTCTGAATGGTACCCAGCACTCAGTCTCTGAACAAGGCTACATTAATCCTCATTTAAAAGGTTCCATTGACAAACACTGGAGCAAGCTCTCTCCTTTGGCATGATCTGATAAAAAAAAGAGCATGCTGCACAATCTCTGATTCAAGCTGCATTTAGCACACAAACCTTTTTGAGGTTTGGCTTTTTTAGCCACAGTACATTTTCCTCTTAGGGTGCATCTACACTTGCATCCCTCCTTTGAAAGAGATATGCAAATGAGGGAGATCAAAAATGCAAATAATGTGTATATTTATTTGCATATTTGGCACTTCATTTGCATGTTATTTTGAAAGCACTTCTTTTGAAAGAAGAAAACCAGCGTAGATGCTGCTGTTTCAAAAGTAAACCCCATCTTCGAGAGAATCCTTCTTCCCATCAAATAAAGCTCTTTCTAAATAATATGCAAATGAGGTACCAGATCTGCAAATATACACCTCATTTACATTTTCAGTTCCCCCCATTTGCATACCTCTTTTGAAAGAGGAAAGTAAGTGTAGACGCACCCTTAGAATATTCCAAGTTACATGAAACAGGACTTGCCATGTAGTGATCTGAATAAAGATCACAAATGACTGGGAAGCTTATTTTATTTAAAACAAAACACTAAATAGAAATCTTTTCTGTTTTTAAATATGCACGATGATCTTCTGTATAACTGGTACATTTGTTGTCCCATGTCTGCCTCTCTTACTGCATTTTTTAGAAGTGTAACTTATTAATTTTCCCACTGGCCTATTTCCTGTCAAGGTTGGCATGAAAGAATATTTTTCAAGAGGACTAAACATGCCCAGAATACCACTTGCTAAATATGTATTTGCCCCTAAAAGTAAATATTTGAAAGAACCACATCAGTGTGGCTCCAGCAAAATTAGATTTTGTTCAAATTCCAGACAGTCAGACAAAAGTGCTGCTTACAGTGGGTCAGATGCTATTCCTTTTGCTCACATCAGTTAGTATTTTAGTATGCAAGTAGTCCTATGGGAGGGAGATTCTGGCCTCACAAGTGCCTACTGCATAAACAGTTTAAAGAGATATAGGCAGTGGAGGTAGCAATAAGGTTGCCCAATATTTTCCATTCTAAGGCCCTATTTTCAAATGTTTACAACTTTGCAAAGCTTTAAACAATCAGGATGATTTATTTTTCTCTTCATGTCTCTATCGCTGTGGCCACACTTGACCAAACTTTCAAAAGGGCCATACTAATGGCCAATTCGGAAAATACTAATGAGGTGCTGAAATGAATATTCATCTGATAGGAACAGTGAGATAGCCGTGTTAGTCTATATACTATCAAAACAAAAATGCAGTCCAGTAGCACTTTAAAGACTAACAAAATACTTTATTAGGTAGTGAGCTTTCATGGGATAGGCCCACTTCTTCAGATCATACCTGATGGAATAAGGGGATTTTAAAGTCTGAGGGGTCCTTTCAAGAAGGGTCCCATGTAGACAAGCCGTGGGTGATCAAAACATGGCATTTTCAACATGCTCCAAGCTGGCAGCGTGCTAATGAGGCGCTGAATTGGCTATTAGCATGCCCCTTTTGAAATTTTGGCCAAGTGTGGCCACAGCCTATGGGTGTGTCTACATAGCAAAGTTATTTCAGAAAAACAGCCGCTATTCTGAAATACCTTTGTGAGTGTTTACACAGCAAAACCGCTATTTCGTAATAATTTTGAAATAGTGGACAGCTTATTTCGAATTCTGTAAATTTCATTCTATGTGGAATAGCACCTATTCTGAAGTAGCTATTTGGAATAGGGGCTGTGTAGACAGGGAATGGGGGTATTTTGAAACAAACTATAAGAATTTGGACAACTGAGGCTTTGTCCATACCAGACACAGAAGTCAACTGCCAATAAGTAATTTTAGCTACCCCAATTGTATAACGCAAATCAACTTATCAGCGGTCGAATTCAATGTCTGCCTATATAGAAGAAAGTAGACGGAAGCTTTTCTCCTGTCAATCTTCCTTAGCCCTCACTGCTTGTGAAGAGTTCTAGGGTCAACTTTGCACATGAACAAAACAAAACCCTGGAAGATCGACACTGAGTGGGTTGATCTTCTGCTGTAGTATAGACATAGCCTGAAATGCGCTAGCGCCTCTAAGCTATAGAGCAAGGGCTAAAAGTTTGGCCAGGGCACTGACCTGGAATAAGGGATAATTTGCTGTTCTGTAAAAATTGGCTCAAATTCAAACAAGTGATAGGCTCTGAAATATGTTAGTTCACACAACTGGAGACTTGGAAGAATGTGGCAGCTAAATTCCCTAAACATTCCCTCTGGACAGAGAAGGTTAAATCCCTTCCACCTCGTGCATGCCCAACAGAATGTGCACCATCCTCTCAGAGAGGCTGAGCAAGTTCCAGCCCAGGGTCACAAAGCCTGAGCAAGACTTTTCCTGAAATTGCTCCTTTGACACCAGGCAAAATACATAGTGAAGCTCCATTTTTGCCCTGTGGAAAGCTGTTCTCATCTCATAACTAGTGTTTATCTACTAGCTTTCTTGGACAAGTAAACTGGTTGGGTCCATTCAAAACCCAGCCGTAAAGTCATGATGGGTATGTTACAGCTTCTCTCATTAGTGAACCACTGCAGTTAAATCTCCAAGCTTCATTGGTGCCAGTTCTTAAGCATCCACAAAAAAGAGAATTAAAACAAGGGGTTGTCAGTAGCTGCTGGACCAGTTTAATCTTTTCTGAGACCTGGTACCTGGACTTTGGTCCTACCCCTTGATCTGCCTGTGCTTCACCCCAAGGACACACCCCAGAGCATCATCTTCTCCTGAGGCCCTGCCCACTGCTCCACTCCAAGATGGTGCCCTTGATCCACCCTGAGGCTCCATTCCTGTTCAGCTTCTTCTCCTGAGGTGCTGCTTGCCACTCGCTGGAGAGGTATGGGAAGCAGCAGAAAGAATCGTATACCAGGAAAAACAGATGTGAGTGCCTAAACTGCAGATGCTGAGGTGGTGTTGAGGAGGACTAGAAAGAGGGAGAAAATGGCTTGCTAAAGGAGAAGCCCAGCACAGAAAATGCACAGTAGATCTCAGAAGGTTCTAAAGTGGAGAAAGTGTTGATGGGGCAGTGAGGAATGGTGGACATTGCTGAACTGAAAGGTCCTGGCTAGGTGTAAAAAAAGGGCATGCTGGTATCTGGTGCAGACCAAAAGAGATACAACAAAACACATAAGAGGAAACATTCTCCCCTTCACAGAGCAGAGAAACCAAATCATTTGGTTGGTCTTGCGCTGGCCACAGTGAAGATCATATCAACCTTTGTCACCAGTGATAGGGTTTAAAGTAGTCCAATCAACATGCCACCAACTCCCAGTTGCGGCTCATAGTGTACTTGGGCATAATGGTTCTGTGGCTGCTGAAGTCCCCACTGTGGTGCAGCACAGCCAAAGCTTACTCAAGTCTAAACCAGAAGACCCCATCCTGAAAAAACTAGATAGAGAAAAATATTGGATAACCCTATCTGTTGTCACAGGACACAGGCAGCACCTATTTAATCAAGAGGCTCACTGCTGGAGAAACACAAACAACAAGCAGTCCAGTAGCACCTTAAAGACTAACAAATGTATTAGGTAATGAGCTTTCACGGGTAAGACCCACTTCTTCCAAGCCCAAATGAACTCTCGTGATAGGGCCGCCATAGTACGGCTAATCACACCATGGACTTATTCAGGTGATAATCCTGTTGAGAAAAAGTCAGACCTATGGAACAGGGATTTGGGATAATCTAAGGAAAATTAACAGAAGTAAATCTTCTCCCCCTCCAGACCGGAAGACAATCAAATTTGGATGAATGGTTATGTTGGCAATTCATCCAGCTCTATAATTGAACGTTGATTCTTGTTTAACAAACCAAAAAGAGGGAGGACAGGAAAGATGTGACGATAACATATTCTTAAAAGTTATAACAGGAGAAAGTAGAGACAGGGATGATTCAAGAAGCAATCTTAACGGTGAAGAGAAAAAGAAGAAGAAAGAGATAGGCTGAAAAGAACATATTACTGTGTTTTCTTACTGGACCTACTGACATACCTGTACTTCTAGCTGCACTAGCTGAAATCAAAATTATTTAATATTCGTATTAGCCCACAGCACTAATGAATGTAGTTTGCAACTAAGTTATCAGAACAGAATTACTGCAGTTGTTGTCTTTATATGGATTATCAATTCTCCCCACTCTCTCTAAAACTGTATCCTAACAAATGCACAGCAGTCCCTAATAGAATGTTTGCGTTGGTTAATACAAAAGCTCTTTTGAAAGTTACCTTCATTACAAAACAATATTTCTGTTAAAATGAAAAATGTGTCAGAAACATTATGACAGATCCAGTCCTGAAGGTTTTTTGATACTTTGATATTTTCTTGACAAAACAGACCACGAGGTTTTAATTAGGAGGCAAGCGTGATGTCCATTCAGCTAAGCAGTAAAATCAGTACTCTCCGTTCTGGCAAACTTTCTAGCCTGCAGCAATCCTTAACATTCAGCACAACGAAACACTCATCACATTAATTGTGGCCCAAAGTTCAGCTTTCCAATTACACTCCACCCTACTCTAGTTTCCCAATCCAAGAAGAGAGAGAAAAGTGTTTCTAAAATATAAATATCAAGTTTATAGCTAACACAGAGAGTCAGCTTTTGAAAACAATAGTTTTGAGAAAGATGTAAGTATTCAGTCGAGTACTTGTGGACTATTGTTAACTCTCAGACGTTCATATACGTGATCTTTTCAGAATGCACTTCATGTCTGTCTGTACTCTCCGAGTCGAGAGAACAGGGAATTAGCATTTGCGGCTCCTTTGTTTTGTTGGATGTTCTGATTTCTGACTGCTGAGCTGATTTGAAGTTTCTCCCTCAATCCAGGGGAGGTGGGGGAGGGAAATCCCTCAGGCTTGTCCTATTGCACACTAACTCTTTCAGGGTAAAACAAAACAGCAGAAACGTCACACTTTAAAGACTAACAAAATGATTTATTCAGTGATGAGCTTTCCTGGTTCAGACCCACTTCATCAGATCAATCTGAAGAAGTGGGTCTAATCCAGGAAAGCTCATCACTGAATAAATCATTTTGTTAGTCTTTAAAGTGCAACATTTCTGCTGTTTTGTTTTGTTAGAATACAGACTAACATGGCTACCTCTCTGTTACTCTTTCAGGGTAGTAGCTACAGCTGTAATCACGCCAACAACATACAGCGGCAGGACAGTATGAGAAATGGTAAGGGATGAGAAGAGAGAAGAGTCATTGGAAAAATGGGGGGTTGACTGACATTAATACAAGCGGAGGGCGTCTGGTCTTTCCATTAAGGCAAAAGCTGTCATGAATCACAGCCTGCAGCAGAGTTAGTCTCCAGGCAGCTTCCTTTGTACAGCTTTCCTGCTCTGCTGACCATGCCTCCTGACTGGCTGAAGGGACCAGCAGGCTGGTGCTTTGTTACTTTGTCCTGCTGCTCCTGTCTTGCCTCTGCCCTGCCCTTCTCGGATACCCTGCTCACTCCAGGTCCTGACCTCTGCTTCATCCCTTGATTTAGGCCCCTGATTACGATTGCAGCTTGAGCCACAGTTCTGGTATCCCAGTTCCTCCCATCTCATTTGACGCTCAGCTTTGTCATCAGCCTGATGCAAGCTCCGACAACCAGGCTAGACCACCCTCATCATGGTCAGCTGTCAAGGGCCTGGGAACCAAGGGGCTGTGTGATGTTTCTGACTGTGTCAGAGAGTTTCTTTGGGATTATGGACAATTCTGTTTCAGTTTCTCTTTCCATCACTGAAATGAAGACAGTGCATTCCCACCTCACCTGGGGGTTGATAAATCAAAAGTACATGAGCCAGAGCTCTTAAATACTACAGCAAAAACTTCCTGTTAAATTCTGTGGATGAAATCCTGGCTCAGAGAAGTCAGTGGTAAAACCTTCTCATTGACTTCAGTGGAGCCTGAATTTAATCGACGCATGGAAAATAATTGATTCTTACTGGTGAATATGTATTTGTGTGTCTAGATCTACATCTCTTCTTATGAAGACAAGAAAGCAGTCCAGTAGCACTTTAAAGACTAACGAAATAATTTATTAGGTGAGCTTTCATGGGACAGACCCACTTCTTCAGACCATAGCCAGACCAGAACAGACTCAATATTTAAGGGACAGAGAGCCAAAAATAGTAATCAAAGTTGACAAATCAGAAAAATATTAACGAGGTGAGCGAATCAGAGAGCAGAGGGGCAGAAGGTGGCGGGGGTGTTGCATGTCAAGAATTAGATAAAGCAAAGTATGTAAAAGAGCCCCTATAATGAGCTGGAAAATTGCCATCCCAGTACAAACCACATGGTAACGTGTCAAATTTGAATATAAAAGAGTTCAGCAGCCTCTCTTTCCAAACAGCTGTGAAAATTCCTCTTCAATAAAACACAGACTTTCAGGTCCTTAACAGAATGGCCCACCTAGTCTGTAACACCCTGGGAAGCACAGTTTAAATACTAGGAGCAGCACAGGAATAGAGTTTCTGGATTAGCGTTTTCTGACTTTAACTGTCATACAAGCTGCTGCAACCACAAAATATTGCAGCAACTAAAATTTTATTTCAGTGGCAAACCTCCCACTGATTTCAACAGTCAGGATTTTTCCCCAGAGAACTAAGTTAGGAAAGGCCATTGCATTATAACTGCATATTGGCATTAATAGTCATATGGTGTAAGCACAGATGGGAGCACCAAAGCACCTACTGTGACCTCCCATGTATCACAGGCCACTACCACCTCCCAGGCCCTGCACATTATAGCCAATCACCAAAATTAGCCCAAAGCATCGCTGTGCACAGCAGATGAGACTATTACTTGCCACAGGGAGAGATCAGGAGACATGGAGGTGTACCAAGGCTCAATGGTAGGGAATTGATTAAGGGAGATATATGCAAATAATACTAGCAAGTGACTGACAGAGCCAGATGAACACCCTCCCCCTTTCTGCACAAGGTCTTTGACATCCCCACAGATGGCAATCACTTAGACCCTAAGCACGTGAGCAAGAACCAGCCAGACAAGCCCCTGAGAAAGAAGACGTCTTAATACTTCTCTACAGGTCCCACCTCCCTGGTCCCAAAGAAGGGATTTTGCCAGGCCAGGCAGGTTAATGCTCCCCCATCCCTGGACACCCACCCTCCAGCCTGCCGCATCTCTCCTTCACAATTTATCCTGAAGCCTAGCTAAGTTCAAGATGGATAAATAGGTCTGTAGTTGCCTGGTCCCTTTTCCTCTGTTCTTTAAATATAGGTATGACATCAGCTATTCTCCAGTCACGTGTACTACTGCTACTTTTACCGCATGTACAGAATAGATAGATTTTTTAAAAAATCCTTGCTACAGACTAGCAATCTCATGTGCCACTTCTTCAGTATTCGATGATACAAACTATAGGGTCCCCATGATTCAAGTGCACTAAACTCTTAGAAGTTTTTCCTTCTACCTCAGGTAAAAGTATCAATACAGAAATTACTACATTTCCATCAGCCATCCCACTTTCACACCCATGTTCCACATTGCAATCCTTACTGAAAATTAAAGAAAAATATTCATTTAGTTTTAGGCCGTAACTATATTACCTTTAATCTCCTTTACATTCACGCTGTAGAGCAACGCCTCCACATTCTTCCATATTGCATATATTAAAATAATAAGAGGCTTAAATAAAGTTAAACCTTATTTTAATTTTCTTGGCAAGAGCAAATTTGGCTTTACTTTTAGAAATTAACTTTATTCTTACTTTGTTTTACCTTTCCGTTGTCCATTCTCTGTTGGGTCTCTGCTTACTCTTAATGATCTTTTGGGAATGGTTATTTACCAATGAGTCTAGAGCACTTCTATAAAGATTTTTTCTCCTTGTTGGGATGCAAATTTCTGACAGTTTATGTGTAGCTGATTTAATGAAATTCCAAGCCTCCTCATTCAGGACCTTAATCTCTTCAATCTACTGAATTTCTTTAACTCCCTTAATTTCCCAAACTCTTCTCTTTTGCAAAAGAACCCCCACAACTAATGAGTTTGATTTAATCAGCCTTATGTTTAATTTAAACTGAATCAACGCATTATCCCATGAGCCAAGATTACTACTATAACCTGTCTTCTATGAACCCCTCACTACTCACCAAAACCCAGTCTAAAATTGCATCATTCTTGTTGGCTCAGTGACAATCTGATGAAAATAAGTCTCATTTGTCATGGCTAGGAATAACTGGGCCTATAAGCATTAATGGTATTTACACTTGGGAAGCTGAAAATCTCCCATTATGACAATTCCCAATAATATTTCTCTCTCTAACAACATTAAAGAGATTTGTATCCAAGACTGGCCCTGTGGGTCTATAGCAGATCTGTAACACTACAATATATCCTAACAGAACTTCCCAGAGGATCCTTCCTCGAAGTGATTTTTACCCAAACAAATTCTGTTTTGTCCACATCTTTTTTACTTTCTGCCACTTCATTAGTGTACAATGTTATTTCCTTCACCATCACCTTTACCTGTGTTCTCATCTCTCCTAACCACACATATCCTTCAATGCCTGTATCACTGTCACAAGGGCTATTTCATCAGGTTTCTGTAAACCCAACACTATCTGGTCATACTACCTGCACCTGTCGTTCCCATTCCTCCTCCTCGTTGCCCAGAATACATGCATTTGTATTCCAGGTTATCAAATGTTTTCCTCAGGTTTCCTCCAGCTTTCTAGCCAAGTTAATTATAGTCCTTTCACTAACTGTAACACCAATCTGACCACTACTCTACCCAATATCTACCTTTTTTCTCTCCTTATTGTCCATGTTCTTACCTCGTGGTGTTAATAAGACAGAGAAAAGGCTGAAAATTTGATAATGACAATTATAAGGAAGGATTTATGGAGAAAAAAAGAGCCTAATAGTTTCAATTGCATTCAGTGGCTTCCAAGATTCTTCAGCAAAACTTGCCCTGCTAAATTTCTCATTTCTACAGGGACTTTTCTTCATGCTGTAATTAGATGGTGCTGTAACAATAAACAGGCATCTCTGGTTTAACAGATTTTAGATACTGCCAAAGCAAGCAACATTTTAAGTGTACAACAACCCTTAACTAATTGAAAAAGTCAGGCCAGACAGCACAAAAAGACATGAAGCTAATATTTTGACAGACTGGGACTAAGCTTTGAGTAAGGGTGACACAGCAGGGGCCTTTGCAAAGAGACAGAGACGCCAACTGACATAAGCTAAAGCTGTACATCTCTCTGAAAAGCCCGGAAACTGCATCTGTATTTCACAGACTCCTCCGCTGTATGCATGATATGCAGTTCTGAATTAAACCAACAAATTAAAGGGGAGATATTCCTTATCCTTCCTCTCTCTTGCACTTGTCGTTAACACACAAGGGGAAATATGAAATTGTAGCCTTTTCCTGTTTCTGATCCACTATTACAGATTGAAAACATACATGTCAAACAATTCAATTTTCAGAGGATCAAGTAACATTAACACTAAAACCCATTCAGAATTCAAATTTCATTGAGTCTAGCTCAGGTTTTATTTTTCAAAAGAGAAAAATTGTGTCTTATGTTTATCAATGAAGAGATGCAAACACACTCTTTTAGGAAACATAGCAGTTGATCAGCGCTAAATTTACAGACCTAATGGCAAGTGGTCTCCTTAATGTAATAGAAATATTTAGAGAAACTTTGAAAATAAGTTACAGTTACTATTCCTATGTGATATTGGAGAGAATGAAGTATGGAACTAGTTAATCCCTGCTCATACAAAAGGTGCATTGCCCTAGCATACACACCTTGGAACAGGATTCACTGTTATTCTCCCATGTGGTCCAAATGGGTAGCACTGCTACTACATGGGGCCAGAGTTCTATACCTGTGCCTTTCCTGAGCTGGTCAAAAATTAACAGGAGAGACCTGAAATCCTTGGAACCTCAGCAGAGGTTGCTGCTGCAAATGCCACAATGACCACAGAGCTACATTTAGCACATTGTTTCCAGCCCAGGCTGGGAAGCAGGCTTCTTCTTCTGCAATGTAAAGATACACTGGGACTCCTGTTGTTGTGGAGTAGGGGACCTAGAAACATGTCCGCCAGGTCTTGAGAATGCTCAAGGAGCCTGAGTTTTGTTTTAAAAGGTCAATAGAAAAATATGCTCTCCGTACTTTTGGCAATATTTCAGAATTCCCATTCCATGGAAAGCTTTGAAAACATCAAGATGCAAGTCCAAAAAACTTTTTTTTTTTTTTTTTCAATTTTGGATTTTCCTACATGTGGAGAATTCTGGATTTTGGTCTGCCCTACTTCTGGTTGCCCCGACAACAAACCCTCCCTCTGGTCATAGTCACCCTACTTGGCTAATCTGAGGCACCTCAGTGGGCTGAGATTGTCAGGCACTTTGGGAGCTTACATAAGCTTGTACTACAAAAGACCTGCAGCCCACTTCCTGGTCCTATGAACCCAGGAATGAGATTGGACCCAGATCAGTGTTTCCTGTAAGCTGAGCACTTGGGCAGCTACCCATGAAGATTCAGGTGCTGCCCAGCTGATTAGCAGAGTGCCCATAGTATCCACAGCCAGAAGCACACATTTCTACTGGCGGTGCACATCACAAAATTTATTCCACCCATAGATGGAAAAAATTAGAGGGAATCCTGGCCCAGATATGTAAAGGCTTTAGAAAAGTACCTTGTCAAGTTTGCAATTCCATAGCCTTCCATCCTGGGAAGAAAGGCCTCAGTTGTTGTGGGGAGAAGGGGTAACCAACTGGGTGAGTCCAAGCCACAGTGTGTGATCTCACTCCAAGCTTTTCCCAGAGGTCAGGGGTTTGAATAAGAGTTTTTAAATTCTGACCCAGGTCCCTAAAAGAGAGACAAACCCAGTTTATTGTAAAAATAGCTAATATATAGAGTTACGGTCTATGTACCAGAAGAGTTTCATTTTCAATCCAACATCAATTCAAAAAAGAAGAAAAAGAAATAGAAAAGAAAAATGAAGAGTCCCATCTCCCAATCAATAAAGCAAAAGCTCTCCCTGTAGGTGCCCAATCGAAATGACCTGCAACACGCAACAGTACCATTTGCCTCCCTCTGAGATGTGCTCGATCATTCTGAAATTTTAAACACCAGTAGTCCCCTTTATCCATTAACTGTCTCCAAATCAACTTATTGGAAACAGCTGAATGAAGGACAAGACAGCATTTTTGGGAAACAGGGCAACTCCATTTAGAGCGCTGGGGTGTAAAAGCCGCATCAGTGCTAACCTCTATTAAAATCAAGTGTGTCAATAAAGCACGCTAACTTTTCTGATTTGTACAGCGAATGTGGCAAAGCAAAATCATTTTTTGAAGCAAAACACTGGATGGTTTGGTCCTAATTTGTTATCAGGTTTTATGTGGTCATGCAGTGGGATTCATTTTGGAGGAAAATAAGGACTACTTCCTCATGTTAACATAACCTGCTCTCGGGCTGCCCTGCCCAGAATCACAGCCCTTGTGCAGGGGCTACTACTGAATTACTCTGTTCTCATGGTAACACTCTCCCCACGTGTCACCTTGTCCCCACATCCAGAAACAAGTGGAGGGGAGCATGAGATCCCATCTCTCCTTCTCTGAGCCATCCAAAAGAGATAGTCATGCAGGGGGCTCAGAGGTAAGAGGGGACAAAGAAGGGGGTGATCTTGGTGGTCAGGGTTGCCTCTCTCTGCATGATGGGGTGCAGGTCACTTTCTAGGATCATCAGGCTATATCTCACCACATAAACTCCCTGCCATTGCTTGGCTGTCAGGCATTGGTTCACAGTGGGGTCCCTCCTGTGCTCAGCCTCTGGCAAACAATAGTTTAGTCTCCTGAGGCCTAATCCAGGAGGTAAGAGATGACCTGGTGTTCTCTTCTGTGATTGGATCAAATTACAGCTCCTGGTCCTGTCTCTGGGACATTAGGACCTCTGCACTGCCCCTTAGATCAGGCTGTTCCTTTAGGAGGACAATTGAACCATAACTTAGAAATAAAGCTTCCAAAGACCACCCAGACTTCGCCAATGAGTTAAATTCAGCAGCACTATCACTATTGTCCAGGAAGCCATACTAATAATTCACCTAAAATACAGATTTTTAAAGACCATGTCTACATTAGCCAGCTATGACACAGCTGTACCGATGCAGCTGCACTACTGTAAAATCATTCACGTGGCACCTCTGATAATAGGAGAGAGCCCTCGTGTCAATGTAATTAAACCACCTCCCGTGAGCTGCAGTAGCTATGTTGGTGGGAGACGCACTCACCCATCACAGCATTTTCACACCAGCGCTACTCTCGGTGTAACTTCTCTCCCTCGGAGGGTTGTTTTTTCCAACACCTCGTGAGCAACCAGGTATGCCGGCAAATGGGCTAGCGCAGACATTCTCTAAGCATTTTTTGCAGTCATCATTATTTCTGCATCATGCTGTCCTAAAATCTTATAAAAAGGATACAAAATATTTACTTCGATTTCTGTTCTCGGAAGAGGCATAAGCAGTCCAAAAAGGGGCTTAAATGCAGCATGTCTTGTAACAATTTGGTACCACACATGCTCTCGTCCTTGGCTTGGAACTAGGCCATAGTGAACAAGTAGTGGCTGGGCCCCGCTGACAACAAACTGTTTATTGTGTTAGACAAAAACACTGAATCACTGACAAGTTCATGATTCACTTTCCCCCCTAATTTTCTCTGATGGACAGCTATTTATTCATCTGTTATGTCTTCTTTTGTCTTACCTCGGGGCCTTGCTAATTTTATTGTGCTGATCCTCAGCTACGCAACGAAAGAAAAATGACCCAGTAGTCATCATAGGTGCAGTAGAGCAAAACAGGAAAGAGAAACTGCCCTGAGGTATCTATTCTGCCTTATATGGAACCAAAGGAAACAAAATTGTCTTGTTAGCACTAAATCAAATGGTGAATTGTTAGTGAATGTGTCACCTTTCTTAATGCGTGCGTCTTAACATGTACCACACATGCAATATGAACAACAAAATGCTTTGAAATATCTAGCCACTTTTTACTCCATGTTGCCTTCTAATGCTAGATGTGTTATATGACACTGCAGTCAATTGCCAGGTGCCTGAAGAAGGTGCAAAGATTAGTGATTAAAAGCTTGAGCAAATTATCATTAAAATGAAATGTTTTGGTTTTTTTTTTTAGTTGTAACATATGACATCATGGAAGAGAATCTGAATGACCTAAATTAGATTTCTATCAGCTTTCATGCCAAGTCACTGGTGCTGAATACAGATCTTCTCCTGTGCTACTAAAATTTCTTCCAGGATGGTGGGGAGAAGGGATTTTCAAGATATAAAATAAGTTGTAGGAACTAAGTTTTTATCTGAACTGTAATTCTGATGATCCATCCACTTTCCTAGATTCCACCTACACATTACCATGAAAGTGTGATTGGATGCATATTTCAAAGTTCACCCGTGTAAACAGTTCTCACAGCATGTTGAAGTCTGTTTGAGACCGTTTCCAGTATTTTTGTGAACAACCTTAGTGCTTTTGAAAACATCTGGAGGTCTCACGCTTAGCCTACTGAAGTCAATGGAAGTCCTCCATTGACTGCAGTGGACTTTGGAACTGGCCTGAATACAGGAAGCATCTGAAGTTGTGAAATAAAAGTTAATAGGATTTCACTGAACATCTGGTCATCGTCAGTGTCAACAGAAAGATACGCAGGATGAACATTTATGATGTTGGCCCTGTGTAGTAGTTATTTCTTATAAAACAGGGAGTTTTAAGTACACAAGTGTGTTCACTGACTTCATTTTTCATTTCCACCAGTTTTCTTTCCCACTGGCCTACAAACAGAAGAGCGACAAATGATATACAGCAGATAATTTCCAAAAAAGTTACTACCTCTACGATGCTGGTTCCAGAAGTTTCCAAAGTTCTGTGAAATTCTGTAATTCATAATATAGAAGCATTAGAGCTCTAGGCTAGGAGCCATGTCTTGGACTCCCAGAAGTGCACATATGTTTTTGAAGGCCCAGGGCAAAATCTGAAACTGAGTCCCTCTGCCCTCACAAAACATGCACTGTGGAGGTGAAATTTTAAGACACAGAGAGGGGCGGGGGTCAGAGAGGGCCAAGATTGTGCAACCAATGCCATCCCCATGCCCATGTCTCTCTAAGCTCCAGTTGCATTCTGACCTCCAGGCTCCCAGCCTGCTAGGTCAACTGAGGACGAGTGCGATGATGCCAGTTGGGATCTGGGCTGGGTCAGCATAAGTATATCACTCCCCATGCTATTAAGGGTGGGTCAAACCTGAGTGGTATTGGAATCCTATGCATCAGCTCACAATGCCTCTTACACTACTTGGCTTGAGTGCCCCGCCATCATTTTGGCAGGTGGGATCAACCTACTCTTTTTGCCTTCCCATTCCCAGGAGCCAACACAAGTAACATGATGTGGGGAAGGTTGTTACAAACACATACTGGCTAGCCACAGTGCAACTGGAGTCCTTATCATGGTTGTTATTGGCATCCACACAGGACATGGGTTTGTACTAAAAACGTAGGCCATCATTTTCAAACCTATCTTCACTAGACTGCAGAGATGGTGAGCACCTCTGAAATTCAGCGTCTCTTATTAACTCTGACTCGTTTTGGGAATGCAAGTTTGAAAATTCTGTCCTCCTACGTTTGCAAACCAAAACTGTGCATTTGTCAGTAATTCTCAGACTAATGGAAAGGGAAAAGAATCACAAATCTGTCATGATTTGCCAATGATTTTTGAGAGAAAGCATTAATAGTTTGATTTTTTTTTTTGTAAAGCTTTCAGCAATTTTACTCTTTGGGGCTGGCATTTTCTTTGCATTCTGTATTTCTACAATGCATCACGTTATGGGGACATGGTGCTTCCTACATGACAGAAATGCAAAAAATGAACAACAGTTTATAAGTATCTATATGGGATACAGGGTTCTAAATAGTACTGTTAAAGGTACCCTTGAAACCATCTTTGGGTAAGGTTGGAAGAAGGGGTTATTGAAAATGAAAAGTGGTATTGGTGTCAGGTGTGACGTATTTATTTAGCCTATTCTATTCTTTGTTTCCAAGCTTGTTGTTCTAAAAGTCTCACCACATGACTTAGCTAACCAGACACCACAATAACGAGCAACTGATGGCATATTCAAAATGCATGATTAAACCCTGATGCAGCAAAGACATATTCATGGAGTAAACTGTAAATATGTGACATAAATAACTAAAATATGTGTTCTTATAACCAGAAGACAATATCTACGTATTAATTTCTGCTATTATTGTTGTATTGCAGTAGCACTAAGGTCAGGTCCCTGCTGTGCTAGGCACTGACAAATCTACCACAAAGATAGCCCTGCCCTGAAGAGCTTACAAGCAGCTTGCCTTTATTTAAATTTGTTCATCTTTGGATGAGAAGTTGTGATGGAACTACTTCATTTGGCTGTCAAACGTCTGCTGTTAGCATCACTCCACTTTCTGGCACTTGCCCAAGGAAAATCCCATAAGATTTCTTGTTCTTGGAGAACACCAACAATGAGATGCCAGTACGTGCTATCCCTACATTCATTTAAGGAACATAAATGGTGACTATATTTATCAGGAATTGACTGGCTCTCAGGCTAACCTGTGCTGAAGGCTTAGAGTATCCTAATATTGCACTGCCTCATATCATCCTACCTGTGCGTTGCAGCTATTGCAACAAGCTGGCAGCTCTGAGCAATCCTTTTTGCTCTTGTGGGCAAAGCCACTCCACTCCCGTAATTGCTGACTAATGGAAAAGGATATTTATTTACCTTACGCAAACGTTTCACCTTCCACATGACTCACAGCAGGGCTCGAAAGGAGCAGTCACATCCCGTTTAAAATTGTAGTCACATGCTTTCAATTAGCGGCTCCATGGGTGGCACTGTTCCAGCTACATTACTCGAGAACAAACACCATGGGAAACAGCACTGCAGCAAGACCGAAGGAGAAGCTTTTTAAAGGCACCAGGCCAACTACAGTTCTGGCCTTGCTGAGTTTGTTCCATCAAGACAAAATGATTTCAAACCAGAAAGGAACATGGGAGGCAATTAAAGAGATACAGAAACTATTTTAGCTATATTTGACTTAAAAACATATACAAATCAGAAAGTTGAGAAAAATTAGAGCCCGTTCGTCTTACACCTGTATGCCACCCCAGAGTCTGTGCTGTACACACCCATACAGTACTCCAAGACACTTCCTCTCATAAAGAGTCCATATTCTAAAGACAGGACATAGGTAAAGAGGCAGGGAAAGCAATACAACTGATGAGTAGATACTGAAAAGTAAGTGTCTCTCAGTTTCCAGTGTAGTGAACACAAACAGCATGGAGAGGTTAGAAGCCCTTAAATAAGTTACCCTGATTTACAGTCTTCATGCGATCACTGAATGGGACTTAATTCAAATAAATCACATGCACGACTTCAAGCTACTACAGCAAATGATGCACTGGTGTTGATATCATAACAAACATCCTTCAGCCCCGAAGCATCTCTTTATGTTTTCTGTATGAAGTTGGGAACTAGATGGCACATTTCTAGAAAAATCAGTTGCTGCTTCTGCAAAAGCATCAGCTTTACTCTGGGGTTCTGTTGAACTCAGTATGTGGTGGAGTGACAGCACCGTAAGCACGATGGAAAACCAGCAACAAAGAGATTCATGGGTGTTAAAAATTGTAAAGTATAACTGGATTTCTCAGTGCATAATATTGCAGAAAAGCAAACAAAACTCACCAACTTAACGTCTTTGCAAAATCATCAATACAGCAGAGGGCTGCACTAGGGGGACGTGAGATTTGGAAACCATCCCATTATTTCTTTAGCTTCTGGAGGCCCACAGAGTATTGTTGGATCTGCTTCTTGCATTATTTTCTACTCACAAGGAAGATGCCGGTGATGACCATAACGCCCTTCTTATGCAGTGTGGTGAATGGTCTGTTCTGCATATAGGTTTCCACTGTGTTTCCTGTGAATGTAGAGTCAGGTGATCTGTCAATCTGGAACTTGTGTCAGTCTCTCTTTCAGTACTAGCAATGTGAGCTCATTTGAGCTACCTGAAGCAGGAGAAGAGGTAAGATGAAGATATTGTAAAATACACTCATCCCTCATTAAACGAGTACTTCATTTACGAGTACTCGCTAAAACGAGGGACACATATACCTACCTTTGTTCACTGGACGAGTGAACTCCCCCTGCTAATACAAGCCTCACCCCACTACCTGCAGACCCAACCTGCCTCAGCCTGAACCCCCCGCCAGCCTCAGGGCCACAACCTGAACCCCCTGATGGCCCTGCAGCCCCAATGCGCCTCAGCCTGACCTTGCCTCTGGCTCCATGGCCCCAACCAGCAGCAGCCTGACATCCCTACCCACCAGCCTCACAGACCCAATCTGCATCAGCCTAAAACCCCCAGGCCTGCCCCACAGACCCAAGCCACCGCAGCCCCATCCACCCCCATGGACCCAACTCACCACGAGGTTTTAACCCTCCCTCCCACTCATGGCCCCAAACTGCCCCCAGCCTTGAACCCTCTGCAACCCTCCCCCCTCCACAACCCAAGGTTCACTTACCTTTCAAAAGCAGCACCACATGCTGCCACTCCTTTGCCGAATTAGGAGCACTTGGAATGAATCAGAGACTTTTACGTGTATTTTAATGGGAATTTAGTGTCCCTCTTATGAGTTTTTAACCTATGAGCAGAAAGTTGGGAACCACCGGTGCTCGTATAGTGAGGGATGAATGTATACCCACTAACCCTTGAGTTACTGAACTATACAGGTAAAATAGACTGTGGATTAGAGGATTTCCTGAGTGAGGTTCATCCACAGCTGTGATTTAGAGTGTGGGAGGACTTGGTTTTCAAGCATGACCAATTTTGCTACCAAAGTATAACCCTTATTCCAAGAAGCCTTCTATCAGTCTGTGATAAAAAGTACCAGCAGAGAAAGGATAATAGTAGGATTATCTATAGACACTTGGGGAAAGAGTATGTCAGCTGTTCATGGATTGGTTTGTACCACACCACTTCCATCCTTCGGAAATACACCATTGACGTCAGTTGCAATTTCTCCAAAAGATGCTTTAGAAGAAATCTCATATGCCTCCATTTCTACTTTGAGTGGAAAGAGAATGAATTAAACTGCCTCTTATTTTTATTCCAGCTTCTCCTTCTTTCCATTGATATTAACAAGACGTCTGTGGCCCGTCCTCTCTGCTCATTGTACGGACTTGCCATCCTAGCTTGCTTTCTGTTCAGGCCTACTTCAGTATCTATTATTTCTGCAGCACCTTAAATGTGCTAGGAACGTTACATTACAAAGCAAAGGCAGTGCCATTGCCTCACTGGGGCTTACCAGCAAACTTCCAAAGGGAAAACTAAAACAGGAGTGAGTGAGGTGGTGGTCTAGGGTGCAGCTGCTACAGAAACAAGATGGGCCGAGAATTCAGTATGTGCCTAGATAGTAGTGTGAGGTTTTTAACATTAAATGTGTGCTTCATAATTTTGGGACTCCATTCAAAAGTACAATTATGTTGAGTCAGGGCATATGCTCTATGAGACTACCTACTAAACCTGCGAAGACGTTCATTGACCAAATCAGTTCTCGGCAGCATCAGTTACCACCCTTGATTGACTAAGCTTGGAAGCATTTGGAAAAAGGTGGTGTTATTGTAAAGGAATGAGATTAAGAGTCAGAAGATCTGCTTTTTTATTGTGAATCGTCCACAGATTCCCTCTGGGATGTCAGACATTGTGCATAAACTCTCTTTACCTTAGTTTTCCTCATTAATACTATCCTACTTCATGGGCTGGGCATGCTGTCAAATTGAGTTCATTAATATCTCCTCTAATGCCATGGTGTGCCACTGAAATGTGTATAAAGTTGCAAAGAATATACGCCCATTTCAGACTGACTTCTTAATTCAAATGAATTAATTTTCATTCAGATTCCAGAACCAAAACGAAGCATGAGAAATTTCTCCTCAGAGGGTAATTTTCTCAAAAATCTGGAAGCCTCTGAAGACATGGACTTGAAATGAAATGGGCTTCTCAACCATAGTCAGACAATTGCTACTGTGACACTATGAGCATTTTATATGGTTTAGATGGTGTCCCAAAAGCTGCTGTGATCACGATGTGAGCTATGCCAGGGGTCAGCAACCTTTCAAAGGCAGAGTGCTGAAATTTGACCTTTTGACCTCTACGTGTGCTCCAAGGGCCGATGATACTTTTTAAAGTCACCAACAGTCCTACTTGCAACAGCTTCATTAATAAATAAATTAAGATGTAAGCTTTACCATTAAATGCTGGTTGGCTGGTCTTTTGTTAAGCCACAGGCGGCATGGGTTTGAGCCTTCTCCTGGCTGCATGGGGGAGGAGGGATAGAGCTGAGTTCCTTCCTTGTGTACCTATGAAAACAGTCCATCTTGCCATTCCTGCCACCTGTACTAGGGATTGCTGACTGTTGTGCTATGCAACACTCTAAGATCAGATGATCCCTCTTTGAACTGCAAACCCAGACACATTAAATTAATACTAAACTGAAACTTTCTTCCCCCAAAAGAGGTAACCCAAGTTAAACCTACTGTTGTCCCTCTAGGTTAACCCAGTATTTCCCAACTTACCTTTAGACAATGAGACAACTTTCAAACTCATCATTAAAAGAAACAAAAATTAATAGCCTGTTCTTCAGGCAATGCTGAATCTCTAATGCCATTGATAGGTGTGTGAGTGTACTGCATATATGTAATCACTCAGACATGCCTTTGCTTACAATGCACACGTTATCCAGGTCTACACACATGCATAAGTATACAGAAGATGATCATTTTAAATCACTCCTTTACTGTGCAATAAGTCTAAAAGCTGGAAGGTAATCAGCCCTAGTCTTTCAATGAAAGGTCTGATCTTTCAGGTGTCCCTAATTTCTATTTGCCAGAAGCTGGGAAGAGGCAACAGGAGACGGCTGACTCGATGATTACCTGGTGTGTTCATCCCCCTCTGAAGCACATGGCATTGGCTGCTCTTGGCCAGAATACTGGGCTAGATGGACCATTGGTCTGACCCAGTATGGCTGTTCTTAAGTTCTTTCAAATTTGCATAAAGTAAGAAGGGAAGATGGTACAACCTGGAAACCTGTAAGAAACAACTGAGAAGCAATAGCTCTGGGTCTGATGGGTGACTACCAGCAATAGTTATGAGATACGGGGGCTCTTCGCTGAGAATACCACACTGTGAAGAGATTAAACTCTGAACAGTGACCCAGGGGATATTGGTTATGAGATACAGGGAGATCTTAAATAGTTGAGCAATTAGGGCTTTATTGAACATAACCAACACCTCAACTCAGAAAATAGACAGGTAGCCTGTGCAGAGCAGAAGCTGCGTGCTTATAAAAACTTGTCCAACCTCAAGAATTTTGCTGCTACATGCTGGGCTAGCTGAAGATGCAATGTCCTTTCCTAGGGTGGCCTCTAGGAACCATAAGGTTGCAATCCAATGTTTTAGTTATGAAGATGTAGGTCACTGTGGTAGCACTGCAGTCATTAGTGGAGTGGCAACAGCATCATAATCACCTATTAAATGAAGAGTTGCTATCTGAGAATCTGGGTGCAGTGACCGTTTCAACAATCCCCCTATAGTGCAAATTTCATTGCCCAAAAGGAAGGACCCACCATGACCCCTCTTCCGCAACACAGCCCAGTACTGGGTCTGTTAGCAGCTCTTTTACGTTAGCTGAATTGTTTCAGCCAGATTATCTTTTCAACTCTCCTACCCCCAACTCTTGTTCTGTCTGCTATATCAGCATCTGGGGCAGATGAAAATGAAGTGTAGGTCTGAAATACATTTTGGTGACACAGCACATGAACCAGGCACACACATGCTGGGGACCCATCAAATGAAAGTATCTCACAAAAAGTGACACACAGTCACAATGACAAAAAGGACTCTCAAAAGTGCTGAATCCATGATATTAACATTCTTTCTCCAAGAAGAAGCAATGAGACCGCTGAAGGACCATTCCCTACTGCAAAACTCAAAGTGTGAGTCACCAAAGCCTCATCAATAACATTGCTCATACTGGTCAAAACTAACATGAATGATTTACATTTGGCTTTCTCTAGAAGTGCGATCCACCACTGCAGGTAAAACTCTCTCTACCTCATGCCCAGAGAATTCAGATATCTTCTTCGTATTACACAAGATACTCCGCAATTTGAACCTAGTAGTCTATGTAACCCACATGCACTCAGCAGGGAGCTATGTCCCATTCTGATGGTGGCTGAATCACATATAAATGGGCCACCATTTGTACCACAACACCCAGGGCTGGGTCACTGACAGCCTAGCACTTCCAGACCTGGGACACTGAATTTCTGGATCTGAAAGCATGGGCATCTACTGAAAAAAAACCCACCTCCTTCCTGAAATGCGGTGCCTGGAACTGGACACAGTACTCCATTTGAGGCCTAATCAGTGCAGAGGAGAGCTAAAAAAATACTTCTTGTGTCTCACTTACAGCACTTTTGTTAATACAGCCAGAATGATATTTAGCTTGTCATCCACTACTACCCCTAGATCCATTTCTGCAGTATTCCTACACAGACGGTCACTTCCCATTTTGTATGTGTGCAAGTAATTAATCTTTCCTAAGCAGCGTACTTTGCATTTGTCCTTACTGAATTTCATCCTATTTACCTTAGACCATTTCCCTGCACAATACAGCAGAATTTGGCACCCAGCAAAAACCTAAACAATTAGTCACATCTCAAATTTACACTGAAGTATATTAAGGGACTGAATTAAACCAGAACATGTAATCATGTTACTGAGTTAGAGCTGGATTCTACAACTCCAAGGCTCTGCAGAGCTCTAGCAGGCCAAGCTTCCACACTGAGGTGGATAAATCAGGGCTAGAGTTTCAGGCTTAACTCAAAGAATTTCCTTGTTTTTATGGTTTCGGTTAGACTCTTAAATGTTACCTTGTTACCCACAAAATAGTAAGTGCATGACTCAGTTGGGTGGAATGTAAATTCTTGCAATTCAACGTGGGTTTTAGACAAGTTATCATAAATCAAATAACTGAGAGAAAGTTTCTGAAAGTTGGTCAATTGGTCAATTCTTTACAACTGAAATATGTTGAAAAAAAAATCAGCCCGGCTTTTTGCAAACGCTTGGGACTTTCATTACACCATTGCTTTCTGTGTAATTCACAGCCCCCGGAAGTTACGCTTGTGTAGACTGCCCTTTAAAAAATATCTTCAGAAATAAAAGGCCTTCCAGTGACACTCACTGTCTGGAATTTTTCAACATTTGTCAGTATTAGCTGATGTCATTACAGTGACTAAGCAGCTCCCGCTCTTCAACAGGATTCCAAGGACCTGCTAATTGGTCATGGCTACCATATGCTGCCTCTTGGTTACAGTTCACTTTTGTTTCACTTTGTTTATGTTGTACACCCCCAGCCGGGTTCGACAGAGACAGGGTTTGTCAGGGTTGTGCACATTCGAAAAGAGAGAGAGTCTTTACTGGCACAATCACAGTAAGTAGTTCATGGGCATATTTGGGTGACTCTGACTCAACTTCTGCTAGCCTCTTGTGCCTCTGCATTTCCCAGTCCACCTGGGAACTCTGGTTTGAAACGTCCATCTCTCAGAGTAGACAGTACCTTCTAGCATTCCTAGCAAGGCTGCCTTGCTTTATGTTCAGATGGGCTTCCAGCCCACAATAATCTTGCAGTACTTCTTAAAGCACGGTAAATCGATACCAGAGAAATTGGAACTATGAAGCTGGCAGTTGAGGCCAATTTTTTTTTTTTAAAACATTCAATGATCACTTCCTAAGTCCATAGTTAGGTAGATAAATAACAAGGCTGTTTATTGCTTGTGCTGAACATTCTTCTCCCACAAAACATGGCACGAAATACAAGAGATACAGTAAAACAAACAGCCTCCAGAAAAGAAGTGACTGTACTAGTGATTCTGACACATTACATGGTCAATTTAATCTCTTAGAATTACAGTAATCAAAAGACATTTCCTGTTTTACAAAAATGCACACGCTATATATCACATGCAAAGGCAGTGCAAGACAATGCCGGCTCACCCCCAGTGACATTACGTGTCAAACAAGGCATGACAGAACAAACCCTAAATGTTGGATAATAGAGAAGCAATTGCAGTACGACAGAACACGAGGTAATGGAACATTAAGTTTGTTTTTTTTTTAATGCGTTCAAAACTCTGACATGCCCAAATGGAAGTGTTTATTATCAGATTCAGACAAAAAGAAAAAAAAGCCTCTTCTAAGAAAATGATCTGGAAAAATCAGGAAAACTACACAAGGCAAGGTTTCTGTGTAAACACTAGATCTTCCATAACAAGGCACCTGGTGCAGTAGTTTTTAAACCTTTACCATATACTTATGAGACTGGTGGATTCAGCTTTGGCAACTAGTTACATAATGATTAAGAATAAACTCCTAGTTTAAACTCAGCTTTCCAAATCCTACACCAGAAAAAGTAGTAGGAGTTAATGGGATTTTTTTTTTCAATCAGTAAGGACAGCTGGAAGAGAAGATAAGTAGGGCACATGGATTTTTCACAGGTGTTGGGGGCCAGACTAAAGGTTATCAAAGTCTATAGTAAAAACTACTGGCTTGAATGGGAGCCGAGCTTGGCCTATGCTAAGCATTCTGGAACATCCATCCTTGTACTTCATTATGATCGTTAGCGCTCTTGGCACCATACAAAACAGCGGAGAAAGACTCCCTCTTCCAAGGAGCTCATGGGTAACGTGCCAAAGTGGCTTTGGAGCCCAAGTCAAATGGTCAAAAGTGACTTATGGTCAGATTGTTAAAGGTAATTAGGCACCAAAAGATACAGAGAGTAGGATTTGAAAGATCATCTAAGCAAATCAGGTGCCTAACTCCCATTGCAATCCTAGGCTCCTAAATCACTTAAGTAAAAAATTACCTCACACCGTTAGTTTGATAATAGAGAATGTACAAACATTCTACATGTTGGGTTTGATTTGGTGCCTATTGAACTCAATGAAAAGGCTCCTACTGACTTCACTGTGAATTGAAACAGACCCCGAGTATGGTACATTTTGTAATGCTCACTGTCTGCTCTAGAATTTATGTCTTCCCCTCCCAGGGTTTGTCCAATTATTATGATTGATTTCTATTGCAGTAGTTGCCAAAGGTCTTGATTTCTGAACAGGATTCCCATTGTGTTAGAAGCCATTCAAACACATGGTCCTTTGTCTTCAAGTATTTCCAAACTAAAGTGGCAATACAACACATAGGGTGAAAAAGGAATATAGCACAACTATCTCTATTCTTTATTTCCACTATCAGGCTGTAAAGCAGCACTCACAGTCTGAGGAGTGGCCAAGAAGATTAGTTTATTTCCTTTGGACAGGATTATTAAAACAACCATTACATTATAAGAAGCATCCAGGAAAGAATGTTTGAGGAGTTCTCCCAAATATAATCCCTTTTGTTTGCTTTTCAACAAATACCATTAGTTTGACTCAGCATTGGGGGTGATTTAAACCAATCCCTGAACGGCAATAAATAGGCAGATTCATTTTCAGGTCAAAAATGTGGCAGTTCTAAAGCTAAGGTCACTTTAAAACAGCCAGAAAATAAACAAATGTTGCAATTTCACTTCCTGTTACAAAGAAGCCCAAAGAGACTTAACTGGAATTTTCAGAACAGCCTGACTGAGTTAGGTGCCCGGCTTCACTGGGTTTTGGGTGCCTGCCTCCTGTCGGATACTTTGACAATGCCAGCCTTTGTGTACCAATGCAGAGTATGTCAGGCCGAGACATCACTGTCTGGAGAGCCAAGAAACTTTTTCTAAGCAAGGCTAAATGCTTTACAGCTGAAGAAGGACGTCTAGTTTTGTACCACTCATGCCTCTCTCAATTTGACGTGATGGCCAAAAACAAGACAGGAGATACCTTATGTGACTTTCATACCATTTACAATGTTGGTACTTTTTTCTGAATTTGAGTTTTCAACTGCAGTAAACAAGATGAATAAACCTACTTTGTACACATTTACATGATAGATCAACCCACAAGACCAGACAAATGCTTAATTATAAGTTTCAGCGTGTTCAGCCAAAGAATCACTGTGTGCTGCCAGAGGCAGGAAATGAAGTTGAACCTGTGTGTGGCAAGAGCGGAACTGTAGAAGCATATATGAGAAGATTGAGTGATACATGTTGATGCCAAGAATGAAGTATGAGAGCTTGGTCCTACTGATGATTTGACTGATTCCATCCAGTTGGTAATACGGCCATTGACTCTCGTGGATTTTGCTTTCAATTTGCTTTTAACCCCTTTGGGGCAGACCATGTCAACCTATGTTTGTTTACTCGCTAGCAGAGAGGTCATCGATCCTGATGGGGGCTTTTGGGCACCTCCTAAACACAAAGACAGAATAAACTGTCGCTGCTCTGCTTCACTAGGTCTGAGAGCGGCGGCCATTAAAAATTCCCAGGTCATTTCAAATAGAACATTTTTCTGAATAAGGAGGGCCTTAAGAATGGAGCATGCGGGTGGATTGCTGCACCGGCACAGAGCCGTGCTAAAGTAACAGCACCTCCATTGTGCAAGCAGTGATGTTCCCGCATGACGTCATTGGCAGGCTTGGAGCCCATGTCAATTGCGCCATTAACAGCCAGAAAATTGTGGCTGTGAGAGATGCTCACAGCTCATCTCTTTCAGCTTTGCGATTTCTAAGCACATCACATACCAATGAGCAGGGTTAAAAGGTGAGGTGACCCGAGCTGAGGAGAAAAGGAGGAGGAGGCAGAGCCACTGTGTGCATAGGACGAGGATGGGGAGGCTGCCCCCCAGGGTGTGAGCTTTTGGAGGCCCCCATGGCAGCTGCCTGAACCGTCTGTGGGCAGTGGGAGCGTGGCAGCCAGCTTCACTTCACACCTGGCCCACTGCACAGAGCTTCTCCAAGGTGACGGGAAGAAGACTGCCCTGGAGCCAGGGCTCTCTGCTTCCCACCACCACAGAGAAGTGGGCCGGGAGGGTGATGTGGCTTTGCTGTAGCTCCTGCCACCTGTGCGGTGAGTGAGGGGCAGTGGTGACCCCTGTTGCTACAGTGCCCGGCCCGGGAATCTCCTGGGCAGCGTTGCTCAGTGAGGAGATGGGCAGAGGCAGGGAAGGGGTGGGGACGGCACCGGGGGAGGGTGTTGCATTGTTAATACATTCTTTTCATGGATGTGCCGCTAGCTCAATTGCTGTGGGTATTTGCCTATGCTAATTTCAGGGCAATGAGCAGGAAGAGAGCCTTTGGTGGCTATTAACAAGCTTTGTTGTACACACGCATGCAGCTCTCTGTCCGTACGCTCCCAACTTCTATTTGGGAAACTAGGCCTTCTTTTGTATGGTTAATATTTCAAAAATGCAAGAACTGTTAGTACACGTGGCCCTTTGGAGCAGAGAGTAGGGCACAGAGTAGGAGAATGGTGATGTTGGAACAGGAAGTTGAGGTACAAGTGAGATAATCTGATCGTATTTGTCTTCATTTTTTCTTCCCCAGCTACACTTAAGATGACAACACCCTGTGTCAAGCCCCTGTGCTCTTCCTAAGAGCAGACCATTCGTGGTGGTGGTCAGTGACATGCCAGCCTATTGCACAGAATTGGTCCATAGTTCTGGTGAGATGACTAAATGCCATTTTACACTGCGCAATTATATCAGGGATGGGCTGAGGGAACTGCGTGGAGCTTCAGGCACGGGACTTTGCCCTCCTCAGTCCAGATTAGGCTTTCAGTACAGTGTAAGCAATCGGGGAAAGAAAACTGAAACACCCAAGAGTGCAGCCAGCCTGAGAAAAAGGCCTTCGGTGGAGACAAAGGAGGGAATTCAGCCTGTGGAGGTTCTGAGATTGGTCCTGGTACTAGATCCATGTCAGGGCTACTTGTGTCTCTCCAAGCCTGGGCTTCCAGGACGCTTAGGGCACATCTACACTTGCCAGGAGAGCAACCTGATCAGGTTTGATTTTGTGTGCCCAGTAGGGATGCATGAAATTGAAATATCAAGCCTCGACAGTCGACCCCTGACCTCCTCTTTATCGCAAGGAGGATGGAAGGCTGAGGACCTCCCTCAGTGAGGCTGGCCAGCTAAGTCGATCATAGATATGGTGATTCCCGCTAAGCAATTGTCGTTGCTGGAATTGCTTATCTAGGATCCACTTTCAGGTCTAGTGTAGAATTGCCCTGGCCGCTGAAGCAGATTAGTGCACTTCCAAAGGTTTCTCCAACCATCCAGTCCCTGCAGAACCAGAGGATACTGTGCTATACTCCTGCCCTGTCACAGATTCTCTGTTGGAAGGGAGTTGCAAGGTTATGTCAGTTCTGGGTCCGCTAGGGACGTTCCCTCACATGAAAAATGGCATATGGCCATTCACAGCCACTTTCTGGCAGATTTGCTGGAAGGGTGTTTGGGATTCCTTAGACTTTTGGACTCTCGGAATGTAACTCACACCTCTGCATTCACCCTCATGCTCAGTACATTCCCATTGTGGAATCATCTCTGGATGCAGCCTCATCAGAATGCTAGCGTGAGGTTTGGCCAAGTGAGAAGCCAGGAAGAAGATGATGCATCAGATGCTTCCTACGCTTAGTGCTCAGTAACAGCCCAGGGACATAATTTCTCATTCTTTTTAAGCCTCAAGTCACTAAACATATCCACCATTGTTTATTGAAGTGATGTCACAGCTTATGTGGTTGAAGAGCTCGATTGTGACACACATAGTGCAGGAAGAAGTCACTTGATTGTCTGGAAATCACGCCAGCAGCCAAGTGGTGAGGTAGCCAAGCATTGCTCACATTGGCAGCATGCTCCTACATAATGACAAGTGCTCTGTCTGTGTGTGTGTGTGTGTGTGTGTGTGTGTGTGTGTGTGTGTGTGTGTGTGTGTGTGTGTGTGTGTGTGTGTGTGTGTGAGAGAGAGAGAGAGAGAGAGAGAGAAGTGTGTGTTTGTAAGGGGGGAGGGGGGGCATCTGATGGGGTAGGTGACTCCTGAGTCAGTTCTTTCAGAGCTGGAATACAAGGACCTAACCCCCTCTGCTGGTCAGGTGAAGGCTGCCTGCATGCTAGATTTGGCAACAAAAAACCCAAACTGGGCTAAGAGAGAACACGCCTGAAAGACGAAAGGGGCAGGGGGGCTGCAGGGACCATTTCCTCTTCCATTTTCAGTGCACTCGATCAGAGCAGTAGAACAGAATGAGGTTCTTATGAGACCGGAAACATTTTCCTTCTGCCACACAGCTGTCAGGATATGTTTAAACCTTGCTTAGATGCTGGCGTGATAGATTCTTTATAAATACTTACAGCCAGAAAAGCCCTTGTGGTTTCTTCTCAATCCTGCGCTGTGCAAGGCATATACAGAAGGCGGCGTTGAAAACTTGGGTTGCCACAGTTTCACGCACTGATTTGAGATGCAGAAGCTGCTGTTACCATGCCTGCTAGAACAGATTTACAGGCATGTGCCCCCAGCTGAACCCAACTGCCAGCTCTAGAGTGAGGAGGGAAGAGAAAGCCTTTGGAACATGAATGTGCGCTTGTAAAAATGAGATCTGTACCATAACTAACAACAGAGCTGGAATTTTGAACTGGCATATTAATGCAAATCTTACAGGGAAGCCGCAAAGCTCACAAATCCATTTTCAAATAGTGAGAATTAAACATCTGAATGGCAGTACAGCCAATGTGAGCCGGAATTAAGGGAAGAATTTTCACTCCTGGAGTTGCCTGGTTGAAGATTTGGTGAAGTACATGTTTTAGAAACACTGGGGAAGCAGCACAGCCTACTGATTAGGCCACAGGATCAGGATTAAGAGAGATGGGTCTGGACCGCTCCCTCACTTCACATTTGATCTGACCCACACATCCTTTGTCCTTCATATGCCCCAATTTCCCCATTTCAAATGTCATACAATGGAACTAAGACTAGCTGAAGCTCATCCACCAAATCTGCTCCATGGAGCCTTTTACATGGCTTCTACAGGCCCACCTCCTTCTTTAGAAACTGGGCTTCATAATCTAGCACTACATTTGTAAAGGAGGAGGAGGATGGAAAAGAAGAGACAAAAAAGAGATGTTTGAGTCCTATAGTTAAATGTCATTAATGATCTGGGGAGCCTGACTTGGGATACGTAAAGGGTGATGAGCACTTTCTGAAAATCAGCCTCCAAGTGTCTCAAAAAGACAGGCACTCAATAACTGAGATACAGTATCATGAGTCACTGCTGAAAAGATGGGTCACAAGCAAGTACTGAGTTCCTTTTAGGGGAGAAAGGTGAGTCAATGTTACCAATTCCTGTGCTGTAAACTTGGTTGGATGTTAAAAAGTGTCTGACTACATGGACACAAAATTCATCTTTTGCTGATACAAATTTTAAATTGACTAAATTATTGATTTAAAAGACAGTTTGAATAAATAGAACCAGAAGGACTGTATTTGGCCAACAATACTCTGTAAAAGCACGATTTATGGCAAATCAACTAACCAGTAACCAGCAGAGCACTATTTCCAGCCAATGAACACTGCACGAAGAAGTGTTCTGATCTGTGCCACGTCCCACAGCTCCCATTGGCCAGGAGTGGCAGTCCATGGCCAATGGGAGCTGCAAGCAACCATACCTACAGATCCACAGGTAAACAAAGCATTGGCAGCCTGCCAGGGGCTAGCCCTGACAAACAGCATCCTGCCTGCGGGCCACTTAGGCTACATCTCCACTACCCAGTTATTTCAAAATAACTTAGCTGTCGGTTTGCACTACGCTCACTGGATGCACTATTTTGAAATTGGTAACCCACGATGGCTATGTCTACACTACATTCCCCTTCTGGAAGAGGAATGTAAGTGATGGAGATTGAAAATGCAAATGAAGAGCTACTTTACAAATCTCATGCCTCATTTGCATAATCTCGCATGATTGCGCTTTCAGAAGAGACTTTTCCGAAGACAAAGGCAGCCGGGTGGACGGGGCTTCTTCAGAAAAATATCCTGTGTTTTTTGAGAGCACCCTTCTTCCTGAAACAAAACAGAACCATCTAAGCCCAGGATCAGCATATCTGCATGAGCAGGGCCCTGAGAGTCGACTTCCCCACACCAGACTGGTTTCTTACAGATTGGTAGCTGTCCAGCGTGGCACGTTTCCATGGGGTGATGTCGACACACTTCTGGAAGGGGGTGGTGGGCCTCAGATACATGTCCCACCACTAGACGGCAGGGGCAAGACGCTTGCAGAGCTCAAGGAAGGTGGCCTTCCTCATTCCGAAGTGTTCCCACCAGTCTGCCCTGGCCTCCTGGTGCCAGATACTGCAGAGCATGAGCTCTGGTCCCTGGTGGGTGGCCTCCAGCTGGTGGATCAGCTCCCACAGCTGCCTGAGTAGGGTCTGCCCCAGGGGCACAGAGTGTGATTGCTGTAATACCTGGGAGTCCGCCTGGAGCAAGTGATCCACAGCCTGACACGGGAGCAGCAGGCGGCTGAGACTGGCGAGGGCAAGCTCCAGCTCCGTGGCAGGGAGCACCGCGGTGTTCTGAGGCAGGGCAGCCCGGCCATGCGGCTGCAATGCTTTGCTGTCCCTCAAGGGGGAGGCAAGTGAGCCGGGACACCTGCGAGTAAGTGTGGATGCTGTTTCAGAAGAGCTAACTGCTGTCTCACAATAGATATTACACCTGGACACGTCACTTCAAAGTAGGATTTTTCGAAATATTTTATTTCCAAGGAAGGCTGCAGTGTAGCCACAGCCTCATTGCCCACCCCATCCTCAGCGCCTGCTCAGGTGTCCACTTCATTCCACCACCAGCAAGCACCGGGGCCAAGCTGTGGTTAGCTTGCGAGCTTGCTCAAAGCTGCCACACGTAGACCTACTAAAGCTGTAAGTGATGCCTCCCAGTTGCAGTGTAGTCATGCCTCTGGAGAGCAAAGGAGGGTCCTGATGTCCCTAACATGTGAGAAAGAGAAGCCCACCAACGGGGGATGGAAGGGCAGTTGCCCTGTACCTGGCAATATAAAAGGGTCTGGAGCTCCTGGCTGCCGACCCACAACTACTAGGCACTGGAATGCGTTGCGTAGGGAAGTGGTGGAATCTCCATCCCTTGAGGTTTTTGAGTGCTGGCTTGACAGTCATGGCTGGGATGACTTAGTTGGGGTTGATCCTCCTTGGGGCAGGGGGCTGGACTCCATGACCTCCAGAGGACCATTCCAGTTCTGTGATTCTATGATACTAGAGCAGTGGTGATGGCTGGAGCCCTGGGCCCATTAAATTGCTGCTGGAGCACTGTGTTCCAGGCAGCACTGGGGGCTGGAGGAGAGAAGTAGGCCTGCCTAGCCCCAGCCCTGCCCCTTCTGGGAGCATGGAGAAGACCCCCACTTCCATCTTGGTCATGGGCCTGGCCGGGCTGTTGGCCCCTCTGCAGATAGACCGTGGGCTACCAGAGGACAAGAGAAAAAACAGATCAAATAAGATTAAACGAATAGCCCTGTTTATTCAAGTCTCCATTTTCCTGCTTGGAACAGCAGTGACGATACTGAAATGCCGAGAAACCACAGCTGCACTTCTGAGTTCGCTGTTTCACAAGAGGTTACTGCTCCCCAGTGGTCAATGGCTTACACTACATGCTGAGTTTAAATTATTCTCCAGAATAATTTAGTGCCATCCAGGTTTTCTATGACTTGCATTCTGTACAGGTTACTCAGGATTCACCAGAAAACTTTAACAGAGCTCTGAGCTGCCATGCACCATCCTACATTGGGGCTATGTTTGCAGGATTCTCCCATGATCAGGAGGAAAACTGGGGACGCAGGTTTATAAAACAGTTTCCAACCCTCCCAGATTGGTCAGGAGTCTCTTTGAATTGGAATCGATCTCCAGGGGGCTACTGAAATCAATCCAAGAGATTTCAATACATGGCTAAAAGTTCAGTTGGCAGCACGGGGGGCTAAGGCAGGCTTCCTACCTACCCTGGCTATATATAGCACCTGGCAGCGGCTGGCTGGGTTTGTGGGAACCAGGCAGCAACAGCGAGCAGACATTTTATGGTGAGCCCCATTTTTTCGTCCCCGCAATTAGCAAACCATAAATGATATAGTAGATTGGTGCAGTGCTAGTCTACAGAACCTAAGCCACTCTGCACTGGACAGGGAAAGATGGAAAGAAATAGTGAGGGAGGCATCAGACGCCAATGGGTGCTGACCCCAGGGTTGTTGTTGACGATGTGGATGAATTAGCAGCTCCCCTCTCATCAACTTGTCTAATTTAATCCAAACCAACAGAAATTTGAGTTGTTTTCATATGAAAAAACAAACAAACCTGTTTTAGCATTTGTAAGATAATAAGTCGGTAGAGTGTAAAAACTTTATGAATTGGTATATAAATGTGAATACACAGACATAAAAACAGGAACATATTTCAACATTTTTAATGAGATGGATGAGCCTGAGGCCCACCAGCTAATCTTACTGCACTCCCCTTAAAAAATGTCATGCTCCCCGGCGGGGCCCAGCCCCGTTTTACGCCCCCTTGCCATAGAGGATGCCCTTTGGGTTGTTGTCTAATTAGTCAGGGCCTGATTCTGGACCCAGAAGTTAATGGCAGTAATGGGCAGGATCAAGCAAAAAAACCAAAAAAAACGAAAAAAAAAGGTTGGGGTTGCACAAAACATTGGGTTTAGATTTGAGGTATCTTTAACTACAGTTTCATTGGTGGTAAACAGGAGCATGTGGGGGTGGTGGGATCTACTTCCCCTGCCCAATATGCTCTGTAGCCAAGTGGTTAGTGCACTCACCTGGCATGTAGGTGACCCCCATTCAAGTCTGGAAAAGTTCACCCCGTTCTATACTGCAATGGGCTGTGTGTTGAGAAGCATCCAGTCTGCTGCTATCACAGATATTCGGCTCCTGCTGTTGTACAATTCTCCATCAAGGGGTTTCGCCTTCCAGCTACCTGTCTGCCAGCAGTGCCCTGAAAGAGATCAGTGCTCGAATGTTACTTGCGCAAGCATGTCCCAAAGAGACCAACCAAGTCAGCATTGGGCCCTCTAGGAGCCGGGGGAGTGCTGTCCCTAGACATTGGCAGCATATACAGCTGCTTAGTGCAGCATGAATTTTGGGGCACCTCGAGTTTCATGGTGACCGAGACAACTACATACTATGCATGTGACAGTGGCCAGCCCAGCCACTGCTCACCAGCTCTTTTCCTTTCTGGGGGAAGGGGAAACCACCATTCATCTCCAGCTAGTGGCATTGCTTCCTCTGCTCCGTCTTCCAGCCAGCAGCCTGAGTTGTGCTGCTTGACACTTAGTGCCTCCCGCCTGCTCCTCTACCTATTCCTACTCCCCACCCAGCTCCTGGCCCTCAGCCCTTGATCATAGCCCATCTGCAGAGAGGGCCCTCTCCGGGTCTGGGGATGCACAAGACACCATGATTTGTAAGGGTGTTCCTGACTGGGGAGATAGGTGAATTGTCTGGGCTTATTTGCTTCATGAATGACTGATCTCTTTCAGTGTTTGTCTCTGTCATACCCTCCTTCAGGGCCATGGACACCAATCTGTTGTAAGGAGATCCCACTGCTGAATCCCGCCAGCTGCTAAGCCCCTTCAGTCTGGGTAGGGATGATGACTGGTCCTCACTCTGGATCAACTCAGGTATGTTCCTCAAGTCCTGGGTCTAACACCACTGGCACTCCAGCCACCTAGACCCTAGAGCCCTGGGGACCAAAAGGGGCCCGGGCATCATGGCAGGGGTTGGGCCTATCACCACGCTCACCAGCAGCAGCAGAGGGAAATGGAACAGTGAGACCCTGGTCTGCTCTGCTCCCCTGGCTGGACCTCTCCGCTTCCCCACAATGCTGCTGGTGAATGCACTGGGAGGTGGGGGACTGTTGGGGTGCCCCTGCTACAAGTATCAGGCCCCTCACTAGCTCCCTGAGCTACATTGCTTGGGAGAAGAGGCAGGGAGGGGGTGGAGCAAGGCAGGAAGGAGTGGGGCAGGACTGGGGCCTGACGTAGAGGTGGGGTTATCCCAGTCCTCCCTCAGGCTGAGGCTGGTGCAAGAAGGAGTCATGGTGCAGAGGAGTGAAGTGTCTGGTGCCCCTCCTCACCAGTCACCCTAGCTCTTTGTTACTTGGACAGCCGGGGGGTGGGGGTGGCGGGGTTGTTACAGGTGGAACCTTCCTGGTCTGGTACCTTTGGGACCTGACTGGCCTTGAACCAGGGAATTTGCTAGACCAGGGGAGGTCAGTGCTGGTCCCTCTGCCAGCTGACTGGCCCATGGCACCAGCCCCTCCATTCCCCAGGGTGCTGGGCCTGTCCTTCATTGGCTGGGGTTCTACTCCTCTGACCAGCCCACCAGGGCTCTGCTCCCAGCCACCAACCACTAGTGTCTTGCTCTTCCCTGGTCCTGCAACACTCCTGGCCCCAGCCTGCTGGTTTTTCACAGTGAGGCTCCAGCCCCGAGCAGCCCTGGGTCACCAATGATGCCAGAGCTGGGGTGTTGCTGGACTAGGGAAATCCAGAGTAGGGAGGTTCAAGCTGTACAGAATGGAAGTTCTAACCCACACGGAATGTTATAATCACAACCAGTATTCATAAAACATAATGAAATCCAGAAATCGTCACAGATACACTCCCCAAACTGTCCTGGTCCCTTTCACTGGTAAACTCTCTCCAAGTGCCCCTGGCTAGGGTGTTTTCTGTTTATCTCCTGACAGGTGCACTCACAACCCCAGGTTTAGCAGGCCAATGCTCAAACCACTGAGCTATCCCTCCCCCTGAGCTAGCCAGAATATTGAAATTATTATTGGCTGTAGGGTGACAAACCAAAGAGGAGCCTCAGCAATCTGGGAAGCACTACATTTTGACACCCCTCGACAACCTTGAATCCTGTTGCCAGACATTGACCGGCTGAAGAATCTAGGCCCCTAAAATCCAGTAGGTACTGCAGCTTAGTGGGAGAAGTGTTGGATATTCAATTCCAGGTGGGTGAGGTAATATCTTTTCTTGGACCAGCTTCCATTGGGGGATATTAGATTTCAACCAAGAGAGAGCTGGAGCTGGAAAGCTCATCTCTCTCACCAGAAGAAGTTGGTCCAAGAAAAGGCGTTCCCTCAGTCACCTTGTCTCTCTCAAATGTCCTTGGACCAACATGGCTACAGTTACATTGTAAGCCTACAAGCTAATGTAAATCATAGAACTAGTCATTTTTTTTCCAAAATGTCCCCATGAGTGTTTGGAGCCTGACATTAGAACCAAGGGAAGTTTAGCTAGTTTAAAAGGTAAGAAACAGTGGTTCAGATTTTCAAGACAACTCCAGAACCAGTTATGTGGCACAGCAAATGGCCAGGTTGTGCACCCAGTAATTTCAAAAATGGGAACTACCAGAACTCTGATTTCAGGTGAAGCCAGACTGAGCCAAAGAACGATGCAGGCTAGGTGCTGAACTCTTTTGGAAATGGAGTCCCACATCATCTTTAATTAAAGCAGTAGCATTTTCCCATCACCAGTATTTGTATAGACAGTCCCTGACTTACGAACCGGTTACATTCCAAACACCTGGTCATAACTCGATTTGGTCGTAAGTTGGAAATACTCTTATACAGGTAGCTATCAACGGCCCACTACCAGTGACGTTTATAATATTAATTCACTAGTACTTCAAACACAACAAAGCACCTACAAAACAGCAATCAACAATGAAAACAAGAAACGCTGAGGTCAGAAACACACAAAAAAAACACAACACAACTGCAGCGACAGCAAACTGAAATGGACAAACATGAACATGAAATACAAAACACAATGCAATACAGTGATGTAAATATTGTAAATAACACCATGTAAATAATATTAATACTGTACATGAACTTTACCTTTATTCCTGGTATTGTCATGCACGCTTGGATTGATAATTATGAAGATGAGTGAATTGGATGAGGAATTGGAAGAGGTAGATAACAATGCTACACGAAAAACATCATCAACAGCAGATTCATCTTCTACTTCAGCAGTGCCTTTGATTGTAGAGGCCATTGGTTCAGTGGGGGAGGCAGCAGTGTTGGGGGCTTTCTTCAAAAAAATATCCCACCCAGCAGCAATGTTCCTTATACCATGCAAAATGTTGTAGACCTTCCAAAATTCATGAAATGTTTTGGCATTTTCACATTCTGCGGCAGCTATTGCCTTTGCAAATGCGTTGCATAGATAATATACTTTGAAAGCAGATGTGGCCCCCTGGTCCATGGGTTGGAGAATAGATCTGGTGTTGGGAGGCAGAAACACCACTTTAACGTTGGGGTGCAAGTCGTTTAGGTGTTGAGGGTGACCCCGGTAGTATTATCCAAAATAAACAACATTTTGAAAGGAATTCCTTTCTCCAGAAAATATGTCTTGACTTCTGGGATGAAACAGTTCATGAACCGATCTTCAAAAAGTGCAAGCATCATCCATGCTTTCTAATTAGCATGATAATGGACTGATAAAGTAGCCTTGCTAATATTGTTGAAGGCTCTAGGGTGTTCAGAGTGATAAATCAAGAAGGGTTTCAATTTATACCCAAAAACGTTCCCTCCTAACAAGACTGTTAGTCTTTGAAAGCCTTTAAACTAGGCATAGTTTTGCCTCCTTATGCATGTAGGTACAGTCAGGCATTTTCTTCCAAAAGAGACCTGCCTCATTGACATTAAAGATCTGTTCTGGCAAATAATTTTCCTCTTTTATCAGCTTGTCCAATTCTATAAAAGTTTCTGCTGCTTTTGAATCAGCACTGGCTGCCTCCTCACTTACTTTCACATTGTGAAAGCTTGCATGGTTCTTGAAACGGTTGAACCCACCGTGACCGGCCTGAAAGGCTGGTCAAAATCATAGCCCTCCTTTTTCTTGAAGTTTTCAAAAAGACTACAAGCCTTAGCCTGCATCATCTTGAGGCTGAACAGCAGGCGGTTTTTGAATTTCGTCTGTCATCCAAAGCACTAATTTGTTGTAATTGTTGATTTCATAGGCGCAGTCCCTTCACTGTTTTACGAATGCGATCACTATCCTTTATAAAGGTGCTTACAGTGGATTTCGATAGGCCTAAATTGTGCGCCATGAACGACACTGTTTGACCTCTTTGTATTGCCTCGCTATAGCTGTTTTCTGTTCTAAATCAATAGCTTTTCTCTAATTATCTCACCACCCTTATCAAGAGCACTCTTCCTGTTACTTGCCAGGATAGCCACAAGCAAACACAGAAAATACTGTAAGGGTAAAATATATGAGGGAATGAAACAAACACACTGCCTGACCACAGACACACAAACAATGTGCTAGTGAGAATCAAAACAAAACAAAAGGGCGGGGGAACAACCTGTCGTCTGCCACCATGACTGAGCTGTAGTTCTCATACCATGCTGCCCACGCTGTTTGAAAAACTAAACATACGTGGTTCTCAACTCAAAAATTATATACAGTACAGTAATATGGGGTTAATGGGAGGTTGGTCGTAAGTCAATGTGTTCATAAATCAGGGACCGCCTGTATAACAAAAGCTTCTTTGTCCATTCTGACTCACACGTCTGGAAAGCAACTCTGGATATTGCGTGTATAAAAAAGTTTAATAAGTCAGCCCACTTTCTTCCAGCATCCCATCCAATACAGCACAGCCCCCTCTCATGGTTTCATCATGAGTCTAGCACTGTTGGGTGTTTTCCTTAAAGCTCCAGGTCCTGGAGTCATGTGATTAAATAGAATATTTAGGAGATTTGGGGGGCAGATTAAGTCAGTTTCTAGTCCTCATAGTTGCAGAGAAAAGTGTGAGGAAGGAAGCCTGAAAACCTAGACGGCAAATGAAAATGCTACACTTTTTAAATTTAATGATTTTTGTGACAGTCTCCTGATTTTGAAAGGTTTGGCAAAATTACTACTACAAGAGCTTTGAGATCCAAGCGTTATTGTCTCTGTAAAGGTACTCCATTGTGCACATTGGGGCAAGACAGCCAATGAGGGTGGAGAGTGTCCACCTCCCCCACAGGAGACTGGGTAATCATTAGAGCTGTTTCTCCCTTAATAGTTAGGAAAGCTATCATTCTTGTGCAGTAAGCAAAATAAGATGTGGCTGTAGTCCAGAGTTGCTGCGCATGTGTCACCAAATTCTTAACCCATCAAACATACATTTAGCTCCATAATTCCTTCGTCAAGCAAGACTTAGGGAGACCCATTCAGTCACAAGCAAAACTCTACAACAATCTAGAGTTCAAAAGAGTTTTCTCCCCTAGATTATCTGTCAGTCAGAAATCTCGGGCCCCAGCCTTTTTGTGCAGTTTGTGATGTATGCAGTGGAACCCTGATCCCAGCATTAAACCAGCTTTGAGTCTCAGTGCCGGGGGATGCTAAATGTAATCAACACTCATTTCCATAAGTGGAGAGGAAGAAAACTTAGTACCCAAAAGGTTTCAGTCTTTGGCTTTATTACTTCAATAAGGAACAGGACTTTAAACCCTTGACATGCTTTGAAATGGTGTTACTGCTGGTTAGTTTGAACAGAAAGAACGTGTTTGTGACTGGTAGACAAAGTTGTGCTGTGTTTAGAAAAGTGAGTTTGTACACATCTTAGCTGAACATCGCGTAATCATTTGTGTAAGTGTACATGCACGGGTATGCTCATGTAGACACCTAGCGAATATAATTAGGAACAGCCTATTACACTGCATGGTCTCCGCATATGAGATGATAGAAGATTTTTACCTTTTCCTATCTCCTAACCCCTATGTGACAATTCTTCTTAGCGCCAGAATGGTTTGGGGGCATTGAAAGTGCATTAATTAGAGGCAAATGGGTCTCCTTTCATTAGTCTTCATTCTTTCCTTGCCTTTTTGGGCACATTTGGTGCTGATGAAGATAGAGGCTAAAAGCCCAAATAGACTTGTAGAACACTAGGACTGGAAGGGACCTTGAGAAGTCCATCAAGTCCAGTCCCCTGTCCTCACAGCAGGACCAAGTACCATCTAGACCATCCCTGAGAGATGTCTGTGTAACCGGAGGCAGAGAGAACCAAAGAGGCATATGAACTCCAGAAGGATCTGATCAAGCAGGTGAACTGGGCAGCAAGACGGCAGATACATCAATTAAAAGAAAGAGTAGGTGTTGCATTACAGAGAAGATGTCATCTTACCTGTCCCAGTGGTTCTGCTCTAGCAAGATCCTCTGAGCTTAAATAAGAAGGGGTGCATTGGGAGTGCCCCAGTGAAGATATCTGCTGAGTTTGCAGGAGTGAGTACAGAGGCCTTTGGGATGATGCAACAGAAATGAAAGCAGATAGAAAACAGTGCTGAAATAGGTTGTAAAATGATGCTCCCCAGGCAGGATTGCAGCTACGCTCATATCACCCTACGGACATATTTAAAGGATGCTGGAAAGTTCCAGAGACAGAAGAGGAGAGAGACCTGTGGTGGTTTCCAGATGCAGAAGACAATCAGTCTGCATGAGAGAACCACCAGAAGGAGCGACTTGTTTGATATAAGAAGCAGCAGATGCCGCTCAGGGTAGGCATTGCCTGGCTGGCTCTGTTTGAGCCACCATGACCATTTAGGTGGCACTGTATACCAGGGCTGCACAGTTACAGTGTTAAGTGTCGTGATTATGGAAGTAAATATGCATCCAGCTAAAGGTCCAAGAGTGTGATCAATTACAGAAATCTTTGCACTCCACTGGAAACCCACCTTCCATCTGTTAGCTGCTATTTCCAGAACTGGAATTGTCCTCTACCTCCACAGCTACACCAGGCTAAAGTGAGCACAAAATGTGCTTCCCCAAACCCTCTGGGCCTGCCGTGCCCCCCTGCAGACATTCAGCTCTTGGGGAGGATGTGGGGGTCTTGGCTGTTCTGCCACAGACGTGCAGCTTTAAGCTATGAGCAGAGTATCCCCAGATTACCTTGGCCACATGCTAGGTAATGCCAGTTTACTGTCATGGAGCAGTGCTGGCAAGCTGCAGTCTCTATGGCAAGATGTCTGTTGTGGGTATCTTGCACTGCAAACATGCTTTCTAGGCAGAGTTGCCACTGCAGAATTCTGGATCTCGTTGGTAAATGCTGATGTAACCTACAAGTGAATTGGCCCCATGCTGTGCAGAACAGCTCTCTTTTCTCTCGTCATTTCCTTTGCCAGGAGAGATACAGGCCAGAGAGAAGCTCCCTGCCTACCTTCTTCCATCCCAGCCTTTTCACACTAGACCGTTACCGTACACGTGCTCTCCTGCCAGAATTCCAGTCTCATGCATCTTGCTGAATGTCATGGTCTTTCAAAAAGCACAAGCAAGAGTAAAAGAAACAGTAAAGTGTAACTATTATCAATTTCCAAACTAGGTCATGGAAGGAACCTGAAATGCTCTGAAAATGATGCTGTTTCTGTCCACAAGATGGAGCTGGTTATTAGTGGTATGAGGAATAATTTTGTTGTACCATGCTGGAAAAGCCAGCAATCTACTAATGACAGCCATCACCTTCCGTGTGTGTGCACGCGTGCGCGCGCGCACACACACACACGCACACACACACTGACAGGAGAGATTGTACAGTTGACTTTTCTAGTAAGATGTGATGTATTTTATTCACCATCATCATGATACTTATTTGCCTGAGTCTGCCTATCCCATCTCCCCCGTCGTCTGCCGTCACATTGTTATGTGAATTTACACGTTCTGAATAGCGCAGGAATGCTCCCTCTTCTTTTGAGGCAAGTCTCACTTTTCACCAATTGCATTCACAACTGGGATGAGAACTCTGCAATGCAAAGAAACAGCCTGGACCAGAGGTTCTCAAAGTGTGGTTCACAGGCTAGTGATTCTTGCCCATCTTGTGGAACCACCTGGTGGTTCATGGCGAGTGATCCTTGACCATCTTGCATCGTGGTGAGCAAAATTTTTTTGATGGGGCCACTTCAAGAATGGACCTTCTTTCCAGAACACAAGGTTACAGGACAGGATACAGAAATGCCCATTGTGGTCCCGAGCGACCCATCTTACCCCTTTGAGCTCTGGCTCAAGAAACTACACGTGGAGCACCAGGCCAGCAGTAATGAGTATTTTAACGACAGACTGAACACTTGCCATATGTATGTTGAATGCGCCTTTGGGAGATTGAAGGAGAAATAGAGATGTTTCTATGGCAGTTCAGCTGTCACAGAGGACCATACTCCTCTGGTTATTGCAGCATGCTATACTCCGCACAACTTGTGTGAAAGTAAAGGGGAATTGTTTGCTTGGGGCACAACACTTGGCTGCGGAGGCTGAGCAGCCAGACACTGGAGCTGTCAGAGGATTTCAAAGGGCTCCTGTCAGCATCAGGCAGGCTTTGGTGGGGGGGTGGGGGTGCTCTTTGAAAATGACGAGCACTGAAATAAACCATCTCTTACTGTTTGTTTCCAGGCTGCGCCACTGCCCTCCAATGCAACCCATAACCAGGAACACGCCTTTAAAGCCTTCACCTGGGATTGCAGTGACTGGTCTGTGACATTGGTAGTGGCTCTACACTTTTAGTTACTGTTTAACAAAGCGTGGTGTTACCCCTCAGAAAGCAGTGCCCTGAAAGGGAAGAAAGCACCCTGCCACCCTGCTCCTCCGGTGCTCTGCCCCCACCCTGACCAGCCTGGCCGGGAATTACCAGGACAGAGGGTGGGCAGGCAGGGGTCACCTCCCTGTGGCTTTCCTTGCCACCCCCATACTCACCACGGGGTACTCTGCTGCATTCTGTGGGCCTGCTGAGCCCCACTGGACAGCTGGAGGCCCCCCAGCCACCCACCGAGAAGCAGGACTCAGCAGGCCAGGAGGCCAAGGCAGAGCTCCATGTGGAGAGTACTGGGAGTGGGGAGGGAGGCAATCCCCTGTGGCTGCCGCTGTCAGCCATTGCCAGGCCACTGCCCCAGGTAATCCTCCCCCTCTCTGGCTGAGCAGGGAGGGGGAATCTTTTGGACAAGCTGGGGTGGGGTGGAGGGGCCTTAGGCTGAGTTGTGGTTTGGGGAGGGGGTTTCACCCTGAGGGGGACTGTGTTCCGGTTGGGGGGGGACATGGGGCCTTGCGGGGGGGTTCAGTCTGAGCAGAGGTAGCATGTGGGGTTTTCAAGCTGAGCATGGGGAGCAGTTTCAGACTGAGCATGGGTTGGGTGGGGTGTTCAGGCAGGGGGATGTTGGGGGCTTTAAGGGGGAGCTCTGTCTGAACAGCTACTCTACAAAGTTTCCCCGTTCCAGTGAGTACATTCCAGTCTCTCTCTTTCCCGTTTCAGGCTGTCCTGTGCTCGGGACAGGGACATGCCGCTCATTCAGCAAAGGCCCTTTGGCCAGAGTCCACCCACAGTAGGATGCACCCAATCGGCACTAGATGAATAATTAACAAAAGCACCAAACTTCTCTACCCCAGGACCTTGTTTTTCCTTTGGTTTAGAGCCTGCCTGTTGTCTGAGCCGCAGTAGCTCCAGCAGCGCCAGTCCTAGCAGCTGAGTGCTCCGTTCTGAGCAAACTCTATGAAGCCAAAATTCTGCAGCAGGGATGAGCAATACAGGACTCTCAGGACAGAGCTGTTCCACCAGCCCTTTTAATCGGGCCTGCCCAGTGCACAGAGCAGTGCTACTCAGAGTGGCTGGCTGCTCCCTGTGGTTCTGTATGGCGGCGGCGAGGAGAAGAGGAGGGGCTTTGTGCACTGCCCCGACCTCCGACAACATCTCTCAGCTCCTATTGGCTGGTTTCCACACACCAGAGATCCAACTGGAGTGGCTTCCAACTGCCTGAGTGTGCTGCTGGGCTGGGAGCTGCTTAGGTAAGTACCTGCCGGCCAGCACCTGCACCCCAACTCCCTCCCGGATCCTACACTGCCTCCTGCCTCCTTCCCCCAGGCCAGAATTCCCTCCTGCACCTGGCACTCCAAAGCTCTGCCGTGGCCTCCTGAGCCCTGCTTCTCTGTGGGTGGCTGGGAGGCCTCCAGCTGCCCAGTGGGGCTCAGCAGGCCCACAGAAAGCAGCAGAGTACCCTGTGGTGAGTATGGGGGGGGCAGGGAAGCCACAGGGAGGAGATCCCCACCTGCTGCCATTGCCTGTCCACCCTCCAGTCTTCTGCTTCTGGTCCCCCTCCTTCACCCAGACTCCCTCTCAGACCCCACCTCCCTCTCCTGCACTCCAGTTCTCTACACCAAGCCCCCTTCTCCACCCAACCTCTGTCCCATAGAAAAGTGCGGCCCTTGACAACTCACCAAAATCTTGGAGTGGCCCCCCAGCATCAAAAATTATTGCCCACCCCTGTTCTAGAGGGAAAGGGCTTTTTCATTTTTCATCTGTAACGGTAAAAGAGGCTGGATGGTGCAGGAGATGGATAATGGGCTTTGTAGCCTTTCATGTCTAGGTCACTGGTGGTAATTTGATCCCGTTCAGTAGAGACTGAAAGTCATTACCAGCAGACGGCTGTTCAGTGACCCATATGAAGTGAATCGACATGTGGACAGGTCACAGTAGGCTGGTCATACAAGCATAACAAAAGTCTGCCAGACTCAACAAAGCCCAAGGACTGAATAAGCACAAAGCTTGGGTTGCGCTGCAGAGGCAGGTCAGGGCAGAGTCAAAGCAGCATGGGGAAGCTCATTGTGCCTGCTATACCTGTCTATGAATAAACCCAGGGCCCCATTGTTCAGGTCTTCCCATTTGCACAGTTTACTAGCAAAGTACTGCATTCAAACAAAGTTGCAACAGTACTTTTCTTGCAGAATAGTTAGCAACAGTTTGCAATCACACTGGAAGTGCGGAACAAGTCGAGCTCCATGGGGGCTCTTTTGGGACTGGTTTTGTTCAATATCTTCATCAATGATTTCGATATTGGCGTAGAGAGTACGCTTATGAAGTTTTCAGAAGATACCAAGCTGGGAGGAGGTGCAATTGCTTTGGAAGACAGGGTCTAATTCAAAACAAGGTAGATAAACTGGAGAAATGAGCTGTGTCTACACGTGCACGCTACTTCGAAGTAGCGGCACTAACTTCGAAATAGCGCCCGTCACGGCTACACGCGTCGGGCTCTATTTCGAAGTTAACTTCGACGTTAGGCAGCGAGACGTCGAAGTCGCTAACCTCATGAGGGGATCGGAATAGCGCCCTACTTCGACGTTCAACGTCGAAGTAGGGACCGTGTAGACGATCCGCGTCCCGCAACGTCGAAATTGTGGGGTCCTCCATGGCAGCCATCAGCTGGGGGGTTGAGAGACGCTGTCTCTCCAGCCCCTGCAGGGCTCTATGGTCACCGTGGGCAGCAGCCCTTAGCCCAGGGCTTCTGGCTGCTGCTGCTGCAGCGGGGGATTCATGCTGCATGCACAGGGTCTGCAACTCGTTGTCGGCTCTGTGTATCTTGTGCTGTTTAGTGCAAGTGTGTCCGGGAGGGGCCCTTTAAGGGAGCGGCTGGCTGTTGAGTCCGCCCTGTGACCCTGTCTGCAGCTGTGCCTGGCACCCTTATTTCGATGTGTGCTACTGTGGCGTGTAGACGTTCCCTCGCAGCGCCTATTTCGATGTGGTGCTGCACAACGTCAATGCTGAACATCGACGTTGCCAGCCCTGGAGGACGTGTAGACGTTATTCATCGAAATAGCCTATTTCGATGTCGCCACATCGAAATAGGCTACTTCGATGTAGGCTTCACGTGTAGACGTAGCCATGGTGTGAGGTAAATAAGATGAAGTTTAATTGGCACAAATGCAAAGTGCTCCACTTAGGAAGGAACAGTCAGTTTCACACATACAGAATGGGAAGTAACTGTCTAGGAAGAAGTACTGCAGAACGGGATCTAGGGGTCACAGTGGACCACAAGCTAAATATGAGTCAGTGTGACGCTGTTGCAAAAAAAAAAAAAAAAAAAAAAAAAAAAAAAAAGCAAACCTGATTCTGGAATGCATAAAGAAGGTGTTGTGAGCAAGACACAAGAAGTCATTCTTTTGCTCTATTCCATGCTGATTAGCTCTCAGTTGGAGTAGTGTGTCCAGTTCTGAGCATCACATTTGAAGAAAGATGTGGAGAAATTAGGGAAGGTTCAGAGAAGAGCAATAAGAATGATTAAAGGTCTAGAGAACATGAGTTACAAGGAAAGACTGAAAAAATTGGGCTTGTTTAGTTTAGAAAAGAGAAGATAGAGGGTACATGATAGTGGTTTTCTAGTGCCTAAAAGAGCATTACAAGGTAGAGGGATAATATTTGTTCTCCTTGGCCTCTGAGGATAGGCTTAAACTGCAGCAAGGGAGGTTTAGGTTGGATATTATGAAAAAATTCTTGACTGTCAGGGTGGTTAAACACTGGAATAAATTGCCTAGGGAGGTTATGGAATTTCCCTCACTGGAGATATTTAAGAGCAGGTTAGACAGGCATCTCTCAGGGATAGTCAGACGGTGCTTGGTCCTGCTGTGAGGGTAGGGGGCTGGACTCAATGACCTCTTGAGGTCCCTTCCAGGTCTAGTGTTCTATGATTCTATTTAATTACATTAGTTAAATATATGACACATTGGGCATAAATGCAACACGTGAAAATACCAACAGCAATCTTATGTCAGAACCTGATTTATTGATTGTTGCAAGGATAAAAACTGCACTGGCTGCAATACAAATTTGGCAAGTGCTCCTTGTTTGGGCTCATCTACCACGAAAAGTTTCTTCCCGTCTTTCGGCTCATCCTCCAATCCAGATGTCCCAGGCACTGTACACCACACAAACTGCTGGCAACTCCCAACGCTCTTGGGTGTCAGCACCCAACGAAGGGAGCAAACAGCCCGCACAGATGACATCTGTCCAGCCAGTGCTAAGACAAGGGAGAGAGACCAGTTCCTGTGGCAGCCCCAGCAGTATAATTCAGATGTAGCTTCACCCATGTCACTCCAGATTTACAGCAGTATAAGCGAGAGCTGAATTTGACCCCATAGGGGAGAGATGAACCTTATCCCCACAGAGAACCTTCACCCAGCATTTGCTTCTTCTCCCCAGTCTTGCAAGCCTCTATTCCAAGGTTTCCCAACCTATGGGTCGGGACCGAAACATGGGTCGTGATTACATTTGGAAAGGGTCACCAGCTGGGCTGGGCGGCTCCCCAGGTAGCTGTTAAGAAGCCATTCACACTGAAATGGTACTCAACTCAGCTGTCAGGCAGTTAAACCAATGAATTACAGTAAGTACCATTTCATCCTTGCAGGACAGGGAACGTCCTACCCGCACGTGAGAAAAAAGGAACAGGGCAGAGAGCTAGTGAGCCAAAGAAGCAGTGCCCAGCTAAGATGATGTAGGTGGGGGGCAGGGTTGGGGATTGGGACTGTGTGGAGGGAGCCAGTCAGGGCTTCTCACTCCTGCCAGCTTCCAGCTTGGGGTCCCCTGCACACTGAGCTGGGGTTCCCTGGCTGGCACTGCTGGCCCAGGACTCCACAGGGCGGGGGGTCCCCCCAGCACCTGGAGGGGGCTCCTGAGGCTGGCGCTGCTGGTTGGGGCTCTGGGTCCCACCTGGCTTTCAGCTGCAGGGGTCAGGGTTGGGGTCAGGGACCCCCCCCTTCCCCCTCCCCCTCCCTCCCACAGCCAGCCAGGGTTGCTGCAGCTGGCACTGCCGGCCAGGGCTCTGTGCCCCAGCCAGCTTCCAGATGTGGGGGTTGGGAGTCCCCCACCACAGCTGGCCGGAGTTCCAGAGACTGGCACTGCCAGCCCAGAGTTCCACACCTCAGCCAGCTTCCACCTGCGGGAGTCTGGGTTACCCCCTGCACCTGGCCAGGGTCCCTGTGGGCTTGCCCAGGGCTCCATGCCCCTCCTGGCTTCCACCCACAGTGGTTGGGGGTCCCACAGCTGGCGCCGCCCCTGAGTGAGATACCCCATCCCCCTCCAGCCTCTGAGTGTGACTCTCCTAGCCCTGAGTGTGACCCCCTTAGCCCCCTGCAGCCCTTGAGTGACTCCTAGACCCTGAAGGCGATTCCCCTAGCCCCCTCCAGTCCCTGTGTGACTGCCCTCACCCCTGATTGTGGGGTTTAAATGGGGAGGGGAGCAATTTGGGGATGAGTGTCTTCCCCCCACCATGGCTCTGACTAACTATAGGAAATGTAGTGTTGCTATTTTACTAATATAATTCCCCTTTTCTATGAAATAACTATTATGAATATATAAACAGGAGGGGGGCACAATTCTATATTCTTGACTCAGGCACAAAATTAGCTAATTATGGCAACACCTCCCCCGCTTTTTTGAATTGCCTTGGGTCACCAAGTCTTCCTGAATTGTCAAAATGGGTCCCCGTCCAGAAAATGTTGAGAATTGCTGCTCTCTTCCATGGTGGGATTTATTTTTCAATATAAGAGGCCACGGTGATCCCTAGTGTAACTATTAACTTCAGCAGTGTTACCGCAGGGGTTAACTTAGCCCATGATCTCTACCTTATTCCTGGGCCTAAGGCCAACAAGTGCTGGGCAGTAAGCCCAGTGCATTTTATATTCTGTATCTAGGATGCTATGGAACTCTGCTCTCTCCCTCCCTGGCAACTCATCCCCTGGGCTTCAGAAAATACCACTGTGCTACTTTCAGTCTAGACAAAAGGTGCTGTTACTATAGCCAGGGCCTAGAAGAATGGAAGCCACGGCATCAACTGTGCCTGTAGCTTGCATTAAGTGCAAACCACTCATAACTCCCCCCTTTCCCAAATCGTCACCTTCAGTTGGCTCTTCTCACTGGCTCTTGCAACACTTCCTCCCCTTTACAGACACCACCCAACTTGAGCAAATGAGCGAATAAGCTTATACTTTAGGCTAACGTGTTTGGTTCAGTCTTCTGCTAAAAGAAGCCGCTGCAGCATTTTCATACTCAGTAGGGTTGAGCAATTAATTATTTAAGCATCATTTAAAGCGCTCTTTTGAGTTAGTTCCACCATCACTTGGCAAGAACAGTTCTGCAAAGTTAGTGATTACAAAAGCAATCAAAACGAGAAGAGCAATTGAAAAAGTTCAGTGGGCGATTTGCACAGGAGGCAGGGGGAGATGAGAGCAGATGCATATTAATGAAGTAGAACAGATTGAAAATAGAGTCCTAATATTTTCCCCTATGCGATTTTACTGCTGTTGGCTGTGGTTCGGGAAGGAATTTATCCCTCATATTAGCTTTCTTTTTGGTCTGATGGAACTGAAATTTGAGACACTTGGAAATGTTTCATAGTGTTTGTGATGTAGTGCTCCCAAACCGTTCCAGACTGACAGCTCCATAGACAGGAATCTTTCATTTTGGTTCCCCACACTGACCACTAAGATGCCAATAGTTCCTCAGACTAAATCTAAAAGGGGCCTCCCATAGACATCGGGGCTTATTTCATTCCCCCCACCCAGTCAATCCTGGGCCTCTCTGCTGAGAATGCTAACAAGTTTGCCAGCTGCTGCGAAGGTACTTGCCTACTGGGAACTGGATTGAGAGAACAAAATTCATTTCACCTAGGTCACAGTCCTGCAACCATGGTCAACACGGTGTGAAGGGCAGTTCAATTTGAAGATTATGTGCAGCATGAAGATATAGCCCTGAAGATATAGCAATGCAGTATGAAGATAGAACTGTCACATCAAATGTACACTTTTGGGGAACTAAATTACATGCCTTTGCCTTCCCCTCAGCCAGTCAGACTGTAGTTTAAGTCCTTGCAATTCTTCAAGCTGTCACTCCTCTGGCTGTTCTCAAAAGCAGTGCCAGGCTACACCAGGCTAATGGCTTTTGGCTCAATGACATCCAGGTTGAAAGAAAGTAGCGACAGAAAAAAATGGACACATTCAGAAACGTCAGTGACATTACTCCTGATTTGTAACAAGCTTAGAGTCAGCCCCTATCTGCCTATCTAGGTTGCTCAGGATTCTGGGTTGCTAATTTACACTGAAGAGTATCCAGCACTAGAAGATTAAGACACAATTTACATACCTGACTTATTAGCTTTATTATTGACGAGTCATTCCACAGCAAAGTGAATTCGGCCCAATTTCAACCTAAAATTAGGGTAGTACCACATCCATTAGGCCAAATTCATCCCTGGTAGGAATTTCAGTATGTCTAATTACACCAAGGATGAAATCAGCCTAATGTTTTGAGAACTAAAACCCATAGTAGCAGTTTTCCTACTCCTACAGCAAATCTCTGTTGTAGTGTATTTTTATAATTCTATTTCTCACCCACTTTTCATCTGCTGACCTTTCTTATTTAACATTTGCCCTGTGGAAAGGTTCAGAGGCCTACCAGACAGGAACCGCACCATTTCAGGCTCCATATACACATAGTGAGTGAGTTACTTCTTCCTCTCTTTTCTGCTCATTCTCCATTGAAATTCCTTAGCACCGATGGGTGTATGAGTGTACATCATTATTCATGTCTATGAAGGTTTTGTTTTGCTGTAACCAAGTTGTTTTGCTGTATTTAAAATTTTAGAATAAAGATTACGTAAAAAAAGATGATGGATATAAGTCTTTTTTCTGTTCACGTACCTATGTCAACCTTTGTACTCCATTTCTCAACTTCACCCACAAACACCGTAGGACACACTAGGGATATGGGATGTAGAAGGCCCCCCTCAGCAAGCTTCACAGGCATTGCCCACTACTAAGGGTAAATCTACACTGCATGGCAGTGTTGAGCCAAGATACACAACTCTAGCTGCATGAATACTGTAGCTGGCGTCAACATACCTTGTTGAGTTACTTCAGGGTCTCCACTGCAGAAGGTCGATAGGAGACACTTTCTTGTCAACTTGCCTGATGCTTCTCGTTGCAGTGGAGTTCTGGAGTCAACAAGAGAGCAATCGGTGGTCCATTTTGTGTGTTTTAGATCAACCCCTGGGGACAGATTGTCTCAGTGCCAATCTCCCAGTACATGAAAACAAGCTCTCAGTTCTTTCTGTCTTCTGCCTCCCCTTTATGTATGACATCTGAGTCACAGAGTTTAATATGCTACATCTACTCCAAGTCCCACCATGGCACAGCTACAGACCTTGTTGAGAAACCCAGAGTGTCTGTGGAGTGTAGTCTTGCCTCTGGGTGATTCTAACCAACCAAACCCAGAGGGACCCCATCCAGTCTCATCTTTCCACCTCCTTTTTCTCCACCTCCCAGCCCTGTGCATGGACACCCCTTTCTGATTCGTCTCACTATCAGTAGCAAATCTCCAACGTTCAAATCCATCCTAAAGACTCAGTTGTGAAGGTTCACAAAAAGGGGCCAAAATAACTGAAGTGAAATTTCTGGACTTGGAGCTTTGCCCCCTCCTTTTCTGGCAGTTCCTTGGGGGAAAAGCACCGTCTAGAGCCTGCGCTTGGTGCAGGGCTGAACTTATACTTAGCATCTCTGACTAACACGAACCAGGAACGACTCGTGCCTGTGACCTGGAAGAAGCAAAGAGAATATACAGCGAAAGCCCAGACGCATCCCTCAGATAATGCCACCCATATTGGGAAGCTTCACCAACTAGCGCACTGGAGACAAAGTGGCCCAGCATTCAGATAAGGTGAAACTTAGCAGTGAGCTACGGAATTTAACTTGTGCTAGAAACACCAGAGGTTTAAATTATTCAGTGAAATACTATTAAATATGAATGGAAGGCCGAGAGATCTCGCACTAGTGATTTTGGCTTACAGTAATTTAAAGGGATAAGCTCAGGAGTATCCATTAGTTTAACTCTAAAACCCTGGAAAGACTTGAGAGCTCACAAAAACTTCCCAACTGCTTTGAAGCCTTATTTCCTGATTCTGGACCCCATTCTGCAGCGTGGCGAGTGCGAGTGAATGCTTAGACAAAGTTCATTTTGGGAACAGCAGCCTGCCTGCTTGGCTCCCCAGGAAAACAAGGCTATAAAGCTCCACATAGGTGCAGGGGCCACATCTTACCACCACATTCTGTAACTGACACTTGTATTTCCTACCTCAGTATCCTGCTGGGACATTTTTGTTTCCTCTGACAAGCCACCGCTTTTTCCATTACTGGGCCCCATGCTCGGCACAGAGTTTGCATAGACAACGTGCGTTCTGCTTGTGGGAAAACAACAGAAACACTTCCTGTATTTTAACCTAAAAGCTGCTCAGCAGGACTAAGGCCCTAATTTAGTTTCCACTGAACTCAAGAAGGATTTTGCCTTTGACCCCAGTGGAAACGGGATTGTGTTTTTATCTTGAGTGGTCTCTTAAGAAACTTTGAGCAACGCTTTAAAGACACTGCTGCTTATTGCGTCCCCAAAGCGCCTCAAAAACGAGAAGTCCTGTGGCACCTTATGGACTAAAAGATATTTTGGAGCATAAACTCCACTCGTGCCCCTGACAAAGTGGGCCTTTGCCCATGAAAACTTATGCTCCAAAAAATCAATGAGGTGCTATGGGACTTCACACTGATAAAGGACCCTCAAGTACTTCACAAAACTGCAGACAAACAGCCCTCATGAAATGCGTCAGGCTGGGTGGCGATGGCTAACGAGCACACAGTCTCCCACAGAGAGGAAGGGCATTTGTGAAAAGTAAGCAAATTTCTGCCCTTACGCAAAAGGGCTGCCCTCGCTGGGCTGACGGGGCCTTGCCTGGCAAGAGGTCAGGTTAGTAAGGGTCACACTTCTGTTCATCTGCCTTGGAAGGACAAAGGCAATGAATCTGCTTGGATCTGAACGTGAAGTGCCAGGAAATCTAGACCAGAGGGTCTGACAGCCTCTGTGGGTCCAGAGGCAAGATTTGGTGGGCCCCAGCTCCAAGCCCTGGAAGGAGCGGACCCTCAGGAAGAAGGTGTGGGGGCCAAAGGGCACCCAGCTCTTAGCATCACCTGGAGCAGAGTGCTGGCCCACCCTCAGCCCTCAAAAACCACACAGAGTGGCAGAGTGACATTCCCGAGTCATTTCAAAGGGACCCAGAGCTCCTGGGCACCGCTGCTGCAGAAAAAGTAGCAGCCAGGAGATTTCAGCCCCTTTGAAACACTTGGTCCCTAGGCACCCGCTTCAGCAGGCCTGATCTGGCCCATAAGACTAAGGAAAAGGGGTATGCTTGCTTGTTGAAACACCAGAGAGAAATGGTTATTTACTGCTATATCCGTTTCACATGCTCATTCAGAACAGCGCATGGAATCTCTCCCACTGCCTTGTTACCTCTGTAACTGTGATTGATCTCAGTGGAAAATACCATTGTAAGGTGACTTTGCAGTAGCTCCAGCCCAATAAATAGCAAGCAGCCCCCTTGACAACTGTCCAGTGCTAATTGCTCTTTTAAAGACATCTCGTTTCTATTCATTTTTATTTAAACAAGAGCAGGTGGAAATGAAAGTGTTGAGATAGATGCTTGGATGACGTTCAGAACAAGAATTAGGGAAAGCGAGACAGGGTTACGAATGATAGAAAACCTGAGGGAATCCAGGTTTAGATTGTTTGGTCGTAGGAAAAAAAAAAAAAGGAAAACCAGGTCAGAAGACTCTATAGGAAGTTGGGAGTTAAGCTTAGAAGCAGAGGGTGTGAGAAGAGCTGGGGGATCCAAAAGCGGACAGACAGCTGTCGTATAAACATCAGCTGAAGAGTTTCTGAGGAACTGCTTCAAGACAGACTGGAAGGGAGGAGGTCACAAAGCACTGTACCCATGCAGGCGGGATTAGGACCAAGGCTGGAAGAAGACTACTTTTATAGCTGATTAGATTTGATCATTCAGATTTTGACACTAGAATTTTCCTTCCATATGTGTGTTACTAACATCCAAAATATTTTCTTTGTGGGAAGACGAAGGTATTGACCCCAATTCTGTACGATTTTATTCCTCCATTTGGGATAGGGACAGGGTGGCAAGGACCATGAACATAGCTTTTAGATACCTTTGCAGTCATATATTGGGGCAATCAGGAGACAACCCAGCCCCTGCATCAGTTAGAGCAGCCTTTGGACTACTCTAAATTACACTCTGGCTGTGGCCACACTAACCCCTTCTTTTGGAGGGGGCATGGTAATGAGGGATTTTGGTAGATGCTAATGAGGCACTGCCATGAATATGCAGCACCTCATTAGCATAATGATGGCCACACACACTTTGAAAGAGTTGCTTTTGAAACGCACGCTGCCCACGAAGTCAAGGGCCTTTCAAAATGACCCCATGATTTCAACAGCCTCTTCTTCCCAAAACCAAATGGCAACAAGGGGTTTTGGAAATCAAGCGGTCATTTCGAAAGGCCCCCGGCTGCACTGGTGCCATGTGTTTTGAAAGTGGGACTTTCGAAGCATGTGTGGCCACCATTATGCTAATGAAGCGTTGCCTATCTGAAGAAGTGGGTCTGCCCCACGAAAGCCCATCACTTAAATTATTTTGTTAGTCTTTAAAGTGCCACTTGACTGCTGCTTTGTTTTGTTAGAATACAGACTAACACGGGTACCTCACTGTTACTATTCAGCTGAAGCATTAAGCGCATTTACCCCCCTGTTTTAACTCCCCAAGATGCAATGATCATAAAAATATCCAGCCCTTCCTACGAGGCAAGCCGCAGTGCAATGCTTTCTTGCAGTAGACTCCGGAGTGTCATAGATGAAAAGCCCTGGTACTGAACCATAAGCATTCTGTTGCAGGAGTCTTGGGTCCTCAGGGCCTCTGGGATAATGCAGCCAAAACACGCGCAAAGCCTAAAACGTGCTGTCTGTGTTCACAGACCTCTTTACAAAAGAAAAAAAAAGTTAAAAATGGTCTCAGGTGGGCCAGTGACTGCCTCAGGATGATGGTGCGGCTAAATGTGAAGTGAACGGCTGCTGCACTGGTTATCTCCACCCTTGTCCATCTCTTCTCAGAGAAGACAAGATCATGACGAATGTAAATCTCACCAAGGCCTAAGCTCTGCTATGAAACATTCCCTAACTCAGCCAGGACAGAGCAGACACTTTCAAGAAGGGGCCAGGTAAAGTAGCATTTCCTTCTCATGGCTCCACATTTACCATGATTTAGCAGCGAGGGGCCGTGTGTTCCTCATATTTGAGAGTAAAAAGCGCTGATCAGATTCTTGCTCTGCCAGTCATTTCTCCTTTCTGGCCTTGGCATGGGTGGTGGGTGACGCTGCTGCGTGGGGAGACAAGGTCTCCAGCCTCTGGCCCTGCCCATACTCCACCCCTGCTCCGCCCAGGCCACACCCCTTCCCTCTTCTCTCTGCTCACTCATTTCCGCCAAATCCCTGAGCCCAAATGTTGCAAATGACATTTGGAAAAAAACCTCACTCTTCTAAATGAGCATGTTTTTCACTGCATACTAGACTGTGGAGCCTGGACTTGCAAAAGGCATTTAATTAAAAGCTCAACATTTGGCAATGAAAGTGTCTCATAACAGGGGTTAGTTTGTTTTTATATACCTTGAAATTTGTCAGAGATTTATTTGCAAAAACTTTGAAGTGTGGGCAAATCAGTTGTCCTGCTGAATACAACTTTATGTGTCGTGGAATACGTGATACAGCTTCTCTCTGTTCTACATTTTATTCAGCAGTATTACTAAGATGATTTTCTGTTTTAAATATACTGCTAAACCTTCATAAAGTCATTATGCAAGATTACTACATATTTAAACTCACTGAAACCAAGACATATTAAAATTAGTCAGAGCAGCTCAGTGTGTTCGTAACAAAGCTTTTTTTTTTTTTTTAAAGAAAAAAAGGAAAACTAATTTGTGTGGTTTTCATAACAAGACATGAAATTTAAGCATATACTATGTTAAAAATATTTCCAAATAATTTCAGCACAAAGGGTTTTATATCTCAGTGAGGTACTGATTTTGGTGGAGGTTTCCATTAAAATAATTCACCAAATAGTCAGAAGTAAAAAGGAAGTGAATTTTGTACAGCTATCTGGAAGAAAAGCAATGTAGGGATAAATAGAAAGGACAGGAAAGCTTTGGAAGCAAGTTTTTGTCCTATAGTAATTAAAATGTGTATTTTAGGTAAGGGTGGTCTTTTGAATAATTTATTTAAGAAACTATATGACTGAAAATCCCAGCATTTAAAGCTAAAGCTGAATACTCAAATTGTGCATCTAAATATATATGCAAGGATTTTTTTTAGAGTTGTAATTTTACAATCTACCATCACAAGCTAATTAAATATTTAAAGCAAATTTTAAACTAAGGTCCAGCAGACATAGTAATGCACAACTGTCTGTCAGTAAACAGGGATGGCTGTTAAATGATTTCATCCCTGCTAAAATGGCTTTTTCACAGGTTCAGTGTTACACTAACCAATCTGGCAAGCTGGAAGGCTGTTCACTTTTAAGTTAACAGATCTGCACCAGCATGCTGTGGAAGCCTTCAGGAATGGTCAGAATAAGGATGGGAAAAGGGGAGGGGTTGAGCACTAAGACCTATAGAAGGCATTGCCTCCCTTTTGCCTCTTGGGCTCATTGGGCTCACCTACCCATGGGCCTAGGTAACCATTCTTCTTGAGCAGGCAAACTTTAAATCAATCCAGTCTTGGTAATAAACATTTGCTTCTTTTAAATTAATTACTTCTTTGATTCTTTGGTGAGCACTTTCTACTGAAGATACCTTTTATTCTGGTATGTCGCTCAACTCCAATAGCTCCTGTTTGTTTCTTGGCCCTCAAAATTTAATTGCAGTTTTCACCATGTTGATACCTGTACAGATGTCTCACCGAGATTGTTCCTAGCTTTATCCCATGAAGGATTGTGAGGTCGGGGCAACGACCTTCATGGGGAGAAAATAGAGTTCGAACTAGTTGATTGTGAACAGTTTTCTTCATAAATTTGAAAAGGAGCATTTGGAGGATATCTGAGTGTGATTTGGTCTCATTTAAATGCATATGGAAGAGCACATTCATAGTTTTCAAGTTTGAATGACAACAGAGGGAGAAATGAAAGGGCTCCTGTGTTGTGCTCCCTCTAATTTTTTCTATCCATGGGGTGGAATAAATTTTAGTATGTGCACCAAGGCTGGTGTGAATGTGCACCACCAATAGACACACGTGCAGCCCACTGTGGGAAGCTAATCAGCTGGGCAGCACCCGAATCTCTCCTGGACAGCTGTCCAAGCACTCAGGTTTCAGAGAACACTGCTCCTAGGGTGAGAATGACAGTGCAAGCTTGCTCACTTGCCGGAACTGCCCCACCTCAGAAAGGGACATTTGCATTTATGGCAGCGTGTCGAGTACAGGCCCTGCACACTGAGCTAATACGAATGTAAATAGCAGAATAGACAGTGGGGCATGGTTTTAGGCAAGTAGCCTGCCATACACCCCTAACGTCTATGGCACATAATCTACACAACGTTCTACACCAATCACGCAGTGCCTCCCATGGCCGCCTGGTGTAGCGTTCCATTGCCTGGCCACTGCCAAAGCTCTTTAACGCACTGCTTCACAGGCCGCTGATGAACATTTACAAAACCGCAACAGGATTCCCATGGCTTCTTCCCATCATTGCACAATTACCCAGTTGGCCGTTCTCCAGCTCTCTCTGTAACAACACGTGGATTATTTTTGTGGGTTTGCCCCTGTATCACTAGAATTTTTGTACATAAAAATGACCCCATTGCATTAAAGCCCACTGAAGTCTCTTCTGCTAACAGACTGGGTAGCCTCTGGATCTTAATGTCTGTATGACGACAGAGATCACCGCAGGCCGATTGCTTTCTCTGTTTCCAGAACACAGCAGTTCTCTCTCAGCTTTAAAGTCAGTCTGTAAGACACATTGGTTTCAAATCAAATAAAGAATTCCTCTTCCTCTTCTTTTCCATGGTTTGTTCTTAATAGCCACAAGCGACTGCCTGAAGCTGTCTGTCCTGCCCCTTTCTTTCTTTTGAGACCAAATGATGGCAGATGGCTTCTAGCCTCAGGAAGCAAGTTGATTCTGGAGCCAGCAGCCGCTAATGAACAATGTGGTGTTGGCGGTTGAGGAAGGCTGCCCTGCAAGTCCCTCGAAAACCGGCTCAGGGGTGACAGACCGCATTCAGAATTTACTACTGCGACTCCCGTATCAACGTTGGTCTCCGCTTCTTGCCTTTGAAACCGGTTTTGACTGGAAATGTTCAGTTTGTTGCCTGCGATGCCATGGAACAAGCTGGGATCAGACCGTGAGGCGGCTGCTGGGCTGCTGGCCTGGGAGGAAGAGCAGGAGTTACTCGGTGGGGTGCTACCAACACTCCCAGAAATAATTCCACGTTCTGATTTGATTTTACAGTTTGTTCTGATCTTCCAGCTTCTCTGCTCCGGATTTGCCCACTTTGCGGGAAAGGGAGCTAGAATGGAATTCCTCAGGGGCTTTCCTTCAGCTGTGTTACTGCACCGACTGGGAAGCATGTCATTTTTTTCACCCTGCTTCGAGACGTCTTGAACCTGTTAAAGAAAGATTGACAATAACACCATTAAACGATTGCTTAAGGCACAATGAAGTGACTGCTGTACCTATGTCTACAGAGCAGTGTTATTTCAAAAGAATCCATTCTGGAACAGCTACTTCAAAATAGCTTATTTTGAAATAGCACCAAGCTATTTCGAAATACCATGTCCAGACACACAGTGCCTATTTCGAAATCGAGTCATTGGGCGCCATTATGGCTTATTTAGAAAAACCTCTATTTCGTGTCTTAACAGTGCCTACTTTGAAATAGGAGCTATTCTTCCTGCAATTAGGTTTACAAAATTGAAATAATGTGACCATTATTTTGAATTTATTTCAAAATAGCATATGCGTCGTGTACATACTCACAAGAATTATTTCGAAAAAACATCTGTTAATAACTTGGCTGTGTGGTCATAGCCTGTGTGTTGTCATGCGTGGCTACCATTGTGAAATTATCTACATTTATAATGATAATGGGTTCCATTATTATCTCCTGGAATTACACAGCTCAGATGTGGAGACCCACACTAAACAATTTGTGAATGAGCTGATCCATCAATTTCAATGCACGGTTGTATTACTTTTGTAAATTATTTTACTTTGCAGCTAATCACCGTTCAAATTTCACTGTTTTGATAAAAAGAGAAAACAAGAAAGATTCAGCATTGCCATTACAGTAATAAATTCAAATGCTATTTTAAGTCACGTATTCACACTGAATTTTGTAGACTCAGACTGGTCCCCCCTGAAAAGTGCTCCAGTAAAATAAAAGCCATTCAGCTTTTCATAATTCATTTTCAACCATAGTTGCTTACAAAGAAAGATTTAAGTTTAGGCCCAACTGTGTATTCTGCTCCATTCCAAATTCTCATGTATAAAGCATATGAATCAGGTCCTAGAGTAGTAGTGCCATTTACTTTATTAAACAGACATGATTTTTCCCCTGCCTGAAGCCTTCTCTAGTTATTAAAAAAATGATTATGAACAGTGGTAAATAACTAATATCATGTGGCAGGGCTGAGGAGGCCCCAGAGAACTGAAGGGGAAACATAGTAGCAATCTTATGAGGGAACAAAGAGAACCTAGGAAATTATAAACCAGTCAGCCTAACTTCAACACATGGAAAGATGCTATACCTTTGGAAAGATGGAACAAATTCAAGCAATCAGTTTGTAAGTACCAAGAGAATGATAGAGTGATAAGTAATAGCCAACATGGATTTTTCAACAACAAATCATGTCAAGCCAACCTAATTTTTCTTCTTCAAAATGGTTACTGTACTGTTGGACCAGGGAAAAGCTGTAGCTGCATCATATCTTGATTTTAATAAGGTGTTTGATACAATCCTGCTTTGTTATAGTCTTATAATGAAACTAAGGAAACGTGACCTAGATTGAAATACTATAAAGTGGATGAACAATTGGTTGAAAAACCATACTCAGGAGTTATCAGTGGCTTTCAACAAGATAAAAATACAACTGCGTCATCACAAATCCAGACTAACTTTTCTGAGAAGACCTCCATATGCCCTCAAGATGGGGACTCAAATCCTGAAATCCTTGCTGGCTAGTGGCCAAAGCTCTCAAAACCTCAGGACCATCATAAAAAGGCAAATGGCTGTGGCAAAACTGCAAGATCAAAAATCAAAGCATCATTATGCATCCTAAGGATCAGCTACCTGGCTGTGTCAGGCCATGTGAGAAAAGGGTCACAGTGAACTACCTCAAACCTCACATAGGCGTGGCAATCTCCCACTACACAACTGGACAGCACAGCATGCAAATGTGGAGAAGGTGCCGTAGGACAGGAAATATAACCTCTATGTAAATCCTTGGTACCCCCACAGTCCTTGTCACCCAACTCAAAAGGAACTGGAAAGGTTCAGAAAAGGACAGAAATGATACAAAGTATTGAATGGCTTCCATTAGAGGAGAGGCTAGAGAGATTAGGGATGTTGAGCTTTTCTTATTTTTTAAAAGGCAAGTAGTGGGGGACAAGCTAGAGGTCTAAAAACCAGGAATGATGTGGTAAATAAGTGAAAGCTTGAGAACACTGAAGATATGTGAGTATGCAAAATATTGTGTCTTTTATCTCTCCCATAATAAATAACCAAATAGAAGCATAATAATGGATTTCAGCTTGCATCCTTTATGTGCTGGAGGGGAAAAAAAATTTGGGGAATCAGAAGGGGAATGGCAATAGGGCTGGGGGCCTTAGGTGGTGGTGATTTGGGCTCCTGTGATTGAGGTAAGGGGCAGAAGTAGAGGGGTGGGCAGCCCAAGCCCAGCACTGGCACAGGAACTTTGGCGGGCAGCCCTGACCCCAGCCAGCCACTCTCTTTAACCATGTGCTACACCAGGGTACACTGGCTTACTTTCGCCTTTGAGCCTGACTCGTGACTAAAGTAGCCATGTGAACCAAGCTACTGTGTTTTAAACACCCTTGAGGCAGTCCTGGGGGATTTCTGCAATTTTGCTCTGGCTCTAAATGCAAGTGTTGCTAAACTCCTCCAGGATGACATCGTGTGCTTTGTCGCACGGCCGTTAGTGTCAAAACACACCATAGAACTTTCAGTGCGTGGTTGCAGGGTTCTTGCATCCACACCCTGGCAGAACTCGGAAGGTTATGTGTAGCAGCACCACCTGATGACACCTGCTGTAACAGAAAAATGCTCCCGTGATGTTTTGAAGGCTAGACTAACTAATAGGCATGATAAGGCAACAATATTTTACACACTGTAACTGATCAACAGCCAAGACACATTCTACAATGTTGAGGACAGAGAAGAATGAGGTAGGTTACCCCTTAACAGAACCAGCTTGTGACTTTTCCAAAAAGTCACTCACCATGGAGACTCCCTAACTAATACTAATACTAACTGGTTATTAGCAAGGGATCGCAGGAACCTTTGTGACTTAGGGAAGGTTTGTTCCTTTTTCTTGAGAAACCAGTGATACTCTGGTTCCTTTAAAATGAAGGATGCAATATTGGGAGATGCTGAGAGCCTTCCACTGACATTGCCTCTAGGAGGATCTAAGAGTCATTATCTGCTCAAAGAATAAACTCTTCAAATCAAACTGGCATCTTATCATTGTGCTGCTTGAAGACACAAAAAACAAACCTCAAGTTCAGAATGGCTCCTGCTTCCCTTGGCAGAAGGCAGGTGAGTCACAACTAAAAACCAAACCCTAACCCCCTCCTGGTAGGGAATACAAATGCATTTGACAAAATGAAGCCCTTGCCTACACTGATGAGTAGCCAACTAATTTGCATAGAGACAGAAGGTGAAAAGTAACGAAAACATTAAAGCAAAAACTGTACTGAGAATTATGAAAGAGAAATTAGTGAAGAAATCAACCATGAAGAGGAGTTTTACCAAATAACCCATGGATGGATCAGAAAGAGGAAAAATATGAAGGTGAGATCACTCTGCCAAAAAAATTAGAGAAAAATAAAGATCACACAGGATTGCTACACATTATTGAAATAATCAAAATTATACTGAACACAGAAGTATTGAAAATACTGAGCCATTAAAATGTTTAAATGGAAAATGCTGAGCAATTGAAATCTAAGGAAATGGGTTAGAGATACACTTAGCTGAAATGTTTTTATTGACATTTTGAATTTTCCAAACATTCTATTAAATTTAGAAACCAGTTGGAAAACAAGAATATTTTTTGTGGAAAATTTTCAACCCCAAAATTGACATTTCTAAAGTTTGCAGGTAGATTGATTCAAAAATGTGTTACAAATACTGGGCCTTCTCCCACACCTCTTCCTTCTGCCCACCATTTGAAAATGAAGCCATTTGAAGGTTAACTCTTAGCAATTATTACTGTATTAAAGCGATGCCAAGAGCCGACAGCCCGATCAAGGCCCCGTTGTGCTAGGCGCTGTACTTCTATTCAGTGAATGACCATTCCAACCTCAAATAGCTTATGGTCTAAAAGCTAATTGGACTAATTCTTTTCCTCATACTGCTGTAAATCAGCAGCTAGGTCATTAAAGTCAAGGGAGCTAAATTAGTTTAAAGTAAGCGGTGAATCAGACCCACTGAATTCATTCTTTTCACTTCTAGGGCCTAATAACACCAAGTGCTGAGTGCTTCCTGCTAGTTCTAGAGCACTTCTCTCCAAGGTCCCACCAAGGCCCTCAGACACATCAAGGCCCTCAGACACACTTCCTGCCTCAGTTTCTCCATCCACACAATGGGGATGCTATCTGTGACAGATTGCACAATATCAGACATGCATAAGGGCCTGCCATAGCCTTGAAGAAACCTTACTGAATTCAGTGTCCTTGAGATCCATTAAACTAAAGGTAAAATTTGTGCATTATTGTGAACAGGGGTCATATGTAACCTCTGACGAGAAGACGTAATGCAAGACCTGGATGTCACAGAACGATATTGAGTGTGCTGAGCAAAAACAGACTTAGGGACAATGCATTTGAAGATGATTTTCAGGGAAATATTGAGGGGTGAACGGAAATTTCCAGCTGCCAGACAAGTGGAGTGCACATAAATATGCAGGAAGGATCAGATCAGATGTAAAGCAATGCAGTCTGGGGTAGCAGTTGGAGGCCTGCCTGAGATGGAAAAGTTCATCCAAAATGTTTGTGTGTATACGTGAAACATTTTCCAGAAGAGTGCATCCTGAAATGGACTAGCTCCACTTTCAAAGTGCATTTTTCAATTGCAAAAAGACACAAAATTATTCTGAAAAGAAATTGTGTCATGTAACCACACATCATTTTAGGCTGAAAAAACAAAAGTTAAAATGAAAAAACCTACTCCTAGAGAGAAGCCTTTCCTCACATTGATTCATTTAGTCCATCCTAGGCAGTACACTTTCACTACTCAGCTTAACTACAAAATGGTCCCAGAAATTGACTGATGGCATACACCCATGTTTCAGAGAGTAGTCGTGTTAGTCTACGAACAGCAAAACACCTTAAAGAGTAAAATTTATTTGGACATAGGCTTTCATAGGCATAAGCTTTGTCACATGCATTCAAACACCCAAACATACCCACCTCGCCCCCAGCACCACAGCTAGCAATGAGCATCTGAAAGCATTTCCACTCTAAATCCTTATCATAAAGAAATAATTGGGGCACAGTAATTTGATCCGAGGGTGAAACTTCATCTAGCCACCAGCCTGCAAAGTATTTACATTTCAGGCTAACATTTCACCAACCTAGCTGCACCATGTCGTATCACCCCAGACCTATGGCGATCTTTTTATGTTACTTTCTGTGGTTGTATTAATGGGGAAAGCATCCTGTGTATGAGATAGATAGCTATCGATATTTTATAAACCCAAAGGAAGAAATAGGTAATAATAGCTAACTATCTTCCAAATCAGCACCCGTGATCTTCCTTGCTGACAAGTTAGCTACTAAATTAAAGACATCACACAAACAAAACAGTACCTGAAGCAAAATTTTGTTTCCTTCATAGTCCTGAGTTTGCCACCGAGTGCTACTGATCGGAACGCATGGATTCGGCAGAAGCGGCACGAGCTGACCAATTTCGCGCACCTTGAATTGCAACACGGAAGAGTCTTTCAGTTCAACAGAGGCCCCAGGGGGCAGCTGCTTCAGGGAGAGTTGAACCGCAATACTCTGTGTTGCATACAACACAAAGATGCAGAAGTTGCTCTTCTGCAGAGTCGCTTCTTTCTGCAGGATCATCTCATAGAGTCTGACTGCATCATCGTAGTTATCAAAGCTACAGTAGAGGGTCACACGCAGAATTTCTGTGCCACAGTGAACATGCCGTACACCCCACACAGGCAGATGCTCATCCAGGCCATAAAATTCCTGAGTAGCAGGTGCAGAAGGGTACAGTTTCTCATTAACTTGTTGTATGTGGCAATACTGCCATGGTGGGTGCTGGAAAAAATCACGGACCTGAAAAATCCTCTCTTCCCCAAAGTCTTCATTCAGGAACAGGAGAACAGACATCCCAGGAAACCCAGAGCTCTTCCGGCGATATTTCTCATAATACTTCCCTGGAGCAACACGTTCCGATACAAGGAAGAGGCGAACATCCAGGCACATCCACCGTAGAAGCCGATCCAGAGTTTGTTGCAAGAGTAACGAATGTCCATCGGAGGCAAGAAGATGCACAGTCATCGCCAATGAATCTGCTCTTCCCTCCATTGCAAAACCAACTTGGGAATAAAAATAAAGACAAAATTAGTGCTTTTGTAGACACTGAACAATCAGCAGCAAATATACTTTGGATTTCATTGTTGCTTCCCCGTTGAAGATCTCAGCTCACTTTAAATGCTTCACAACATCCCCGTGAAGTAAAGACTTGTATGTGCACCTATAATTCATGGATAAGAGGGACCACAGAGAAGATATATGATTTGCCCAAGATCATGGGGAAGGGGGGCACCAAAACAGTGGTAGAGCTGGGAATAAGTCTCATTTCATCATTCCAGTCCTGATCTTTAACCACCAACTAAGATATATAAAAATCATCAGAAGCTCTCATTAAAAAACTAAACAAAACAAAAACCCCTACGCAAGCCCTAACCTATTTGTCACAGAAGAATATGGCGGATGATTAGGAGCACTGAAATATTAGAGCACTTATTTTCAAATCCTTAAATTACTTTAAAAATATACTTGCCAGTTGACCATGAAAATGCATAATGTGAGATCTAGCAGAACCTGGCAACCAACACCAAGAGACCCAGTTACTGCTTCACTGTACATGCAACGTGGCACTTGTGTTTTAATGCCTCTGGAAGCTTTGTTCTTTTCGCCAGCGTGCCAGTGTTTTAGAATAAACGAAAAGCTTGTGATCTTTGTGAGTTACACCCTTCCAGGGTGTGCAGATGAACTATTGTTCAAATCCAGAAAGGGAAACCGGCTAACAAAGGAAAAACAAACGTGAACTCTACAGATAACAAATAGTGCAGATGTGACTCAGTCTAAGGAAAACCAAGAGTTTAGGGAAATGCCTTAAACCCTAGTTTTCCCATTGCGTCATTTTACACAGCGAAGGCAGCAAACTGTCACTCAGTTCTAATCAAAATATTTCAGTGCCCTGTTTGTTACATTTATTCCAAAGTACTCACGGTGCTGGGTTTTTTCCCCCATTTTCGTGCATTTCTATTGCTACACCGTACGTGGATAAGCTGGGACATTTGTGTTATTCCTGCACATAAGCAGATCGTTACTATTGTTCTGCTTTTACAGATGGATATAGTTTCCAAACAACAAAAGGAATGCTGAAAACATTCCTCCTTCCAACTTTTCTTTAGGGACTGTGGGCAAATGAACTGTTGTCCATCAATGACATTACCAATTTAGAAGCAATTTACACAGGGTAAGTTAAACCTCAATTCTCCCTTCTGAACTTTCTTGACTTTTGCATGTACTTCAGACAACAATTTCTGGCATTTTGGGACTACGGAGGTTAAGGGAACACAGCTCTGCCTCTTGCTGTAGCATCACTTTGCTTTTCCTTTTCCCAATCAAGCACTGTGCACAAAATTACAGTTCCTGTTGTTCAGTGGGAGTTTTCCCACACACACGGATTAATGAAATCTTCTGCCTTTAAAATGATTTTCTCCAAACTTTGATTTGGCTCCACATGTTATGACAGGTCAGTTCCACCAACGCAGAGGGTAGAGGGAGCAGCAAAGCAGGAGATTACCCCAGAACTCAGAGGGGCCCAGAACAGCCGGCCGTCACTGCCACCACCGCTACTGCATTAGTAGCAGCAGCTGGAGCCCTCTGGCGGGCACTGAAGGCCTGCGCCATTTCACTCTAGGCCCAAGCCCTTCCAGGAGCCCAGAGCTGCCCCTGCTCACCTTGCCCAAGGGCCCAGCAAAGCTGTTGGTTCACCTGTAGCTGATCCCTCTTGCTACAATGGGCTGAAGCAAAACCCCAGATCTGAACAACCTCAAAGTTTGGGAGGTTCCATAACTGAATGCTGCGGTTTAGGTTTGTGTCTATGAAAGGCTACTTTTGTACTGACTTTAAAATATGTATTTTATGTGCATGCACACACAGAGAGAGAATCAGATTTGTTGTAACTAACTTAGGTTCTTACACACCATGGTGACAGTCCCAATATAAAATGCACAATTATAGATTAGGTACAGATAAGATTTGACAGAGATTTATTTAAAATCTGCTGGCCTTACCGCCTTGGTTACTAGATAGTCATTGCAGTGAAATGCTGGGTGGGTTGGGTGGAGAACTACAATGGAGACAATTACAGGAATTAGATGGAGAGAACAGAAACTAAATATAGCACATGGAGCAATACAAGTGTTCAAAGTTTCAGCTACAACCCTGTAAACGAATTCTGAATAACATTTTTGTTTTCCTGAGGCACCTCTGCCAGCCCAAAGGGAAGGGAATGTGTGATTAACTGTGTACTGAGCGTTAAACAGCAGCAAAGGGAAAACAGAACCAGCTGCCTTCCTCTGCTTGCGATGAATGGGGCATTTGCCTAAGTGAGGAGAACTGATTAAAGAAAACTAGGATTGTGGTTGTTTTAGGATCAAGCCTACTATATAGCTGGGGATTGATCGATTCACTGAGGATGATGATGAAGATGTACGTCAGGAAACACACTCACTGTAGCTGAGCAGAGCATAAAAGATACTCAGGAGAGAGTGTTTATTGAAACAATGATCCTATCAACACCAGAGTCGGCCGCCACTGTAGTCTTCCCTTTCCACCCTATCCCATTGCCACTGGACATGGGCAAGTCCCCGTTCCCCTCCAGTTCCATCTTCTCTCTCCACCCCATTGCAAGCGTGGGAAGGTGTTTGCACGCGTGGTGCATCTTTCTTTTCTCTTGGCTCCCAGTGTCTCCTCCAAAGATCGCCCTATTGCTGTTGGTTGTAAATATGCCATTTCCCTATGGTACTAGCAGATCACCAAAGGGAAAATGGAATGGCCATGTTCAGTTGCCACATACTGGGGACATGATTAGCATTGCATAAGTAGCATGGGAGGATTCCTCCCTCTGTCCCAGCAAGTTTCTATATTGAAAAACAAAAACAAACCCCAACCAGGGGATCAATGCAATAATAGCTTGATTACAAGTAATTGCCGTCTTGTTCCCTTTCTCCAATACAGCACGTACACTCAGGAGTGAAGGCGCTGATAGACTAGTTTGTCAGCAAGCCCTTAGGTTTCATACGTGTGAACACAGAGCCATGGCTTGCCCTAGTTTTCTGTTGTGACACACACTGACCTTGTTGCAATACAGTAAAATCCTGAGTTATGCAGGGGTTGCGTTCCTCGCAACACCTGCATAACTCAAATTTCACATAAGTCATGGAAGAAGGACCCCTTCCTCCTTCACTGAGCCCCTGGGAGCCTGGAGCCAGGCACAGCAGTGCCTGGTTAGTTTCCTGGCTTCCTGTTTCTTGCAGGAGCTGGGAAACAGACCAGGTACTGCTGCACCTGGCTCTTGGCTCCCTAGGGCTAAGGGGCTTCCCCTCTCCTCCTCTCAGCAGCAGCATGCCCTGGCTTCCCTCCAGTTGGGGGAAGCCAGGGGGAAGCCATGCCCCCCTCCCCAGACTCCAGCCGCCCGCTCACCCCAGGTGGGGGAAGCGGGCAGCTGGAGCTCAGGATTTCGACATTTGTGTTAATACGATGAACGTGTATGTGAAAATCACGTAAAGCAGGGATTTCCTGCACCTCTGCAAATGCACACACAGTGTTTCCTCTGGTCAGGTAACTACAACAGGCTGGGATGGGTAAAAATCCCATGAATGTAAAAATATGTTCAGGAAGGAGATCTGTGCCCAAAAGCAACACAAAAAAAAAAAAAATCGAGTCATTTACATAGAGGCATTCTTCTTGCAAGAGAGGAATGCAAACGAGGGAACTCGACATTGCAGATGAAGGGGTGATTTACAAATTGCATACTTCATTTACATAACCTCACGCGAACGGGCTGTTGGGAGAGATTTTGGCGAAACAAAAACTAGCCGCATAGGTGGGGCTCCATTGGTGAAAACCACCTTCTTCAACAGACCCTTATCCCTGAAGGAAAATGAGGGTTAGGGTCTGTCAATGAAGTGGGCGGACATGTGCGCAGAGGGTGCTCCATGTGTGCGGCTCTAATGAGCTGCCTCACCCCACTGTGCTGTCCAGTTTGCCACATGTGGCGAATGGATGACCTATTGAACATCATGGCTCTATTGGAATCAGCACACTGAAAATAGCCATGTGGGCAGCTGCATGGCCTCATCACCTGCACATGGCGCCATGGGCCTTGGAAGGCTTGTACTTGGGCAGCTAGACCCTTTCATAAGATCCACATGGATATTTTGAGCACACTAGCTGGAACAGAGCTAGCTCTTGTTTGTCTCCCTGGGTTAGGAGGCTCTCACTCAGCTTCAGTGTAGACATAACCTTAACGCCCTTAGTTATGGAATGGTCAATGAGTTCTTAGCTCTCACTGAACTATGGCTCCCAATTAAACACAATATCTTTCACAGTCCCCATGGGTAGAGACAAAGCTACCACTGGACTCAACATAAGATTGTTAGATTGAGTAAGAATTGCTTCAGAACTGCTGGGCAGGGCCTTCTGCAATTAGCCTGCCACAACCATGGCAAAGCACAAGCAATTTTACCGACTCTTCTTGCACCCTTTTTATTGTAAAATTAACTCCCAAACGCAAAAATTCCCATATGAAATATAAAGGAACATTCAAAGAACAGGGTTAGTTTAGTTTGGAAAAGAGACGTCTTGAGAGGAGACAACAACTTTCACTTATCCAAAAGGAAAAAAAAAGAAAAATTACTCTCCTTAACCTCTGATGATAGGACAAGCAGCAGTGGGCTTAAATTGCAGCAAGTGAGGTTTAGGCTGGACATTGGAAAAAACTTGCTATCAGGGTGGTTAAGCACTAGAATAAATTGCCTAGGGAGGTTGTGGAATCTCCATCATTGGAGATATTTAAGCACAGCTTAGACAAACACCTGCCAGGGATGATCTAGACCAGGAGTCTGCAACCTGCAGCTCCAGAGCCGCATACTGCTTTTTAAGAACTTTGTGGCTCCTGACACCATAATTACAAGTTTAAAAAAAAAATCTTGTTTATTGTTGATAAACGATGAATGTCCTGCAGTAACCATGCATCACATTACAAATCATTGTGTTTGCACTATTCTTAAAATAGGGATTAATAATGTCAAACCATAATTTTTGTAAGGACTGCCTCAGTCATGTACATTGCGGCTCTAGAATTAATTGAGTTTTTTTATTGCATTTTTTAAAAAAGGCTCTTATTATTATTTTGGTAGCTGACTCCTCATCTAGATGGTGCTTGGTCCTGCCATGAGTGCAGGGCAAGGACCTGATGGCCTCTCAAGGTCCCTTCCAGGTCTAATGTTCTCATTCCATGGGCCACCCATTTTCCCATTTAGAATATGGGCAGTTTCAAAGTCCTTCAAACTCCTTTGGGAGGAGCATTACCCCACTTCATCACACTGGCATTTTAGTTCTTGGATCTGGTAAGAGTGAACCCTCCATAGACTGAGTTTATCCCTTAATACACTTTTCTGTTCTTGGACCAGCTTCTGTGGCGGAAGGGACCAGATTTCAGGTCACACAGAACTCTTCTTCAGGTCTGGAAGAGGTCAAACAGAAGCTGAAATAAACTGGACCCTGAAAGCATTGAGAGCAAGTCACCAGGAGATGGCAAGCTCTTCAATGAATGTAGCCTTCAGTCTAAGGAACAAATATAATCCTTGCTGTATGAGACTTCCAGCTACTCCTTTTCCTCAGGGCAACTCCTCCATACAGTTAACAATACACCTATCATTCTAATTAAAAAAAAAAAAAAACAGGCATGGATCTCACATTATGGGGGAGTGTAAGGGCATTGGCACTAATTAACTTACCAGCCAACATCACAATGGAGATGCTGTGGAGGTTTACACTTCCCCCCAGGGCATGGAGGGTAAATAAAGGGGTCATTTCTAACCAAAAAAACCACAAGAAAAATATTGAATATTAGCACCTGAGTGAGTAGCTTGCAGAGTCTTATAATGGCTTTTGCAGCACACACAGAAAAGCCCTTGGGATTTAGTGCATGACACTACAGAAAGGTCTGGGGAGGGCTACCTAAAATGGCCAAAATTAGGGCATGCCAGTACATTAAATAACCATCCATATTTCTCTCTCAGGATCCCAACTCTACACTGTGCCCTTGTTCCTTTCTTGGAGTGATAGCGGCAAGGGACACCCACACAAAAGCCACCTGCTAGGCAAGAAAATCACAAGTGATTTTTTCTCTCTCTTTCCTGCTTGTTTGTTTTGTTAAAATACAGACTAACCTGGCTACTTCTCTGCTACTGTTCATCTCCTAGGCAGTCCACCACAACTCCTTTTCATACAGGTTGGGGCTTCACCACTGCTTCTACACTGTGACCCACTCAGGCAAAGACAACTTTGTTTAGTCCCTTGCTAACACCGCCCCCAGCAATGCCACATGTCCTGGTTGTACAGTATCCCTTTTTCTCAGAGCATCAGGCTTCAAACTTCTCATACTTTCAAGACGAATGGGACATCTTATCCCTCTCAGAGCAACTTCCACAGGCTGCCTTCAAACTCAGCTGCAAAAGAGCTGCACTGGTTACACTCAAATCACGTTTCCAAGTGTTTCTCTGGACCCATAAGGGCATGCTGGACTTTGGGGTTAAAATGAAAGAAATGATTCTGATCATCCTTGAGGGATCCCAGAAACTGTAAGTGACTAGCTAGAGTGCCTCAGCCTTGGTCCAGTTCTAGCTAAAAACACATGCGTGTTCCACAGAATCACCATTTCTGAACAACTTCCCCTTATAGATTCTGTACGATAGAGCCCCGCAGGGTTCCCTGGATCAACAGACCAGTCCTAAGCATGGGCAGTGAGTTATATGGGCCCATTCTACCCACGAATATTCCTGGATCCAGCAAAGTTTAGGGCTGGATCTCAACCCACCCCCAGCCTGCTGCTCCTGCTCATTCCCCCACAATATGTCCCCTGGCTCAGTTGTCACCCTGGGGCCATTTACACTGGCCCAGCCATGCCCCTCTCCTTCGCCCCCACTGGCAGTGCAAAGGGCTAGAATATTCCATCTGTCACCCCTGTGGGGCCCAGACAGGGTGTCTCTGCACACCGGCCCCACCCCAAGCAGCCCTGTGGCCAATGAGAAGCTGCAGGTGCAGCACCTGAGGGAGCAGCGAGTGAAGACCCCTGTCCCCAGGAGCTGCCGCCAGAGCAGGGTGCCCCAGTTAAGCACTTCACCTCTCCCCCTCTGCTCCTGCACTCACCCCTTTCTGGACCTCAATCTCCTGCCCCACCTCAGAACCTGCACCCCTCCCCGACCCTCAGGCAAGTTGGGGGAAGGTGCTGGGGTGAGGGAGAGATGTGGGCTCTAGGCACCACCAAAATTTCTGCACATCTGCCAGCCCTGGCTCTGAGCTCATCTCAGCAAGTTTGAGAACATTCTCTGCACTGCCTTAAGCTGCACCAATTGACCCCAGGGCCAGCACCTCAATCAGCAGGGATGGGAGTGCAGCAGTTCTCCCAGCATACACTCCTTCCCCCACCACACTCCTGATACAACCTGTGCACTGCCTCATGGGTCAACAGGCAGTGCTCGCTCTAGCAGGAGTCAATTGATTATGCCTTGTATAGACTCAATGAATCAGTTACCGAGTACTCGCTCGTTGACTCTGGTACTCCATCAGAACGAGAAGTACAGGAGGAGCCTCTGGGAGGGCTTCAGGTGTCGATTCAGCACAGTAAAGACACTGAACAAAAAAGCAGTCCTGTAGCACTTTACAGACTAGCAAAATGATTTAGTAAGTGATGAGCTTTCATGGGGCAGACCCACTACTTCAGATCTGGAGATAGTGCTGAAAATGAACTGGCACAATGCAAATATAAGAGAGAGAAAACAAGCAGAAAAAGAAATGGAAACTGACAGATCAGCTCGTGGGGGTGAAGGGTAGGGAGGCTGGGAAGAAAATCACTTACTCCAAGTGTCTATTAAGTTAAGTGACTTGCCTGAGATCTCTATGAATATCAAAGACGGGGAAGCTGCCATTGTAATGCATAAGGTAGTTGCTACCTCTATTAAGGCCAAGGTGCAAACTGTTGAATTTGAGAATAAATTTCAGTTCAGATGGATTCCTTTGTAATCTGGTGTTAAAGTCTCCCTGTTGTAGGACACAGATTCTCGGGTTTTTAATACTATGGCCTACTCTGTTGAAATGCTCACTGAAAGGTTTATGTGTATTCAGATTCCTAATGTCTGATTTGTGTCATTCATCCCTTGGCAAAGTGATTGTCCAGTCTATCCAATATACACAGAGATAGACCTCTCTCATAAAACTGGAAGGGACCTTCAGAGGTCATCAAGTCCAGTCCCCTGCCATCACAGCAGGACTTATCGCCATCCCTGACAGATTTATTTTTAAATCTATTTGCCCCAGATCTGTAAAATGCCTCTTCAAGGACTGAGCTCACAACCCTCCCCTGAAGGCTCCCAGTACCTCTCTCTACAAGAGCCAGGCAGTTCTTGAGTTCTCCTCCAGGTCCAGCAGCAGCTGCCCCTCCTACTTTCCTGGCAACAGAACTGTAGCCGATTGTGGACAGTTACTCTGGTAACAGGCCTTCTGGGGTCTGGTCAGTAGTACTTACTGAATGCTGTCATGTCCTCTTTTCTACCAGACTTTCTAGTCAAAAACCAGTAGCCCTTCAAGTACAGAACCTTCTGTGACAGGTCTTCCAACTTCAGAGGAACTGCTACAATACATTATGCTGCTGTGGAAAATGTTTGGGGGTGACTTTCTCCACTAGGTAGACATTTTCAACTCAGGAGCCTCTGGCCAGACAACCATGTGAGAAAACCATTTTTAACAGCTGGGCTCCTGGCCCAGGATGATTGGCCTGGTCCTGGGTGCCCTGTGTGAGCATGAGGCACTCTGCATCCTAGAAAATGTATGAGAAAAGCAGCCAGATCTTGCTATGTACTGCCCACGTGACCGCATATAACTAATTACACATTTTGTTCTAGGGCCAAGGAGGTTCTGGCAACCTATCCAACTGATAATTTACAATATTGCTGGCACTGCATTATTCCCTTGGCCTCTCTATTTCTTGATGCTTTAGTCTTTTGCCGACCATTAAAAAGAGTTAGCCTGACGTCAAAAACTAGAAAAACAAAGAAATTCATATTGCATGGCCAGCACAGTAGCAGGAAGTGAAGTGCTTTGAGCAGGAACCATGGCCACCTCTTTCTTCACGCAGCACCTGGTACAAAGGGCCACAGTTGGGCCCTTTGGGTGCTAACTGTAATGTGAATATTATATCATCATGGCTGAAAAGAGGAAGAAACTGCCGTGGCAATGACAACAGCAAAGAGAAGGCATTACTGTTTCTAAGGCACACGCTGAATTCTGCACAATTCCCATTACAAGTAACAACCTGAAGGAGCTCAGCACAGCAGCACAGTAATTTAACAATTTACAATTTCTTCCTAACCCTCAATATAGGTTAATTCCCTGTCATGGTTACTTGCCAGTTCCTCCTAGACCGTTTTCTAGGGCGACAGCATGGAAGGCTTGGCTCTCTGCTGACCTGCATTTTCACTTGCATAGACTGTGTCTAAAACATTGTTCCTGTGATTTAGTTTGGTTTATTTACATCCCCTTTGAATGACTAGACAAGTGCAAAGGAATGGAGAACCAAGCCCCAATTCCTCACATAGGTTTCCGTTAAGGCGCTGTTAGCAAATAGGCTAATTTCTGTCAAGATGACCTCAGTTTAGGTTTTGTATTTGCTTCTTTGTGAAGTTCTGCTGGTTTTCTCCTCCCCTATTAACATGTGCCCTCTGCGGAATTACTAACATGCATATCTCTGTTAGGAACCCACAGCTAAATCATGCAGTTCTGACTAATGCCGAATTCCCTTCATTTCCAATAGGTGTTTTGCTCAGTGGAGGATTACACCCATAAATTAAAGCACATCTGGAGACAAATGGTATTAGTATCTCAGCCACAAGTTGAACCTCTCTAGTCCAGCACCCTCGGGACCTGATCACTGCCGAGTGTGGGAGGTCAGTATTGTCTATCAGCATTCAACACTTCCACTGCTTACTGGGCTCTCAGAAGGACATTTTGAGGTAAAATACAATTAAATAAGCAGCACAGGACACAGGGTCAGGACTGGTGGCTGTAAACAAACTGTATGGACTGTGGGAAGCTTGGTCACACCCATGATAAGCGGTCATCTGGCTAACTAAAATCATGCTGCATTACAGATGTTGCCAGATGGGAGACTTCTGGATGAGAGGGTTTCAACCTGTGGTATTATAGCAGTAGGCATACTAAACCTTGACACAGCACAGTCCGCAGCAGGAAAGGGCCCAAGCATGTATAGCAAAGCTTTTAGAAAGTTAATCTCCAAAGAAGTGAATTAATATGACCCACCTTGCACTGGCCGCCCCCTCCCTCCCTCCTTTTAAATGTATTTAATAAAAAGTAGGAAAGTTACTTACATCTGGTTGATGACATTCCACTGTAATGAGATCTGTAAAAACAAAATTAAATGTTAGTGCTATTTTTGCCCAATACACTGGGTTTGAAATTAAAAAACACTTCTACAAATTATGAAAGACAACTACAAGAGTCAATAGCCATCTTTACAATTAAAATTGACCACCTGCATTATATGGCCTTGTGAGACTACTGTTTTTGCTTGCTGTCCAGTATTCATTCAATGTTCAGGTTTGAAAAGTAAAATCTGATTTCAGTTTCAAAAGTTTCTTTCTGAAGCCTTCTATGGTCTGAAACATCCCAACTGCAGTCAGGTTGTACAGCTGCAGATGAACTTTTGGAATGCACAGGGCGTGAAACTCTGGTTTTGGTCTGTCTCCATTTTCAAGGTCTGTCATCACCTCTTGCTTTCACTTCCCCGAGCCTGGTCTAAGTTCATTACACACCTTGGAAATAGAGTTTTCTGCCAATCCAGCTATGTGCTTTGTCTCGGAAAGGTTACCAAGCCCCAACAATTTCATCAAGGGAAGAAAATCACAGCAGATGCAGACATTGGAGTCATGTTGCTTCTGTGCTCTGGGCAGCAATGAGTTCCCCAAAGCTGACAAGGAAGAACAATGCTCTGATACGACAGGTAAAACCTCTTGAGCTGAGGGATAGATTTTCTAGTTGTACTTCCCGAGCTGCAAGGGGTGTGTTGGGAGAGCTTGGTGTATACTCAATCCCCCAGCACAGAAACCACTTTTGTAGCTTTTCTACCTTCTAACAAGTTCTACCACAGGGAAGGCCTAGCCCTAATCTAGTCATCAAATTCGCCCTCTGAAACCGGTTTCTCTCCACACAAGTGAATTTTCAGGCAGGCAGGCGGGTAAATTCCTTTAAAAAGGCCATTCTAACTTTGACTAACACATTGAAGCTACCTGGGCACCTCTTCCACTGGAGCTCATGTATCCAGTGTTAGAAATGGGCTTGCAACAAATTACAGGACAGCGCAGAAAGTCGGGTGGCGTTGAGCAAAGTCATGGAATGCCATCAGGCAGGAATCAAATGCTTCAGCTGCTGTGATTAATAAGCCTGATCTAAACACACACAACACAACCTGCCAATTCCTTCACGGTAATTATTACTGAAGAGCAGGTGTCTGATTACTCACAGTCCTGACAGGCTCAAGAGAAATAACATGATCTAATTGAAAAAAAACAGCTAATCTGTGTGAGCAACTCCGTTTCATGCTTGAATTCTTTTGGTTAGCACATGTGGGTAGCTCAGAAACTAGCACACTTGGCCTGTAAATCAGAGCGGGAGCATTATTTCACTTTCATATTTCACTTCTGTCAGGACTTCTACTGGATGACTAGGCTGGAGGTGGGCTCCAACTTCCGGTAACTATATTTCACTGTTGGCCTTGTCTTTACCTACATTTATTTGTAGCCTCTTGATGTCTTGTCTTATATACTAACATTATAAGCCATATGGGGCCAGGGCCCTCTTTTTATCGCACATGTGGACGGTGCATAGAACAATGGGGCCTTAGTCCCTGATTGGTCCTTTAGGCTCTACTGTAATGTAAACAATGAAAAATTGCCACGCAGCACTTCAGTGAAGTGTGATGAGCCCCTCAAAAGGTGTTCACCATGGATATGATTAGACATTAGCAAGAAGAGAGTCACATATTAAATTTGCCTGGATGGGAGGAGACAAAGGCTGATCATATGCTCCCAACAGGAATATTCACCTTCTCTTTAGGGGAAGAAAACAAGTGACCGCAACACTTGCAATATCCACAGCACTAGCAACATTTGCCAGCTGAAAAGAGCGGCTCAGTTGCAACCAAGGGGGTCATCCCATTTGCTCACAGCTACGTTCCCTTGTCGTAGAGCACAGGGTCTATGTGAGGGGGAAAATGAGCTGAAAATGAACATTCTAAAAGCCCATTGTGGAATGTTAAGTCCACATTAGTTACTTATAATGAATCACATCCTCCCTGACTGAACTGACTTGATTTCTCCTCTCTTCCTGTTCACAACTCCACATGAACTGCTGATAATGGGCCACACCCACCCTAACTGAATAGACTTTGTCAGCTCCGCCCCTCCCTTTCACTGAGACTCCTTTATACTCTCCTTTGAAACTCCCTCACTCATGCATCTGATGAAGAGAGTCTTTGCCCACGAAAGCTTATGCCCCAAATTTTCTGTTAGTTCATCAGGTGCCACAGCACTTTTTGTTGTTTTTGAAGATATAGACTAACTCGGCTACCTCTCTGATAACTTGTGGAACATTGGCAGTCACTGAGAAATAAATAACCCCACAAAAGTTTGCTTCCTTTATAGGTAAGTACCTTCCTTAGAGGAAGAGCCCATTATTACAGCATCAACATATAGTAAGAAGTCGCTTCCTCTGGAAATGTTCAACCAACGTGTCCTTGGTGCGCTCAGCACATTTTATGGGCAACATCCTTATGACGTTTAAGGTCTGACTCCTTCTGTTGCTCAGACTCACAGACGAGCCTATATTGCTCAGAGCAACATGAAGTCCATGCACACATGTGGGTGTAGTAATTTTTTTTTAAATTACTTTTCAGAGCAAATCTCGTTTCCAGACACCAGCACATGTTTGAGATGTTCTCAACAGGCCACAGAGCAAGACATGAACCTCTCGATAGCCACTACTGCAACCTGAGGGCTGGATACACTGGTCTTATCCCAGAGCAGCTGTGGTCACAGCCTCAGTGATAGCCTCTTGGGACCTGGGTTCTGCACTCCCTGCACAAGCTCCGAAAATCCTCTTTCCTCTTCCGCATGGGGGATTCTACCAGAGACAGGGCTTTCTGCACTCAGAGGACAGGGCTTGACAGGTAATGTTTATTTGCAGTATATTATTCACTCTGTGTGCTAGACAGACTTTAAAAATGCGGTAGCTGGTAAACAAAGTGGGAACCCAAACTTTACAGAAGCCTGTTTGGGTCTCTAGTTTTTGCTACTCTCTTTAACAAATGCCACCTCCATAAGAAGGGCTCTGATTCTACAGGAAGGATTTAGCCCCACGAATAGCCCCTTCTGCAACTCTGTAGCAAGTAACACAACACAAGAAAGGCCATACTGGGTTAGACCAAAGGTCCACTCAACCCAATAATCCGTCTTCCAACAGTGGCCAAGGTAGTGGGGCTGGCAGCCACCACAGGCAAGGTATGGGCGGGGGTGCAGGGGACAGGCAGCTTCACTCCCTCAGCAGAGGGGTGGCCTCTGGCAGAATGGTGGAGTCGGGGGGCAGCTAGCCCTCAGCACTGCCTGGGCTGCCACATGCCCCCGTCCCCCTCCCCAAGCTGTGCAGAGCAGAGCTTTGGCGCTCCAGTGACATTTCAAAGGAGCCTGCGGTTCTGGATGCTGCCACAGTAACAGCAGCAGGGAGCCCTGGGCTCCTCTGAATCACTGGGCCGCAGGGCAATTCTCCCTTGGAAACCCCCACTGGTGGGTCTGGGCCAATGCCAGGTGCCCAAGGGAATGAACAGAACAGATAATTATTAAGCAATTTATCCCTTGCAGACCCTCCCCAGTTTCTCACTAATAGAGGTCAGGGGCATCATCCTTGCCCATCCTGGCTAATAAACATCTATGGACCTATTCTCCATTAACTTATTTAGTTATTGTTTTAACCCTGTTATAACCTTGGTCTGCACAGCATCCTCTGGCATGGAGTTCCACAGGTCACCTGCATGTTGTGGGGGTGGCGGGGGAAACCTTCCTTTTGTTCTAAGGCTGCTGCCTATTAACTTCATTTGCGACTCGGGTATCACACTCATTTTGCAGCGATGTTTTGTACATATTCAGCACCAGCTACTTTATGTTGCAAACGGTGCTTTGTAATTACCCACGTGTTAAATTAGCAAAGTCACCTTGTTGTTGTTTGACCATAAAGTTGATTCTTTCAAAAGACTTTGTTTTTCTATTGGATTCATCAAATCCACACTGTGCATTGATCATTAATTTGTTTCACCAGCTTCCACCACACTCCTAGAAACAAGAGGAACGCCAAAAACAATCAACGAAAAGCCCTACCCCTTCTTTTTACATTTACCTGCAGATTGCAGAGCAGCTCACATCTCAGTTCTGGGCTGAGAGGGAGGAAGCTAAACACAAGTCTAAAGGGCACATGTTTCAAATACCCCAGAAAGGTAACAAATAAGCATGTTTCCACAGCAACCTGTTATGTTCTTCGCCAGGTAGTTGATCCCATCAGAACAAGAAGTTTCCCACAAAGCTAAAAATGCCATTGCATGGTGAAGTATGAGCAAAGGGCGTGGAACAGAGAAAAATCAGCGGGTTTTAAAAATTTCTTCTTTGATTTAAAAGTAAAACCTGAAGAAACTTTTGAAAGTTCCTGCCTGCACTCAGATTTCACTCTCAGCCGCAGAGTCATATCCAGGTAGTTCCAACGGGGCTTGTGGTGGAAGTACCCAAACACACACAACACACTAAACATCCTGAATGGCGAAGGAGCATTCTCTAGATGCAGAAAAGATCCCCACAGAAAATTTGCCAGGGCATTTGAATGCCCCCTTCCCGGGATCAATGCACTGCATTGGGTCAGCTATTTTAAACTCATTGCTTTCCAAGTCTGTACAAGATTCATGACCTGGGCTAGAGCTTGGGCCGTGAATATTTTGTGATCCATTCAGAGCCAGCTTCAGCCACTAGACACCTTGTCAGCATTCATAACTGAAGTGCTGCAGGGACTCTCCCCCATCCTCTCCTCCTGCATAGTGACTGTTCCCAGAGCACCAGAAGTGAACATGGCACGGTACAGCACCCAGCAAGAAGAATTTGCTGCCTCCATTTCCCCCATGTGGTTCTGGGGTATAGCAAAGGGATGAGAAGTTGGGGTGCTTTAGAAGTCAGCACCACCATTGCAAAGAGCCTGCTTCACAACCAGTTCTGCATCCACCCCACCTCCTGCACAGAAAGAAATTCAAGTTTTTTGTTCAATTCACACTGGCATGAAATCTTTGTTCTACCATGCTGCACAAAGGCCCTCATCTCTACCCACTTCCAACCCCTGCCTGCCAGGAGCTGGGACTGGATCACTAGATAACAGCCCTGTTCTGCACAGCCCCTCTGCAACCCCTGCCACCAGCCACAGCCAGAAGACAGGATGGTGGCTGGGCTAGATGGACCATTGGTCTGACCCAGCAGGGCTATGCCTACGTTGTTGTGTAAAGCTATAGCAGCCCAGCAGGAGTGAGAGAGAGAAAGGACCAGCTGAGCTCTGCCACCTAGATACCAAACAACAAACCCCTTAGCAACCAGCTCACACCCCGCAGCTTCCCCAGAAACAAGGGCAGCCCCCACCTACCCTGCAGTATCCTCCTCTGAACCCCAACACTCATGCTGCAGCTGGAGGATCGTCTTTCAGAGCAGTTCTCAATACAGCGTGCGGTGCCCGCAAGACCGTGGCTATCCCTGCCTGCTACACCACCGCCTCCCTCCTTTCCACTCGCTCCTCCCCTGCCTGAGCCAGCAGCTGAAAGCTAGAACCTGGGCCAGAGGTCATCACAGGGGCATATAAATCCTAGCCTGGGACAGCAGCTGCAGATCCCTGCAGGGAGAGAGCAGGAAAGGTGTTTGTGTGACTTATTGATGGGAAAGAATCAGAGGAGCTACTTGAGAAAAGATTGCAGCCCCACCAAGGACACTTTCTTGTCAGTTTACAAGCCTTTGGAAGGGGAGATGGTGGGGGACAAGAGAAGGGGGAGAGAATGGGAAGGAAAAGAGGTGAAGAGAGGGGACCAGGGAATACACCGAGCCAGCACTTCTCCTTAAGTGATCTCTTCTGGCTCCAAACCAGAAACTCCCTAACAGGCATATACGGCCCACCAAAATATCCAACAGAGAAATGGGTAGAAAAGGATTAATGCAAAATAGTGCTAAACTGTGAAAGAAACCAGGGAGACCATCTAAAAGTTTCAATGCAGGCACAGACACTTTGCTTGTAGTGACATTACTCCATTGCTTGAAATCGCTCTGCAACTTCCTCAGCTTTCAAAACTCTCAGCGCTCGGTGTTAAGATTCTCTCCATCTTTTAATGCCTGTTTCCAGCATTAAAAACTCCCCCTTTTTCTCCAGAATCCTGCTGCCACGAGACAATTCTCTAACCACAGGAGTTCCCGTCTCACCCTGCATGAGTACATAAAATGTCGTATGTTTGATCACAGTTCTGTATTCACTGTGTATTGTTTCTATGGAAGCAGAGGGAAGACTGTACAGGCAGAAGCTCAAGGTTAGAGCTGGCTTCCTGTATAAGGTGGGCATAAGCCAAAAGCCAATGATCTGGTATACAGGAAAGAGACACAACAGTACAGTTCCAGAGTACAGTCAGGAGAGGGAAGCTCAGAAATCTTGATGGCAGTAACCAAACAGAGCTAGGATTTAACCATTCGTCTATGTAACAATTCCACAGTGGAATGTAACCTGCTTCTCCAGTGTCTTTGGTCTCTTAAATTTCCGTGTTTCCTCTCTATTTTATACCTGGTTGCGATTATCAATCATCTTGCTTTTTGCTCTCTGCAATAGGATGCCAGCAGGGACTCTCTCACCTTCTCATGGAGCCCTTGTGATGGAAACCAGCTGGAGTTTTGCAGCCAGGGTTGCCCCATACTCTTCCTGCTGGGAACACTAGTCTTTGTCTACACTGCCAAGTTGTGTCAAGACTCACGCTGAAAGCCAGTAGGTTAAGTACACCTCTGCATCTCAAAAACACAGGGAAATAAGTCTGTCTAAGCTGTATCACTCCAGATATTATGTCACTATTGGCCTGTGCCCCTTCTCAATACTACTACATTCCCCTTTGCATCTGCAGTTCAGGAGACAGGAGCCAAAAGCTGTGCAGAACAGGTGGAAGGGAGAAGTGACAAATGTGGTGAACCAGGGTTGAGAAATGGATAGTGTATCACTCTTGCATGCTTGATGGGCCTTAGTGTAGCGGCCCATAGAGAAGTGTGACAATCAGAAGTAAACAGTAATGGGATGAGGAGCAGTAGGAAACAGCAGAGAGCAGGGGAAGTAATAAGACCATTTAAGAATTATTGGATACATAATTTTTGATGACTACTCAGGATTGCCGGGTTCTAGAGCACAGATTCAAAAGCTCTTCATAAAACAATCCAGCAGTCATGGAGCCCTTTAAAAGACGAACAAAATTATTTATGAGGTGAGGAACTTCCATGGGGCAGACCCACCTCCTCAGATCTGGAGATATAACATTTCTAGTACAGCACTGATGGTTTTCTAATACAGAAATAAAAAAAATTGAAATTATTTTGTAAGTCTTCAAAGGGTTACATTACTGCTGGTTTGTTTCATTCGCTACCTGTCTGTTACTATAACTCTTCTTAATGTTGAGCATCAGCACCTCCAAATTTCCTATAAACTTGTCAAGGGACGAGAGCCCTAACTAAAACCAATCGCACAGGATGGTACAACACCAAGCACAAAACATAACAAATGCTGCGGTAAGCCACACTTTCACACTAGTTGACATTCCCAAAACAGACCTTTTACTGACCCCCCTGTAGGATTCTCCATGGCAGTTGATATAACAATTATTGTATTGCCCCATTGTAAATATGATGTCATCTGTATCTACCATTACAATCCAAATGCTTCCAGATTTCTCCAAGACCGCTAGCTGGATCATGGTATATTGCTTGCTTTAATTTCATTTTTTTCAGCTTTGGAAGTACCCTTTGCCACGTTTTGTTACAGACTCTTCAAGTGAGAGTGTAAATTAACAAAATTAACGTGTAGGTGAATTAAATCAGGTAATTGCTTGAAAGGGCAGGAGCACTGTTGTTGGGGAGCATCTCAACATTTGCCATGCTTGTAATAAAACAGCTTTTGGCAGGGTGAGTAGTTGTGAACTTATGTATCCAAAATGAAACCAAGCATCAGCTACAAAATATCACTCCAGCAAGTTTGGGTATATGGTACTTCTGTCACGAGAAACAGACCTACACATTTTTGTCTCATTAATAGCATTAAACATTATTAACTTCAAGGGATCAATATTTGTTCCGATTGTCACTCCAGTAAGGAAGGCCTGAAGAAAGTAAGGAAAGGCCAGTAAGGAAGAAATAAAGTTGTTTTGTAAGCTTGGCTCACCTTGCTGTCAACACAGCAACATCATTTAGCATTAGCAAGTTCAGTCATGTAAACAGGTAAGGAGAAAATCTGTAGCTGTGTCTCTGTAACCAGTTTAACCTGGCTAAACTTGTGATTCCCAGAGAAACTAAGTGCATGCATCAAACATAAATGAACAGGTTACATCAGCTATATGGGTGGTGTTTGCTCCATTTACCCTGAAGTGACATGCCATGGTTCTCTCTCAATCGTTTCTTACAGCGCTGAGTTCAGTGTTAGTTAAATATCTACCGTTGTCTAAAAATTGTATTACCTAATTCTCATGCTCATTTTATCACTGTAGACACATGACCAGGGCAGAAGTGCATTTGCTTTGCAGAGATTAAAAATATTATCTGCATTTTTGTGCATTAGATACATCAAGTTGTTCAATATACTGGACAGAAGTGGCAGATCAATGGTCTTCCAAATCTTTCATTCTGCAGACCACTTTGTACGACACAGACCATAGCAGGCTTGCTTAGCCCCACACTGTATGCTGTCAAAACACTTCCTCCCGTACTCTCCAAAGCAATGCTAGATGCAGACATATGAATCAGGAGTTCAAGTCACATGAGCGCGCTGCTCATCCCAGCGACCACAAGTGCCACAGTGCTGTTAATTCTCTCCATGTCTGTAGCTTTCTGTATTCCATGAAGATAAGTCTGCTGTCTCGCTCCTTTCTCCCAGTAGCCAGCTGTGAGACCAGTTTCTCAGACCCCACTGGGCTGCACCCAGTTGTAAGAGGCTCCTTATTTGCCACACCATCAACTTGTGCTGAATCACTGCAGAAATATGAAGTGACATTCCTGCTACATCCCCAGCTGTCAAGCACCTAAAAAATTAACCCCCCCCCCCCTTACCCCCACAACGCTGCCCTACTATTTGTGCCGCCCTAGTATCATGGTGCTTATTATCTTGCTCTGATTTTCTTTAGATGGAGGGGAAAGTCAATCACTGAAAACACTGAGTTGCGTGTAGCACTCCCACCAATGCGACGTGATTCATCACTTTTTAAAATAAATAGGTTTTACGATAACTCCTGCTACTTCTCTCTGGGGGAAAATACATGCCACAGTAATAAATATCAACATTCAAAAAGAAAAAAAAAACAAACCATGAGACCCCAATGGCTCACTATTTCAATCTGTATGCAAAACTGAAACTTACTTTTCACTGAAAGAAGTACAAATCAGTACAATAAGCCTAAAAGTTACAGTGTGACAAATATTAAAGTATTGAAATATAAAAACCTATCACAGACCTGTTGACACTCTCTAAACCGGGTAAGCATTTTGAACATACTATGACAAAACAACTCTCCGTTTATGGACGAGGTTAAAAATACTTCCCAGGAAACTCCATTTTAGTTGTAATAGTTATGCCATAAATCCATATTCACATGTCTGACAATAACTTACTTTGCATATACATGTAACAAGCAGTCCAATAGCACCTTATAGACTAACATTTACTCAACAGGTAAATGAGCTTTCATGGGTAAGACCAAACTTCCTCAGATTTGGGTCTTACCTGCAAAAGCTCATTTCCCAAATAAATATGTTAGTCTTTAGGTGCTACAGGACTGTTAGTCATTTGTGAAGCTACAGACTAACACAGCTACCTCTCTAAGTCTATTTACAGATACATGGTTTGTTTTGTTTCACACATTTTTTTCTCCTTATGTATTCGCAGAATACTGAGCATGTTGGTTATTGCCCAGGATCAATGTAACAGCTGTTAGGAGTTCAAGATTATGGCTACGTCTAGACGTGCCCCAAACTTCGAAATGGCCACGCAAATGGCCATTTCGAAGTTTACTAATGAAGCACTGAAATGCATATTCAGCGCTTCATTAGCATGCGAGCAGCCACGGCACTTAGAAAATGACGCACCTCGCCGCCGTGTGGCTCGTCCCAACAGGGCTCCTTTTTGAAAGGACGCCACCTACTTCCAAGTCCCCTTATTCCCATGAGCTGATGGGAATAAGGGGACTTCGAAGTAGGCGGGGTCCCTTCGAAAAGGAGCCCCGTCTGGACAAGATGCGCAGCGGCGAGGCGCGTCAATTTCAAAGTGTTGCGGCCGCTCGCATGCTAATGAAGCGCTGAATATGCATATGAAGTTTGGGGCATGTGTAGACACGGCCTATAGGTAATTACACGTGCTTATAGCAGTGACCAAGAGTGCATCCCATGCCTCTGGCCAAAAGTGAACAATGACTACTTCCAAGCCTATTCCAAGGTCCTGTTGCTATTCTTTAAACCATGCAATAAACTGGAGCCTAGCAGCCAGAGGCCACCTCTCTTGTAACCAGATTCATCTGGAACATTGTAGGTGCTGGTACCCATGATGAAATTACCAGGAACCAGTCACTTATGGCAGCAGGTCCTTGTGCGCGTCATGCCTTACAGTTGGAGATTAGAGGAAGTCCAAGTTGTGGCTACTTCAGTCCATGAGAAAGGATTGTGCTCTTTGTGAAAGTATTCCTTGGTAATGGCTGTAGCACAAGTTTCTCTCGCACAGGTAATGAAGCATTTCATCTAAGGAAACAGCATGAACAACACCATGGGAAAAAGAGAACACTACTTTATATGGGGCACCTAGAAAATGACAGAAATAACTGATTCAATTCATAGACAATAGGCATTTCCATCAACGAGTACATTTAGCCTATTTGTGCACATCCATAACACTGGTCACTTGGAGTTGCTGATTTCCTGATCTTATGAAAATATCCCAGTGTATCCTAGAACTGAGTCAGACAGGGATTGGTGAGAAAAGCTTCTGGACTGTCTGACTAGATTTCACCAGCACTGAATTCATTTTTACAGGGGAAAAGGAAAGTTCAAGATGGCTCTAATGACTTGTGTGACTGGAAAGAATCTAGGGAAAAACTATTACCATTTAACATATGCACTTACCCAGCCAAGATACTGGATCTGCTTTATAAATATGAAGCTTAATCTCACATTCCTTTGCAGGCCTGGGAGATTTTACAGATTGATTATAAGGCACACAACAAAGGGGAAGCTGGTCATAAGCCAAAGCCTAACTGGTGTGGGCTGTAAGCACTGAGTGAGAGGTCCCAAGCGCAGACATTCCCCCACTAAGGGGCACAATGTAATGTTGAGGAGAGTGCAGTGGGGCCCAGACCAGTCCACACAGGGGATGGCGAGGGAGCAGCCCCCAGCTTGGCTTGAGGATGGGATATGGACAGAGGTAAAGGAGAGAGTGAAGTAAAAGGTTTGGGGATCACAGCACTAGCCCACACCAGTGATTCTACCATGGTATAAAATTTGTATTTGCAAGGAAGCTTATGAAGGAAAACTACAGTGGATATGTGGCTAGGGAAGGAAAGTGGTTGAGGCTGAGAGGGGAAAGCAATAAATGAAGTGTAGGTACTGATGCAATGGCTTTCTATTAAGTTGGAGCTGCAGCCGTGAAGCCTTAACTATAACTATAAACTAAATATGAATCTGGAATTCTAATTATAAGCACCATTTGTTTGAAATTCTGCTCTGAGTTTTTATAAGAGAAGTGCAGGGGGCTTTAAGTTTTCATTTTTCACTTCACTCCCTTACACACACACACACACACACACACACACACACACACACACACACACACACACACACACACACACACCCACCCACCCACCCACCCACCCAGGTATTTTAAAATACTGGTAAGTTTCATATTCTTCATCAATACAGTAAGCTGTGTAAACCCTCATACCTGCCATTTTACTAAAATGCAACAGGAAGCAGCTGATCACTCATTAAGAAAGGAAGATCAGAAATGAAATCAGATAATCAGAAGGACATTTGCACAGTTTGCACATTTCAAATTCATGATTGAAATTCACATGTATACATTCTAAAAATACAGTACCAAACTCACCTTAAAAGGGGTTCTTTTTTTGTTCTTCAAGCCTGAGGTCAGTCTGAATACATTAAGATACCCTCTGCTACATCACCTCATATTTAATGTTTAAGGGTGAGATTTTTTGAAGGATCACAGAGACACATTTCATTTCAATAACACATTTCACATATCATTAAAATTCTTCTGGCTGCAGGGTTGTTGTAGCCAGGTTGGGCCCAGGATATTAGAGAGACAAGACAGGTTAGGACTTTCCTTGAACCAACTTGTGTTGGTGACAAAGACAGGCTTTGGAGGTACACAAAGCTGCACAGATTTCAAGAGCTCTATGTAGTTTGAAAGCTCGTCTCTGCCAGCAACACAGCTTGGTCAAATAAAAAGGTACCCCTTTACCCCTGTCTCTTTAAAATTCCAGTCCTTTTTATCTGGAAAAGAAATTCCACACCTTGTTATTTACAGAGCTTTAAATTACCAGCTATCTCTTCACATATTCTGTTTATGTAGGTTAAAAAAATTATTCACCTCAACTACACACAATTGTTTACGCATAACATTAGATGTATGACAGCCAAGAGCTAGAACACAGATAATGTTAACTTCTGTCCCGACTGAAATAAACGGTAAAACTCCAACAGACTCCAGTGGCATCTGAATTTCATTCTTCCATTCCCCGCTTCTTTAAAAAAAAAAAGTACAGAATTTATATAAATTTATATGTCCGGGATTTTGATACATTACCACACCATGAATGCCTTTTTAAAAAAACAAACAAAATATTCCAGTATCTGAAAAGATCCCCCTTCTGGGAAATTTGTAAAAGTTAAGCACAAAAAAACATGTGACAAAGCACATATTTGGGGAGAATTTTAACTATCTTAGGACACAACAGTCCAAAGAGGCACTCTGAAATAATTCTGATATCACCTAATTTAGCATGCACACTATATTTAGAAAACAATTATAGAAGGTTGCAATCTACCCAGAGTATTATTGAAAATACATTATCACTTGAAGTATATTAGTTATATACACAGATGTATCTAATAATTGACACCATAAAGGCTTTCCAGCCTGACAGCATGCCAAACAGCATTGTTGAAACAAAAGTTGGCCAAAAAACAAAGAAAACGTTGAAGCCTGGGAGTTTTCTTTCACTCTGATCATTTAGAACTGGTCTAGTCAAAAATCGTGGAACTTCTGGGAGTAAAATAAGTTTTTTGGGAGGGGTTGGGGACTTTGAAGCATTTTGCACAAATTATAAAACATTTAAGATAAAAATGTTTGGAGACAGAAATATAGTTTCTTAGTTGCCAAATACCGACAGAAAAACAAAGTAAGTCACTCTACCTACACACATCTGGCATCTTTATCCACACTGAAATCGCGTTGCTACATTTCACCATATATTTGAACAAACACCTTTGTCAGCTATCAACAAATGTGCTCGCTGTACTTTAATGCTTCATGGCCAAAACCCAGGTATTTTAAACTCTAAAACAGGGTCTCTATTATAAGCAGCCTGTCCCAATTACATTTTTAAATCTCTTGTGAAAAAGTACAATTAAGGAAACCTGGAAAAAAGAACCCTACAAGTAGTTTGATGAAGAATGAAGAAACTATGATTTCACAGTTATGGAAGGAAAAACTGCATAGAAGTCAAATTATATCAGTCAAAAAGACTCTTTCGCACATTACACATCTGCAGGAAAAGAAACTTAGTGAAGAAAAATGATGCTGCCCATGAATCAAACTTTGAAATCCTTTGTTTGAACCACACTAACAATATATGAAAACGAGTTCTGCTGTAAGAACTGAAGATTTCATTAAGATTAAAGTAAGAATATTTATTGCATTTTCAGATTGCATTTTAAAACAATTAATAGTGCACAATGGCTTCACTTTAATCTCCTGCAATATGTATTTAAGGTGGGAAACCTTCTTGTCGGTCATGGCATGAACAAACAAGGTGCAGTCTTGCTATGTTTCTTCAAAGGGCAGTATTTCATTCAACAAATTGCACTGCCTGTGCTCTAAAACAACTGAATTAGTGGTCTGTGTACACTAAATCCATTTATTTTAAATTTATTGTGTCTACATTAAGTGAAATAAAAACATCGCCCTGTACAATCCACTATCAACAGTGAGTACAACAGCAAAAATTATTATACAGTTTATACACACTAAAACCTTTTCCTTTTTCCTATAAAGAAACCAGAACAAACCTAATCAATATAGAACTTAATTTGGAAGAACTCAAATTACAGAAGGGAAAGCCAAAATTATTACTGTCTTTACTGAGCCTCAAAAAGGTTCCTGATCATATTGCCAGAACAATAATGAGTACACCTGGAAGAGTGAAGCATGCTAAAATTGTATTCTTGGGTCTTTAAAAGTTTACCAAATATTTAAATTAAACATGGTTAGTTAAAGAAATGTCTGAAGCAGAGCAATATAACTGGGAATTCTGTCTTACCAGTCGTGTTGTTTTTAAACCCAACTTATACAATGCGCAAAGTTCTAAGCAACACTACAGAAACACATTTACATCAACACTGAAGATTTGGGGAAATGAAATTCCAACAATTTTATTTTTAAATGAGCTGTATTTTCTAAATTTGTTTTTATTTTTTTCCTGTTTTCATACAGTTTTGAAAACAAACGCAGCACGTTCACATTTTCCCGAGGAATTATAAGAATGATCTCTACAGGGATAACCTTGAAAAGCCTGAAGCTCAATCAATTGATGTTGAAAACTCTCAAAAGGAGTAAAGGCTTGATCTGCATGGTCTAGAACATGTATTGTAATTTAATAGAAGAGATGGTCGTCTTTAATATTAATGATTTAAAAGAACTTCCCAGTTCATGCGAAGAATATAGTCCAAGAATAAATCAAATTTGCTTGACGCATTTTATGCTACGTAAGTGTATACTTTGCGATCCTCAGGTGTTCGTGCCAAATATTCTCTCTCAATAAGTCCTTCAATACGTTTTTTAATAACAACTGGACTTGGTAAGAATCGGGCTTTCAGTTGCTGAGTTACCTATGACATAAAAACAAGAACAATGAATGTTATACTGCAGATAATGTGCACAACACAAATAATCCTGAGAACATATATTAAAAAAGGGTGGCTATAACCTTTGACGCTTATGTGGTAATCTGTACATTTCACATACAAACCCAGTGAAAATAATTTAGTTAGTAACAGAAATTAGATGGAGTCATATTAAAATAAATTTGTTTTTTATTTCTTTATCACTGAGCCATTACATCCAATATTCTACCTCCACTATTGTCAATAGCTGATATTTCAGAGAATGACAAAAACCTAACAAGGGTAGGCAATTAAGCAGTTACATATATGGAATGAACATCCTTCCTCACACCAGCAGCCAACTAATTTATGCCCATAATAATGGCTGTCATGAATTCAGTGCTGAAGTTTCCTTACTGTCAGCTCTCTCACTTCTTCATGTAACACTATCATGATTCCTTTCCACTTAGATCCATTACCACAGTTAGAACCTGCTGTAAGACACTTTGGGCTACGCCTACACTACTGCGCTCTTCCAAAAGATGATCTTCTTGAGAATATCCTCTGGAAGGTCATCTTTCAAAAGATCATGTCCACACTCAAAAACCAGATTGATGTTTCGATCTGCTCTTTCGAAAGAGAGCTGCCATGCACGCCTAGTTGCTTTTTTGAAAGAACGGAGCAGGAAACATGGTGGATGGGGTCACATGGCTGCCAAGCCCTTCCAGGGACCTAGCCAGCCACTCTCTTAAAGAGTCTCGCCCAAACACCCTCTCTGTGCACACACTGCTGAGGCCTGCTAAGGTGTTTGCTGCAGAACTGAACCAGTGCAGGAACTAGATGGCCATTTCACAGTCACATGGATCTCCAGCAGCATCCAGACCTGGACATCATGAACATCATGGCTGGCCTACTGGTCACGGTGGTTGTGGGTGCCCTTTACTTCTCAACTGGGGCCAAAGAGCCCTTCTCCTTGGGACCCTGCTGGCACCCCTGCCCCCCGGGTGCCCCTTCGCTTCTGGGCCATCCCAGCAGCTCGTACTGGCTTGTGAGGGGGGAGTGGGACAATGCCTGATTGCTCCAGATCTTTCACATGAGCAAGCGGACCTTTCTGGAGCTCTGCAACTGTCTTGCCCAACCTTCAGACATCAGGACAACCATATGTGGACTGCTCTCCCCCTTGAGAAGTGGGTTGCCATGCTGTGTGGAAGCTGGCCACCCCAAACAGCTACTGGTCTGTGGTGAACCAGTTAGGGGTGCCCAAGGCCACCACTGGGGCTGTCCTCATGAAGGTAAGGCATGCTCATGTTAGGCACCCTCCACAGGGAATGGGGTCCTGGGCAAGAGGGGACACTTGGTAGATGGATGAGGGCACGAGGGGTCGGGGCTGGACACACCATGTCACGTGCTCAATGGTGCATGTGCTCTCCATCCCATGCTGGTTATCATGGCCATCAATGCCATGCTATTCCAAAGCACTGTCCGTGTGGGGGATCTGCACTCGGCTGTCAGGGGATTCGCCACAGTCAGATTCTTGAACTGCTTCAGTGCCCTAGAGGGGACCCATTGCCACATCCGCACCCTAGACCACAGTGTGGGCCCGAACATAAAACTGAAAAGGCTACAAACTTGGTAGTGCTTCAGGCCCTGGTGGACTTTAAAGGACGGTTCATGGACACCTATCGGGGCTGGTCGGGCTGTGCACACGATGCGCATTTATTGCGGAACTCTGGCCTCTGCTGGTGCATGGAGACAGAGATCTACATCCCTCAGCCGGAGCTCCTGGTTGAGGACATCACCATGCCCCTGTGCACAGTGGCGGACACAGCCTATCCCCTGCAGCCCTGTCTCATGCGGCTTTACACCAGCCACACAGACCCCACACAAGAGCTATTCAACACAATGCTCAACCAGGCCCGCAACTCGCTGGAGAACGCATTCGGGTATCTGAAGGGCTAACGTAAGTGCCTCCTAACTCGCCTAGAGGTTGGGCTGTAGAATGTCACCAGGTGGTGGGAGCCTGCTGTGCCCTACGCAGTATAGCGGAGAGCAAGAGCATGACATTCATCCAGGGGTGGGCAGCTGAGTCCAGCTCCAGCTACAAACAGCCAGCCTCTGCCCTGGGTCACCAGGCCCACTGGAATGGGGTGCACAAAAGGGAGGCCCTCCAAGAGAGCTTTGCTCAGGGGCCCCAGTGACCCTCCCTCAGGCATCCAATGCAGGACCCTCCACACTTCCAATCTTCACTGTCCCCTCCAACCAGGAATACAGGACATAGGGATGGTGGAACAATAAACCGTTTAACATAATGGATGAATGTGTGAAATAATACAATATGTGTAAGCAACAATTTACAATGGGGAACATGGGCCAACTATACACACTAGGCGGGGGCACCTCAGCCTGGAAGCTGTGAGGGGCTTCAGTCCAGGCTGGGAGTGGCGGGACGCAAGCCCTGTCTGCCCCAGGATCCCCTCCCACACCAGGTTTGGGGTCCCCTGTGGAACTGGGCTGAGGCAAGAAGCATAGGGAGGTAGGTCTATGGGAGTGTTTCAGCAGGGTCAGGTTCAGTGGTGGGGGTGGGAATCAGGTGCTCCCGCATGATGGCTGTAATGTCCTGCAAATCCCCCATTAGTTCTGTCCAAGCCTCCAGCCACCATGCCAGGTCCACCCCCTTGACCTAGTGCCTCCAATCTGCTATCTCCATCTGGCAGCAGAGAGCGCGTCTTCCGCCATGCACCTCTTGGTCCTCTGGACACGGGCCTGCTGTGGTGCTGGTGGCGGGGTGGTGAGCTGTGGCACCCTTGGCCGCCTCCAGTGGGGTGTCCAGCCCTAGAGATGGAACAGGGCTTGCCTGGCCCTGGGATGGTGCAGCTATATGGATGCAAGGGAAGAGTCCTGCACCACTGCCTCAAGCTGTGCAGCGGCATGGAGGCCATACAGCATCCTGGACACCGAGGGGTTGCCACATGTGGAGCATGCACGGGGCATGGTCTGGCCCCCCCCACACCCTCCACATGCATGCAGCTTGTTTTGTCGTCCATGGGAGCTGGTGCTGAGAGTTGCCATCAGTGATTAAGGCATGCCAGGAGGTGTGGTCATCTGGGGTGTGTTCGGGCTGGGGCTAAATGCTGTGTGGCTGGCCCACTGCCAGCTATGATGGAGGCAGATGCCACCTCCCCATGTCCCAGGATATGCACCCTGCCGGTACTTACCGGAGGGTTCCTCACTGAAGTCTGGTGACAACCTGCTGGCTGTCACCCAGCTGACTGACCACAATGGCACATCAATTACGATGTCTCCATCACTGGAGTCCTCAGAGGGTGACTCTGGCTCAGTGCCTGGCAGGCTGGTGCAGTCGTGGGGTCCCGGCTGTGCCTCTGTCTCAGCCTCTGGATGCAGATTGTCTACTACATTTCCAGGACCGTGGGTGGTGGATCAGTGTCGTGGGGCCTGAGGAAGCTCTAGAGCTCCCAGAAGAAGGGGCAGGTGGCGGGTCCTGCCCCTGACCATCCAGCTGTGTCCCAGCCCAGGAGCACCCCTTCCTGAGTTCTTTCATTTCTGATCATACTTGCTCCTGGGTGTGGGCAGGGTGGTCCCAGGTGGCCAAGCTGGCAGCTGGACGGGCAAAGGTGGCTGTGTTCCACCGCTTCCCAGCCGTCTTCCAGAGGACCTCCTCATCTCACCATAGGCCAGGGAAGTCCCAATGCTCCGGCTCAGTCCAGGAAGAAGTGGGTTTTTTGATGGGCCAGGCAGGCTCCTGTGACCCCTCCAAGGGCTCGGGGTGTGGGCAGGGGGCAGCTGGTGGCTATTGCTTGTATCTTGCCTTCAGGGGACGGCCATGAGGGCGCACAGCAGGAGGCTAACACCCTTGCTGTCAGTCGGCTCTCAGCTTCCTGCCACCGAGATTCTGAGTCCCTGCATCTTTAAATACAGCCAGATGCAGGCAGCACAGAGCTCTGCTGACAGTGGCCAGAGTATCTCTGTGCACCAGTTGGCTGGTGTCATGGAGAACTCTTTTGAAAAAAGAGTGGCCTGTGGAGCACCTACATAGGGCACTCTTCCTGATCTGGAACCAGAAGAGTGCCTCTGAAAGAAGCACCGTATTCTTTTGATTTACTTTCAAAAGAATGTGTTGTGTGACGACACTCCACAGTATGTTTCCCAGTAGCCCTGGCATTTGAAATACCTTTCGAAAAAACTTGCTATTGTAGAGGCAGCCTTGATGCGTGTGCAGCCTTCAAATTTAGTAACTACTAGTGGCAGGACTCTCTCTACTAAGGGTTCACTCTCTGAAACTCACTCCTCTTGCAGTCTGACAGACCATGTTTAGATATTTACAAATTCAATACAGAAAATACATTTTTTGCAGTCAACTTACTGTTTTTTGTTATAAGCCACTGTACTGTATAAAACTGGTTGATACAATAGGAAATAACAGAATTAAAGAAATCTATGCTTCTAGAGACATGAGAAAAAATATAGTTTCTCTAGAATTGATTTAAAAATCTTACAAGCACCTTGTAACTTTACAACATTAACGTAACAGTGAGAACTGACAGAGAAACCTGAGAAGTGCTCTCTTCCTAATCTCTTAAGCACTGCAACAGTATATGTGACATTACCTCTGCTACTAGCACATTGTGTTGCATCTTCTTTCTAGATTTCATTATCCGTACTATAGCAGCTTCTATCTCGTGTTTTCTGTCGTCATCTACTTTCTGCCTTGTTTCTTTTCTTTCTGGGTCTGATTCCCCTTGTTTGGCAGCAACTAAAATAAAAGGTGAAATACCTTAAGCAAAGTCAATATTATTAATTTCAATAATATTAACATGCAGAAAATTTAACTTCTATCACAGTAGAGTTAAGTTTCCCGGTTTGTGACTTTTTCAAGTATGTTTTTTAATTAAAGGTGGTACAAGCAGACATACATATCAATGCATGTGTAAGAATGTGTTATTAATTTGTCAGTTGCTATATAGTATTTAAAATTAAAGGTAATAAACATCTCTGCTCTTCAAATGGTACTTAAGTTTATTTGCAAAGCTTTTTTTGGTTACTGTCAGATTCAAGATTCTTCTCTTTAAAATTATAGATTTTGCTAAATTAATGTAGGAGCTGTGTGTTATATACAGTGTTTTCTTATTAAGTTGCACATAATTTAGAGATCATATCGAAGAAAAGAATTCTGTGACTGTAGGTGGCCTTTGGAGACTATTTAAAAGCAATGGGCTATGCCTAACACTAGAGTTTTGTAGGCAAAACTCATGGCATGTCTGCAGACAAAATGCATTTTGTTGACAAAAACTTTCAACAACAACAAATCTGCGTTGATGCTCTGAGGGGCCCTTTTGTCAAGAGAGGAAAAGATATGTCCACTTTTATGTGTGGAAGCAATCTGTTGACAGAAGTTTTATTGGAACATCTCTTCCGACAGTAACTTCTGTAGACAGATGCTTCTAGTGTAGACATAGCCTTAAACCTTTGAAAAGAATTAGCCAAAAGAACAATACTAATTAACTTATTCACTTTTTTCTCTCCTCCTATGGATTTTGTTCCTCCCCCCGCCCACACCAATTTCATATTTCTGTCCTTGCTTCCAGCCTCTCATCCCCCTTCTCTATTATTTCTGGGCACCTCTTCTCCTAAAACACACATGAAGTCAATGTTTCCTGATTTTGAATATGGGTCTCTAGATTCTAGAAACCTTCTTTTCTCATTTTACTCTCTCCATTCAACAATCCTGAGCATCATGGGAGTGTTCCCTCTAAGGACAGAAAGAACTTTTTTTTCCCCCTTCACTTGTTCTCTAGAGAATGTTGCAAGATACAGCCTCTCATAGAGTTGACAACTGTTTCTGCTGTGCTAAAAGCCTAGAAAACAAGAGGCCAAAACTCAAATATAACCTAAGATGAAAATAATTACAGGTTTTACTTCCATGAGTATTTTAATTAAAAGTCATAGGTGGTGCTTTTTACATGGTACAAACGATGATGAATATAAGAGGACAGGATAGTAAGGGTAGGTCTACACAGAAAAAAGTTGTTTCAAAATAACAGCCGTTATTTCTAAATAACTATCCTAGTGTCTGCAAAACACAACTGCTATTTTGGAATAAATTTTGAAATAGAGATTGGCTTACTTTGACATTGGTAAACCTCATTGTACTAGAAATAGTGCCTATTGAAATAGGTGCTGACAGACAGGGAAGACAGCTTATTCAGAAATAAGACTTAATGGCTACATCTACACTAGCCCAAATCTTCGAAATAGCTATGCAAACAGCCATTTTGAAGATTACTAATGAGGTGCTGAAATGCATATTCAGCGCCTCATTAGCATGCCACTGGCCACAGCTCTCTGAAATTGCTGCGTTTTGCTGCTGCGTGGTTCGTCCAGATGGGGCTCCTTTTTGGAAGGACCCCAGGAACTTCGAAATCCCCTTATTCCTAGAGTAGATTTGGGCTAGTGTAGACATGGCCAATGTGTCTAATGGCTCTATTTCAAAATAGGCTCGATGTGTGTAGATACTATTTCAAAGTAGCTAAATGACATTTCAAGGTACATTTGACTGTGTAGCTGTGTTATTTAGAAATAAGCTACTTTGGAATAGTTCTTCCAGAATAGTTTATTTCAAAATAAAGCTGCTGTGTAGGAATACCCCAAGAATATAAATTAGTGTCCCATTACAATTTAGGTGATGTCACAGAACTTGATCCTCTTGAGCCATATGAAATAAATGAGGGCCTACTTAAGGTGCTCTAAAACATCTATAGCTGCTATTGTATCTCTGCCACCTACATGCAAGATAGACATGTCAAATCATGGATATCTTGGCATTTTGCTTGTATCTGCAGACACCCAAGTCCACTGTAGTTTATGCACTAATGCAAATAAAGTGTAACCACAAGAGCATACTGTTGTATTAAAGATGTTTGCAGCCTTGTCCACATCCAGTTAGGAAAGGGTTAAAATACCTGTAATATTTGCAATGTCTGCCATGAGAGAAGTACAGTGATTGCACTTAAAATGTATCTGAGAGATTATCAGTTCTACTGATATGTTCTATTACAAGTCCAAATAATCTCTCTCAAAATTAGAGTATTTCAAAATAGTACAGTGCTTTTTAAATTCTAACACTGCAAATTGTGGGCTAGGAGTTGGACACATCTTAGTTCATACACAAGGGCTAAGTCTATACTACAGTGACCTGTTGACAGAAGTTACTGTCAGAAGAGATCTTCGGCAAAAGTTCTGTCAACAGATCACATCCACATGCAAAAGTGGATCAAAAGAGTTAGCCGCTCTGTCGACAGAGAATAGCCAGACTGCCTGGCTGCTCTTGAAAGAACAGCCAACCGGAAGCTAAGCAAACAGGGCTGACCGATGAACTGGAAGCCCTCTCAGCCAACAGAGGGCCGCCTGGAGCATCTACATCGCTTTTTTGTTGACAAAAGGCATTCCTCCTCAGCAAGGAGAGGCAGAATACTGTTGGCGGAAGTGCTGAGTTTTGTTGACAAGAAAGGCCAGCATACATGGGGGTAGCTATACAGAATATACACCCACATGACAAGAAGTGCATGAAGTCCAACAAGCCTTACATACTGGTGGTGCCTAGCATTAAAAGAAAGAAGCAAAATTAAATAATTAAAATTTAAAACAATCAATTAGCTCATATTAATGCTAACTACCTACTTACAGGTAAGAAAACTAAACTGGCTATTTATGCAGAAGGAAAAAGTGAGGAAAACTGTACAGCAAGCTCCAGTTCAACACACAGGAAAGAAGTGAGGGGCCACAAGGATACACAGGAGCATGCATTAACCTGATGGGCACTGCTGCAGAAAACTAACTGACTCCAGCCTGCTGGGCAAGCACACACCTGAGTGGAATATGTGTGCAGCCACTCAAAGCAGCAGCAGTGTCATCCCGATTCCACAAATGAGTAAAGTGAATCTCAGATTAAATAATCATGATTGAAAAGAGACATAATGAACAACCAGCACAGCTGTAACACCACTCAGAGTTCACTGAAGAAAATGCCAAATCAGTAATTTCACAGCAGAGTTAATAGGTCTATGAGATAGATATTCGCTCACTCTCACCAAATAAATCAGAACACAGCCAGGCACATTCTGAAAAATAATACAGGTTGAACCTTTTTAGTCCAGTGCTCTCTCATCCAGCAACATCTGTAATCCAGCATGATTTTAGTTTACCAGAAGGCCACTTAAGCATGGGTGTGGCGAAGTTTCCCATGGTCCCATAAAGTTTGTTTACAGCTACCAGTCCTGGATCTTCGTATTCTGTGCTGTTATTTAACTCTAATTTACCCCAAACGTCTTTTAAGAGCCCAGTAAGCAGTGGAAGTGTTAGTAATGTACTAGGCAATACTGACCTCCTGTGGGCCAGCAAATTGTCTCATTTGGCACCAGTCAGATCATGAGGGTGACGGACTACAGAGCTTCAACTTGCAATTTAATTTAAAAGCTTCAGTCCTGCTACCCTCTCCTCGTTGCTGGAGAGGATTATACACTTTTTTTTCTTTTTTAAATCCCCATTTAAACCAACTATCACCTTCTGTAAGTCCTTTTAATTTGCCTCATTATTAAATTTTTTGCTTTCAGGTTACCAGTGCGTGATGGCAAGTTTTATAGATTAACATTTTCCTTTTGCTAGTGAGAGAACGCATTTACTTTCAACATAGATGCCAACATTGCACAACTTAAGACTAGTGTGCCTAGCACCATTATGGAGATTGCAAGAAGATGGAGATTCTGAATACCCTCTCACACTCCAGCAAGGATGGAGCACAGCTTGGCCATGAAAAATGAGGTCACTGATGTTCAAAGATCTCACTCCTCTAACACCTCCTGTGGTTCTACCTGCAGTTATAGTTTCTATACTGGAGTCCAGACATAACAATGAAGGGCCTATTGGACAAGAGCAACTTAAGACATTTTTGAATTATAAAAGAATGGAATATTTAAAAAAAAAAAACAAAAAACTTACCTGTTTGAATCTTGACTCTGTGCAGTTTGGATGTGAACTGGTCATTCACTGTAAATATATGACCATTTTCTATTTCTTTTGATTTTGGCTCTTTTGTGAGAACTCGTTGTGTTGGTTTGCCACATGCAAGGGATTGTAGGGCTCTAACAAGCTCTCTTTCAGGGATATCAGTTTCTTGTTGAATTTCCTGAATGAAAATTATGACATCATCAATAATTTATAATTAATATCAGATCATGTTAAATTATTTTTAGGGAAAAATCACCTTGTACCAACTGCTCAAAAATAATCCTTGGGTCTCAAAACTAATTTCTGATAGTCAAATTCTTTAGATGCTTGCAAAGTTAGAATTTCTTTAGTGAAAGTTTGATAAATACTATGCAAAAAGGCTTATGATGAACATGGACTGATTGAAAGAAAGTAGATTTATTCCAGTATAATTTAAAGTAAACAGTTGACAAGAACAAAATAAATGATTAAATCAATTTATCTCCTGAGAAAGCTGAAAGAGTTTATTTCCATTGTCTCCAAAGTTGCTTGAAGAAATGAAACTGGAACTCCAAGTTACTTTTATTGCAAGTTCAATGAAAATTATACACATTAGCCAAGGAAATTTCTCATAGAAAGCTATCAAAAGTACTTTCTCAAGCTTGGTAAGGAAATATATTAACATGAGGAGCTGACAGCTTTAGAAGAAATATCAAATGAGTCTCATTCTGATATCAACTTTTCCACAAAACACCCCCCGTTTTCTCTTACCCTCCTGCAAAATACACTCTTATTCAAGTATACAACTGCTTAGTTTTGTTTCCACCTTACACTCTGCAGATAACTGACATACTGATTCACACTGGCTCAAGGTACAACAGATGACATTTGAAAGATGACTACTAAAACATCAGTGGCGCAAACAGTGTTAGAATCCATACAAACTACAACATTCCTAAGGAAATATACCCAGCAGTCCTTTGCACACATTCTTTTATAGCAGTGTTATCAGTTTATCATCAAGACCACTAAAACTTTCATCAAGTGCTTCTTCAGGTTTAGTGCCTCATGGAGTCCCTTGCGAAAGACACATGTTTCGCTGCCTCCCTCATAAAAACGTTAACAGAAGTTGGATCACTTCTGAGTCATGTGTGTCAGAGGTCCTCACAGTTCTACTGAGAGGCATTTAGAAGATGAGTCATCAATTCTCATTTCCCAGAGAACCGATCATAGTTTTCTCATGGAGGATGAAGTTTTTAACTACTGAAGTGTGCTTCAGGACTGTGCTGCCTAAAAACTTCCACATTACAGCTGCCAATACACAAAAAAGCCCATATCTAAGGTTTCACAAATAGTTGTTATTTATTCATTTCTAGTTTCATTTAAATATAACTATGAATTTGGGTCCATTCCATATTTGTTTATAAAGTTGCACACTAAAATAATTTTTTTAAAGATTAAATTACAGGGCACCTAAAATTTTTATTTTGAAAAACGATCCTTACTGCAATGGCATAATCATGATAACTTCAGTAAACCACAAGAAAGCGGCTCTTGACCACATAAGTTAACTGCTTACAAAGAGGAGAGTAAATACCTTTTTTTTTATTATTTCAATTTCATAACTCAAGATTACCAGTCCCAGCACAATCTACTGGTGCTGATGAAATTTCAGGTCAAACACCCTGGTTTCTAATGTCAAAGGATTAAAATCAATCATTGATAATTACTGCTATGCTTTTTACCTTAACAAAGCCCTAGCTAGTGTCACAGAAGAGTGGAATACTAAACCAAAATGAAAAGGAAGGAGGTTATTCACCCTGTGCAGTAACTGGAGTTCTTGGAGATGGTTGTCCCTGTGGGTGCTCCACCTTTGGTCTGTGGGCACATTGGTGCCAACACACCTAAGATATTCTTAGCAGTGCTCCTCAGCTGGCTGCCTGCATGCACAGAGCACAGGCTCAAGACTCTGACAGCTACTACACATGTGTGGGCAGCCTATCACCTCTGTTCTTCTCTTATCTGGACGTCTAGGTAGAAATCTGAAGCAGAGGGGAGGTGGGTGGGTGAGTGGTGGAACACCCACAGGGACAACCGTCTCAAAGAACTCCAGTCACTGCACATGGTGAGTAATCTCTCCTTCTTCAAGGGTCCCTGTAGGTGCTTCACCTTAAGTGACTACAGAGCAGTTTTGAGGTTCAGAGGTGGAACCTTCGGATGTTGTGTGTTGGCCGATAATATTATGGAGTGGCCAAACTTGGTTTGAGAATCAGAGTAGGATCGTATGGCATAGTGACAAGCAAAAGTATGTGCAGAAGCCCACGTTGCTGCTCTGCATATGTCTTCTATGGATATGCTCTAGCAAAAGGTGGTAGATGAGGCCATTGCCCACGTGGAATGTGCCCAAAGATTTGCAGGAGGCTGTTTACTCCCGTTAGTGTAGGTGAATCTTTATGCAGCTAGAAATCCATTTAAAGAGTGTCTGCTTGGAAATGGGCATGCCATGGGACCTTCCCGTCATGGAGACAAACAGTCGAGTCGTCTTATGGAAATCTTGTGTTCTTCTCTGGTAAAATGTCAGTGCTTGCTATACGTCCAGGGTATGCAGGGACGTGTGCTCGTCACTGGCGTGTGGTTTGGGAAAAAATACCGTTATGTAGACTGGCTCTTTACAATGGAATGAGATGAGCAATTACGGGAGGAACTTAGGGTTGCGTAGGGAGGCTCTGACATGAGAGCCCTGATCTCCGACACTGCATGCCGATGTTATCGCCACAAAGAAAGCTACCTTCATGGAGAGATGTAGCAGGGAACAGGTGGCCAACGGTTTGAAGGGTTTCCCCGTGAGGGATGTGAAAACTAAATTCAGGTCCCAAGCCGGTGCTGGGTCCTTAAGTGGTGGAAAACAAGTTTTGAAGGCCCCTCAGGAACTGCTTGACCGAAGAGTGAGTAAAGACCAAAAAGTCCTGAATCTGCAAGTGGAATACTGATATGGCAGTCAGATGGATCCTGAGGGTACTTACTGATAGATTCATTTGTTGCAGGTAGGTCTGGGAAGTGAGTATTTGTGGAACCCCTGACTGTATAGGGTCGCATGATTGTGACTAGCGCCATGATATAAAACATTGCCACTTCTGAGAATGTGTCTTTCTTGTTGTCAGTCTTCTGCTGTTTCCCGGGATCATGTAAACCTATGGTGGGCATAGGAGCTCCAGGTCTGTCAGCCAACGGGGTATCACGTGTGCAGGTGGAGATGGTCGATGGCTGGGTGGCAAACTGAGCCATTCTGTTGAGCAAAGAGCACCGGAACAGGAGGAAAGCAGTGAGGGGGGACACCTGGAGAGAAGCAGCAGGTTGGAGAACCATGTTTGTCTGGGCCATCTGGGTGCTAGGAAGATGACCTGAGCTCCATCCCCCCTTACCTTGGCTATCACCTCTGAATGAGGGGTATCAATGGAAATTCATACATTACAGATGCATTCCATGTGACGGTGAGCACATCCCCTAGTAGTTGTGGTGTAATTCATGTCTGGAGCAAAATAGGTGGGAGAGTGTTGGCAGCTGTGGCAAACAGGTCTATCATCGGGAAGCCCCACCTGCAGAAAACGTGGTGGATGGAGGACTTGTTCATTTCCCATTCATGGTCTGTTGAGAAAAAGTGACTGCGACTGTCTGCCAGTATGTTGTTCTTGCCTGGGATGTAAGCCACAACAATGTGGATCTGCCGGGGGATACACCACTCTCAAAGTAGTACTGCTTCCTGGCAGAGTTGTTTTGATCGCACCTCACCCTGCTTGTTTATATAATGCATGGCTGTCATATTGTCTGTTAGTATGCAAACTGTAGTGTTGGAGATCTGGGCGGAGAAGTGAATGCACACGTACCAAACTGCTCCCAACTCTAAGAGAAGATGCGTTGCAGTTACTCACTTGGGGACCATGTACCCTGGACTACTTGGTCCCAGAGGTGAGCTCCCCATCCCAAGAGAGAAGCATCTGATGCGATCATGCATGTGGGAGGGTGTCTCTGGAAAGGCACTCCTACGCTCACATTGCTGGGTTGCATCCACCAGGTGAGGGAGCTCCTGACCTTGGCTGGGATGCTCAGTATCCTGTTCAGCAGGTGTAGGTCAGACATTAATACCACTCTGAACCACACCTGCATGGGTCTTATTTGTAAATGTGCGTGTGGCACCACTGATACCACTGCTACTGTGTGACCCAGTAGGCATAGGCATTGTCTGGCAGGTACAGTCAGTCAAAGCTGCACACCAGTGACAAGGGCTTGTATTGCCTTCAGCCTGTGTTGTGGAAGTGAGGCTGTAGCAGTCTGGCAGTCTAGGAGTGCCCCTATGAATTTGAGTCTTGGGGTCACTGTACGGGTGCACTTTTGAAGGCTTATGCACAGACAGGCTGGAGAAGAGAGTCCTGGTGACATTGCTTGCTCATTCTGCACACCGGATTGACTCCTTATCAGGCAATCGTCTTGACAGGCATAAAAGGCTACTCCCTTTGTTCTCAGGAAAGCGGTGACCACTGCCAGGACCTTTGAAAAGGCCCTTCCTGCTGTACACAGGACAAAGGGAAGCACCCTGCGTTGGTAATGTTGATTTGCTCTGGTGAATCAGAGGAACTTCCTGTGTGCTGCATGAATGGATATATGCAAGTATGCATCTTGCAGTTGAGCGTGGACAGTCAGTCACCTCTTTGCAGAGCGGAGATAACAGCGGCTAGAGTTACCATCTTGAATTTTTGACAGAGAATGTGCCAGTTCAGGTATCTGAGGTCTAATATGGGCCTCCAGGTCCTTGATTTCTTTTCCATGAGGAAGTACCTTGAACAGAGTCCCATTCCCCTGTTCTCGGTGAGTACCCCTTCTATGTCCCCCAGCTGAAGTAATCATGCCTCTTGCATGAGCAGCAACTAGTGATAGGGGCCCCTGAAAAGAGACGGGGAAGGGAAATGGGGTTGGGGCTTGGGAGGCAAAACAGGATCACACAGCCTGTTTGCACAATCTCCAGGACCCACTGGTCATTCGTGATGGTTTGCCATGTAGGGTAGAATGCTGCTAGCCTCGAGTCAAAAGTGGTGTGTGGCTCTATCTGGGATCCAAGATTTAAGGGGGCCATTCAACTCTCAATCAAAACTTCAAAATGACTGGCACAATGGGACCTGTTGAGTCAGGGACTGGGTTGAAGATTGTCCCCTCCTCGGCTGCTTCTGCTGTCACCTGTTATCAAATTGCCTGTTATTAAAGGCTGGTGCCTTGTATCTGTAGTTGTATTGTCTGTTTTGAGGGCCTCTCAGGTGGTCGAATGGAAGCCAAGAGTACGCAAAGTTACCTTTGATTCTTTGATGGAGTGTAAAGTCTCATTAGTACCATTGGCAAAGAGATGAGGCATCTCAAAGGGCAAATCTTCTACTGTGGCCTGAACCTCTTTGGGGAACCTGGACAGTTGTAGCCAGGACATTCACCTCATGACTACTACAGAGGCTAGGGACCTGGTTGCAGTATCTGCTGAGTCTAAACACAGAGTGCAGGGCTGTTTGCATAATTAGATAGCCTCCGCTCATGAATGCCTTGTATTGTTCTGCTTTGTTGTCAAGAACTGTATCAGAGAAGGTGCAGAACTGGTCGAAAACATGAGTATATTTGGCTAGCAAGGCCACATAATTGGCAATTCGAAATTGTAGGCTGGCTGGAGAGTATGCTTTCTTCCCCAATGTGTCCAGCCTTTTCCAGCCTTTGCCCCAAGGCTGACCCTGTAACTGTGTTGCTTTCCCCTCTGATTTACTGCATTCATTAATAATGAGTTGCAGTGCGGGTGAGAGAAAAGCAATTCTGCACCGGAGGGGTCAATGTAGTATTCATGCTCTAGCCTCTTTGAGGTGGGGAAGATCAAGGATGGGGTATTCCGGAGGAGTTTGGCTGGATCTAGCAGAGCCTCATTTATTGGAATTGCCAGTCTGTTACATGTAGATGTCTGGAGAAGGTCTGTCAATTTGTGTCTGAAGTTCCCTGATGTTGGAAGGGGTATTTCGAGTCCGTGACTCTCCTAAAGAGGTTCTGCAAGGAGTTGGAGTCATCATCTGAGGTGGCAATTTGTACCACTGAAGCAGTCGAAGATGGAGAGAACAAGTTTGAAGAAAGGGGAGAGGGCGAGCGGTCCTCCCCTCTTGAATGTGAGGCACATTCTTCAGTCTCAGATAGCTTTGATTTAGAAGATGAAAGCTTGCTGGTACGGGGTCTGCCCTTTGGCACCAGGAATGGCTGTGGAAGGGGCTGTGGCCTAGGCTGTTGTTTGAATCCCCCTATGGGTCCCAATACAGCCCACTGGGTGGTATAAGTCGGGGCATCCAGTGCTGTTGCCAGTGTTGTGGCTGTGGCAGGTTTCTGAGGACTGTTGTCCTCTGAACCTGTGGAACTGGGAAAACCAGTTGCCTGTGGGTCAGAATAGGAAAGCCTTGGCCTATGTAAAGAGCTCTCAGCAGAGGAGTGCCTGGAGTGGAGGTAACAACGCCTCCATGGAAGTGTACAGCAGAGGAATGGAGGGATATGAGGCAGAGGGCATTGGTAACAGACCCCCCTGCACCGTCAGTACCAAGAGGAGAGAAGTGGCAGTAGTGTCTGACAGAGTTTTGGCTCACTTCTTTGGTACCAGCTTCTCAGTGTTTCTTCCTGCTTGCTCTGGAGAAGTGAAAGCAGACACTGGTGTGCTCTGGTCAATTACTGGCTTAGTCTGCTGAGCTGAGGCAAAGAGCTTGTCAAAGAGCCTCACTGCTTTAGATAAGGAGGGTTTGGACCTCTCCTCTCACCTCTTGGGTAAGGACACCTGGGCTGCCCCACTAACTGTAGGGACGGGGCAATGCAGTGTTTTGAGGAGGTCCCTGGTGCTCTCAGGGACACAGAGCCTGATGAGGCATATGACCGCTTCACACCTCTAAGGGATCTCCCCTCCTTGCAGGACTTGCCTGAGGCATAGCCCTGTCAGTGCTCTTGAAACCCTGTGGGCTGTACCTGAGGGGGGAGTCCATTTGCTCTGCAGGAGCCAAAGCCTGCTCCATGATCAAGAGGCAGAGCTGCCACTCTCTGGCTCTGTGGGATCATTTTGAAAGGCTCCTGCAATGAGCACAGCTTCAGTTATGCGCTGGTGTCCCAAACACCAGACAGTGAGAGTGGACGTCTGACAGAGGGATTGAGAGGGCACTGGCAGAGCACTTTTTAAAGCTCGGCAAACTGGGCGTGAGTAAGTGGCTGGCTGCACTTCAAAGTGGACCCGGCAAACGGCACAGACCATTTGAGAAGCCACGTTTGCAAAGTCTTTCTGATGTTTACCAAATCTGTTTAAAGACTCTTCTTCTTATCTCAACAGATTGTTTGTCTGTCTGTTTTTCAGGTCTGAGGGACAGAAAGGAAAATGCCACCAGAGCCAGTGGAGAGAAGAGAAGAACTGAAGTGACAGGCTGCCCATGCATAAGCAGTAGCTGTCACAGGCATCTGGAGCCTGTGCTCTGTGCATGTGGGCAGCCAGCTGAGGGGCACGGCTAAGAAAATCTTCGGCCCATGGGCGCAGCTGTGGAGCACCCATGTGGACCCTTGCAGAAGAACTAGTTTTTACGCTAACAAAACAAAGCAGCAGAAATGTAGCACTTTAAAACCTAACAAAATGATTTATTTGGTGGTGAGCTTCTGTGGGACAGACCCACTATTTGATTTGTCAGCTTTTATTGCAATTTTTTTTGGTCCCCTGTACTTATACATGTCAGTCTCTATTGGAAATGAAATGGATCTGACGAAGTGGGTCTGTCCAATGAAACCCCATCACTAAATAAATCATTGTTAGTCTTGAAAGTGCTACATTTCTGCTGCTTTGTTTTGTTGGAGTACAGACTAACACAGCTACCTCCCTCTTAGCTTTTATGCTGTACACCCTTACTAATCAGGCTGTTTGGGGCTTTTACTACTTACTGTCCGTATTTTAGTTCTCAACATTTAAGTTCATCCTTAGACTGACACTTGCGTTAAAATCTCATCTTTCAGAAATGCACAAACTGCCTTTTAAAAAGCATCACAGAAGTGGTTTGATGCGACAGTAGGATGAGCACTATCCACTAGTTGACTTCAGTGGGGGGAGGGACAGTACTTAGCAATTTATAGCACACACAGATTTCTAGAAGAAAGATACAAAACTTAGTTTTTCTATTAACAAGAATAAAAAGTTACTGCATCCTGATAAAGTTGAAGTCATCAGTATTACTTTTACAAAAGCACACCTTGTTATAAAAAAAACCAAGTGTCTTTCCAAATCTAAAATTAGGTATTTTGAAGTGTTTTCCCTTTCTTTCAGTTATTTGATATGTTACATATAATTTATTTCAGGGAGGAAACCTATAATTACAATCTATTGTGCATCTGCACATATCTAAACTAGACGTAAAGGAGCTGTGCCAGGAAACTACACAGTAGGCAGCGATAACTAAACACAAACAACACAGTATATCAAATTCTAGACATGTTAAACTTCTCTCTCTCATAACAAGGAATTAAGTAACTGTTTTAACAGTAATCCACAGAGCCAAAAGACCTTAAAATTATACAGGTGTGACCAACCTTTAAAAGCTCTCTCCATGTGGAAAGGGGGGAGTGAGGAAGGAATAGCATGGATTATGAAGTCAGTCTAAACTTTTTAATGAACTAGTTTTGATGAATTATATAACAATTTTATGGGTATAGTATGGGATGCAACAAATCTTCAGTTTATATTCAGTTTGTGAACAGATTATATACACTTCAAAGTATTTAAGCATTCTTCTCCACGTAAGTAACAATGTAAGTTTTGAAAATTAAGAGTAGTCCATTTGGAAACAATGGGATAAGTTATTAAGAGAATACAAAACCTAAGTATCTTTCTCTCACATGAAAGCACCATTAAATAAGACCATTATCCCCTGCAAAAAAAAGAAAAAAGATGGCAAATGAAATTTAATGTGGGTAAGTGTAAGGTAATGCACACTGGAAAAAATAACCCAAATTACACGTACAAAATGATGGGGTCAAATTTAGCTACGACAGATCAGGAAAGGGATCTTAGAGTTATAGTGGATAGTTCTCTGAAGACATCCACGCAGTGTGCAGCGGCAGTTAGTAAAGCAAATAGGATGTTAGGAATTATTAAAAAAGGGATAGATAATAAGACAAAAGATATCATACTTCCCCTATATAAAACTATGATACGCCCACATCTTGAGTACTGTGTGCACATGTGGTCTCCTCACCTCAAAGGATATATTGGCATCAGAAAAAGTTCAGAAAAGGGCAACTAAAATGATTAAGGGTTTGGAACAGGTCCCATATGAGGAGAGGCTAGAGAGACTGGGACTTTTCAGTCTAGAAAAGAGGAGACTGAGGGGTGATATGATGGAGGTATATAAAATCATGAATGGTGTGGAGAAAGTGAATACAGAAAAGTTATTTACTTGTTCCCATAATATAAGAACTAGAGGACACCAAATGAAATTAATGAGTAGCAGGTTCAAAACTAATAAAAGAAAGTTTTTCTTCACACAGCGCACAGCCAACCTGTGGAACTCCTTACCAGAGGATGCTGTGAAGGCCAGGACTCTAACAGAGTTTAAAAAAGAGCTCGATAAATATTTGGAGGTTAGGTCCATAGATGGCTATTAGCAAGGGGTAAGGTATGGTGCCTAGCCTTTTGTCGAAGGCGGGAGACAGATGGCAGGAAATAATTGCTTGATTATTGTCTTCGATTCACCTCCTCTGGGGCACCAGGCATTGGCTACTGTCGGCAGACAGGATACTGGGCTAGAGGGACCTTTGGTCTGACCCAGTATGGCCGTTCTTATGTTCTTATGTACCTAGTTACACGAAGCCCTAACATGCGAACCGCTAACAATTAAAAAGCAAAACTCTTTTCTCAAAGTTTAAGTAGTAATACTCTGTTCCTCTATAGTACCTCATCAACTACAAAGTATTAGTACTGCACCAGAAGAGAAGGTATTTGCCTTACTCAATCCTTTCCCAAAACAGAGGTAATAGTTTAGAGAAACTTAAAAGTTAGAGCATGAATGGCAGTACGGGGAATACAAGTCTGATAAGACGAAACTTCTTTTGCAAAGACGTTTTTTTGGTGCCTTGGCTTATCATCAGCAGAGGGTACCTGAACCTCTTAGGTGCGATGCTGTCCTATTGTGTCCTTCACAGTACTGACCTTATAGCAGACAGAACACAGCATATGGGAGCTAGGTCACTCAAAGTGCTACTTTACTGATTTTTTGTTTTAAAGGTCTAATGGTGTCACAGGGTAGCTGGTCCCTGTGAGTAGGCCAGGACCAGATCCTGTGTATCAGAGCAGGGGGTACCAAATGAGCCAATAAAAAGAGAGCATGGCTACACATGAACATATACAGACATATCAGAGGGCAGGACGGTGATAAGCTATTAGGATAGCATGGGCCGCGGGAGTGGACCTATTGAGAAGTGGAGCTAATTCCTACGGAGTCCCTGGAGCCAGGTATGCCGGAAGTTAGCCCTGGTGCTTGTGTCCCAGAAGGGAGTGGAGCTGGTTGGGTCCAGCAAGTTACAAGAAGCAGGATCACTAGAGCCTATGAGAGGGGAAACCCCTAGGACAACAGTGAACTAAGGGATTATTTCTGTTTGATTTATTCTCCGTGGCCATGTCTACGTGAGTGGCTTTTCCTGGCAAAACCAAGCTTTTGCCTGGGGGAGGGGAGGGGAAATGCAGCATACCTACATGGCAAATGCTCAGGGCTAACAACCCTGACCTGGAAAAGAGCCATTTGTTACAGAAACAGCAATGAAGACTTCCTTCTCAACTGTGTGTGACAGCCTTCCAGAGTCACTTACAGTGACTTGTATGACTGCCAGTGGTGAAAGCATGGAAGATGGAAGTCCTGAGTGCCAACACCTAGACCAGAAGCTCCAGGACATGACAGCCTCAGTGCTGAACTGTTCAAGGCAGACCCAGAACTTGCAGCCACTATTCTTCAACAGCTCTTTACAGCAACATGGGAAGGGAAGCAGGTGCCACAGGAATGATTATTAAGATACCCAAGAAAGGAGCACTCAATGACTAACAACCGGTGCAGCATCACTCTCCTGGCAGTGCCAAGCAAGGTCCTCACTAAGATCATTATTCAGCAGATCTCAGACACCGTTGACAAATCACTGAGCAAAGAACAAGCTGGCTTTTGCAAAAGAAACGGGTGTGTGCATCAAATGTTTGTACTGCAATGCAATGCACTGAATGGCAGAGGCGGTTGGTCATCTACTTTATCGATTTCGAAAAAGCCTTCAACATCACTCGTAGAGATCGTCTTTGGTGAATTCCGAGAGCATATGGAATACCAAAACAAGTAGTACTACTCATCAAGAGTTTTTATAACAATTGTACATGCAGCATGGGAAATAATGATCTGCACTTCGAAGTTAAAACTGGAATAAGGTAGGGATGCATCATGTTTCCGATACTCTAACTTAGTCAGAGACTGGGTTATGCAGTGTACAACAGAAGATGAGCCAAGAGGCATTACATGGGCTATCTTCTCCACACCAGAGGATCTCGAGTTTGCTGATGACCTTGTGTTACTCTCCCATACGCATCGTCATATGTAAGAGAAGACAAATAGACTCTGCATCTTCAGAAAACAGGTGGGACTAAGAGTTGGTCAGAAGTCATGACCTTAAACACAGAGGCACCAGCATCAGTCAAGATCGATGGCCATGACCTACTTACCGCAGAGAGCTTTCCACACTTGAGTACTATCATCAGACAAGACAGAGATGTCAGAAGGGACATACAGAGCAGCCTCGGTAAAACCAGAAATGTCTTCATGAGTCTGAATGATGTATGGAAGCCATCACAGTACAGCATTCACACCAAACTGAAGTTTTATTACAGCTGTGTTTTATCAACATTATTATATGGATCAGAATGCTGGCAGGTGACAGGGTACGAACTTTCACACCAGAAGCCTTCGGAGGATCCTCAGTATTTTCTGGCCAAGAATAATTTCAAATCTGGACCTGCTTACACAGTACAGACAAGATGACATGGTCACCATTGTTATGAAAAGATGCTAAAGATGGACTGGGCACTTGACCAGGAAAGATGGAAGTTCCATCACAAAGATTGCTGTTCACTGAACCCCTGAAGGGAAGCGGAAATGAGGACAACCCAAGACAACATGGCGCTGGACTGCTGAAGTAAAAATGAAGAGCATGAATCACACTGGGGGTACTATTGAGAGGCTGGCCAGTGACAGACAGAAGTGGAGGGACTTTTTTGCTGCCCTACATGCCAGCAGGTGTAAAGGACAATGACGATGAATACATTAACTACCATCCAGCAATGAAATAAAAGACAGAAGCTTCCCATTCTGAGGTTTGTAATTCAGAATATGAAACATTAAGCATAAGGATGTTCCAAAAAAACAACCAAAAAAGAATCTCTCTCTAATATTTTAGGTTCAAATCCATCTTCGTTGTCATAAGAGGTTTGCAAATTAAATGGACCTAAAACAATTTGGACCCCTCTTCACTGGGTGACTATACTGAACTAAGTTAATTTGAAGCAGTCTTAAAGCAGATTATGGTCTCTTCTGCAGACTCTAATTTCGCCATACACAGCTGAAGTCTAAATACATACAGTCTAAAATCCTGAGTTTCTGGAAGAAGAATGACTAAGGCTATTAGTCAATTTTCAACACCTTTAAAGAAAAAAAATGGTTAAGAGCCCTGCCCCTTTTTTTAATAAGCGTTCCAGGGAAGACGGGCTATCAATTACACAAACCCAGTATTGCTAATATAGGTTTATGATCCTATACTATATACAGCACAAAATCCCAATGAAAATTCTTCTAAGCAACACACTTTTCATATATTAAGTGATTAACAATGTGACATGCAGGATTAAGGCGCTAAAAACAATCTAACCAAAAATGTAATTATTGACTCCAGACTCTTGCTATCAGGTAAAAACAAGTGAGGTATAGTTCATTGGCAACCAAAGGTCTGTATACATAGATCAAGACTTCCTACACAACTTCTCAAAGAGGATGTGTAATACCATATATGCTCTGAACCCATCTGTAGAATACATTTTAACAGTTATTTAAAGCCAACTTAAAATGGTACAAATCATACCTCAAATGTGTATTTTTCTCTGTTGTTAAAGAGCATTAGTATCGTCATCTGGAAAGTGGAGACTTGCAATATGTGCTTCCTTGTATTTGAGCCAGTTACTTGGGCACCTCCTACACCAACCTCTGAGCCATCTTCCTGTTTCAATTTAAAAGAAGTCATGAAATCACTTTAGGAAAAATTTGCACCTCCCAATTAGAAAAAAAGACAGTTACCTGTTCTGTAAGTGGTGCTCTTTGAGATGTGTTGCTCATCTTCATTCCAAGTTGGGTGCGTGTGGGCACACACCCAGTCACCAGAAGCTTTTTGCCCTAGCCGGTAGCCATAAGGTTGGTGCGGTGCCCCCTGGAGTGGCACCATATGGTGATCAGTATATGCACCACCCGACTCCCCCCCTCAGTTCCTTCTTGCTGGCTACTCCGACGGTGGGGAAGGTGGGAGGGTTTTGGAATGGACATGAGCAACACATCTCGAAGAACACCAGCTACAGAGGAGGTAACAGTCTTTTCTTCTTCCAGTAATTGCTCACATTCATTTCAAGTTGGGTGAATACAAAAAAAGGCCTAGGAGGTGGAGTCGGAGACCGAAACGGACTGCAGGACAGCCCTGGCACTGCAGCATCTTCCCGTGTGTGCTGTGTCAAAGTGTAACGTGCTGTAAACATACGAATTGAGGATCAGGTGGCCGCCCTACAGATGTCCTGCATAAGCACCTGCGATAAATACGCCACAAAATGCCTAAACTCTGGTGAAGAGTGCCCTAACTAGAGGGAGAGGAACCCCTGCAAGCTTGTAACATGCCTTGATGCATGTCACTATCCACGGGAAGAGACCAGAAGGTCCTTCATTCCTATCAGCAACTGCCACAAAGAGTTGCTGCATTCTTCTATCCATATGTAAGGCCGGCGCCCTTCTAACATCGAAGGATGTAAACATTGCTCCCTCAGGAATGCATGGGGCTTTGGGTAAAACACCAATAGGGAAATGTCTTGGTTAACATGAAACGTGGAGACCACCTTCGGTAAAAATGCAGGGTTGGGTCTCAGCCTAACTTTATACTTGTGAAATACTGTGTACAAGGGGTCCAATGAAAGTGCCCTCAACTCAGATATCCTCCTGGCTGAAGTAATTGAACCAAAAACACTGTTTTGTAACTCAGAAACAGCAGGGAGCAGGCAGTCAGAGGTTCAAAGGGGAACCCCATAAGCTTGGCTAACACCAAACTGAAATCCCATAGGGGCAGTGGTGCCCGAACCTGGTGCTTGGTTCTTTCTAAACTTTCAGAAACCTTTTAACTATGAGGTTAGAGAATACAGAAGACATTCCATGACCTGTGTGAAAGGCTGAGATAGCAGCTAAGTGCACCCTAACCAAGGAGAGGGACAAACCTTCCTGTACCAGACGCCATAGGTAATTTAAAATCAACAGGATGGGGGCTTGTGAGGGAGATAGCCCTCTGTAAGGTACCCACACCGAAAACCTTTTCCACTTAGCCAAAAAAAGTCACCCTCGTGGAGGGTTTTCTACTATTTAATAACACTTCCTCTTTGGGATCCAAACAGGTGTGCTCCTGGTCCCTCAGCCATGGCACATCCATGCTGTGAAGTGCAGCGGCTGGAGATTGGGATGTTGCACCCTCCCCTCTTGCTGCATCAGCAGATCTGGTGGATTGACAATGTCATCGGCTTGAGGATTGACAGGTGCAGGAGGGTCGAGTACCAGTGCTGATGGGCCAATGCCAGTGCCACCAAGATGACCAATGCCCCTTCTAAGCAAATCTTAAGGAGGACCTTGTGGACTAGTGGAATCGGAGGAAACACATACATCAGTCTGCCCAACCAGGGGACACTGAAGGTGTCTGCCCAGAACCCCAGGCTTTGATTGTGGTAGGAGCAAAATGTCCATCATTTCACATAGAGGTGGGAGGCGCACAGGTCCACCAGGGGATACCGCCACTTCCAGAAAATAGAATGAACAATCTCCAGGCAGAGAGACCACTTGTGATCCATAAAGGACCTGCTGAGTTGGTCCGCCAGTGAATTATGCACACCTGGAAGGTAAAGGCCTACAGCATGAGGCTGTGCTCATGAGAAGTCCCAGAACATCATGGCCTCATGACACAGGGGAGAGAAGCGTGAAAACCCTCCCCCCAGTCTGATGATATAGTACTTTGCTGTCATGTTGCTGTACTGACTAACACGATGTCCTGTCACATTGGCCTTGAAAGTCACACGTTACTTTGATGATCCTGAGCTCCCTCACATTTATGTGGAGCTGAAGATCTGACACACTCCTACCCTATTTTCAGATAAGGCAGATAAAAAGCTGCATAGTCTGAAAGACTCTAGGGCCACCCTCTGCTCCATTTGGAGGGGAAGGGCAGTAGTGACCTCTTCAGGCATTTGGCCTCCAAGGAGGCACCAGAGGCAGAGCTGGCATTGGCACCGGCTGGCCAGAAAACCCCGTCACAGGTGGCACAAACGGCGCTGTTACTGTTCCCTGTACTTGAGTCAGTCAGTACCAGTGCCTGGGCTGGTGCCTGCTCCATCAGCACCAGAGGGACAATTACGGATGGCGCTGGCACTGAAGGGCTCCAGTCCTGCTGCAACGGTGCTGCCAACGGTGCCAAGGGCGCTGCCAACAAAGTAGATGCAGGCGGCTCAACAATGACTGCCGTTTTCTGTCTTTGTTCGAGTGGCGGGGCGCCCGGTGACACCAATTGTGCTGAGCGTGGGACTGGCAGGGCCCCCGGCACCGTTAAAGGCATTCCAACAGCCTGGCTCTGTGCCTCATGAAATCCCCACAGGGTCTAAAAGGGCCTGTGCCGAGTCGCCTGTGAAGCCAGAGGCCAACCTGTATAGTCTGAACGACAACTCCGGTGCTTGCGACGGCTATGGTGCAACCTTCTTGAGCTCCCGCTCCGTCTGGAGCTTGAGTAAAAGGAGTCCGACTCTGATGCCAATTCAGAAGCAGATAACCACAGTGGGACCACTGGAGTCAGAGACGATGTCATGCGCGCCGAGGACAGTGCCAGTGCCGGAGTATAGGTCACCTGAAACTGGCCCACAGTCTGCTGGGTCGGCACCGGAGCGCTTGACACCGAATACAGCGTTGGTGTCGGCATCGATGTGAGTGCAGGGGTTGGTGCCAGTGTCACGGCCATGAGCCCCAATCACTGTTTCAATGCTATGTTGCCTGTCCTCCATAGATGGAGAAGGACCCAGCACCATCATCTGTAGAAGTCCTTATGCCACTGGAAACACTACTAGCGGTGAGGGCAAATCCAGCACCTGTGGGCTCCCACACTCTGCACTGCATTTAACAGATGTGCCTCTTACCCTTTGGCAGTGTGCACCGGAGCTTTGGACTTGAGGCCACCCTGTTTTGACTTTGGCGAGAGATGCCTCTCATGCCTCCTCCTCTTCATCGGCACCGGAGATGGACTCCCATGGCACTGAGAAGGCACTGGTGCCTGCACCTGCTCTTGGTGCTGGGAGTTCTTAGGCAGCACTGTGGTTGACGGCACCAGTGCACTTTGCACCAAGGAGGCTCCACTCTCCGCTCCTGCTGGAGACTCTTGAGGCTTAAGAGCTGCCTCCACTAAGACGACTTTAAGGTGTCAGGCCCTATCTTTCAAAGTTCTGGGCTTAAAGGCCTTACAAATTGGACAGTAATCATGCAAGTGTCCTTCCCCCACGCAAATCAAACAGGATGAATGAGAGTCACTTTTGGGCATACTTTTGCCGTATTTTGAACAAGTCTTAAAGCCTGGGGAGCCAGGCATTCCCCAATGCCAAGGGGGATGGAAAGCGCCACCTCGGCTATTAGTTAAAACACTAAGACTAACTATCAAGTAGTAAAACTAATTTACACTTCTTCAGGAACTATTTACACTACAATAGGCTACTAGCTAAAGAACTGAGCAGAGAAAGCAAGAGCTCCAACGACCGACTGGTAGCACGGCGAGAAGAATCTGAGCGAGGAAGGGTGAGAGTGGGGGTGGAGATCGGGCAGTGCATATATTGGTCGTCATATCAGCGCCACTTCAGGGGGCACCGCACCAACCCTATGGCTACTAGCTAGGGCAAAAAGCTTCCGGCGACTGGGCATGCGCAAACTTGGAATGGACACGAGCAATCACTCCAAGAAGAACTTATTATTTAGTAAGAGCATTCTGCTTAAGCAATATTACATTTGAGATTTTAATTACCCAAGTCCAAGAATATTATATGCTTGGTTCTGATTCTGCTCAACTACTATAATTTAGGAGAGACTACTGGGTGCTCACCACACCCGATTTAACACTGTGAGGGGGGGATATAAAGTAAAAACAGATTCAGCAATGGAGAAAAGTCAGCAGTGGTAGAATGGACTTTAAGAGGAAATACAGTTCTGATACCTATGAAGCTAACAGATGGGTAGTAGATATTGGCAGTAAAATGACTGTACCTCACAGGATGAGGAATGTGCCAGCAGCAATTATGATGTTTTTACAATAATGCAAGGATCTTGGGTAACAAAATTGAGGAAACAGAATTACAGCTACAGGAAGTGAAATCAGATATTATAGGGATAACAGAATTAGCTGGTGCAGTAGCAGGAATGACTGGAGTACAGGTATTGAAGACTATGTGCTTTTCAGAAGAAACAGAAATAAAGGCAAAGATTGTGGCATAGCACTGTATATCAATGATGAGGTGTGCTGTACAGAAATTTGAGGGGATGGAGGAATAAAAGTGTTTGGGTCAGTATCACTTTGGTGCAGAAAGCCCCTTGAACTAGTACAGAAGTTCTCCAACTGTTCTCCCTTTGGACTCCCTCTGAAAATATTTCAGACTGTGATGGCCTCCTCCCCACAGGTGATAACACCCTCCGCATACCATGCCACGCTGACTTCAGTGCTGCTACTTTCAGAGCTGGGTGCCCATGGAGCAGCCACCACTTTCCGCTCTAGTTTCAGACCTGCTGGGTACTTAGAAAGCAGCCGGTTCTGAAGACAGTGATGACTCTACCACAAGCACAGATGTAAGGACTGTAATACCATACTACCTTGCCACCCTTACTTCTGTGCTGCTGCTACTATTGGCATCAGAGCTGCCTACAGAGTTGGTTGCCTGGCCAGCATTCACCACTCTTTAGCTTGGCTGCAGAGCTGGGTAGCTGGCAATACCAGCTCTGAAGGCAGCACAGAAGAGTGACAATACTGCAACCTTCTCCCTTACAATACGCTTGGAACCCACTTTCAAATCAGAACTCACAGACTGACAAACACTGGCTAGTGCTTGGGATAGGCTGAAGACCCTCAAGACTCCATGTGTATACAGATAGAGACCTCGGTATCGAACACATGTTTTTATGAAGTAATATTAATGAAATAAATACTACTGAGAATTGTGTGATTATGGGAGACTAAATTCCCAGGAATAGACTGGAGAGTGATACCAATAATAGCAGGGCCCAGATTTACCAGGATGTGATACTGGACAGATTTCTTCACTGAAGAGATGCTGAATGAACAAGAAGTGATTCCGCTTTAGATTTGATACAGATGAATAAAGAGAACCTCATAGAACTGGTTGCAAAGGAAAAATCTTGGTTTGCATGATCATGAACTAATTCAGCTGAAACTAAATGGAAGGATAAAAAAACAGATCTGTAGCTATGATCCTTTATTGCAAAAGGACTCACGGTAAAAACAATAAGGGAATTAGGGAAGTGGACTGAACTGAAGAACTCAAGGATCTCAATGTGCAGAAGGCTAGGATTTACTTTAAGTTAAAGTTGCAGAAACTGTCTGAGTCCCGCAACCCAAGCAAAAGGGAAAATATCATAAGGAAGCGTTGCTGACCAACCTGGATGAACAAGCATCTCAAAACCAGCGATTAAGACAAAGCAGAAAGATTACAAGTAATAAAGATGGGATGGATCAGTAACAAAAGCTACCTTGTGGAGGTGAGAAAGCAAAGAACTGCCAAAGAAACAGAGTTGGACCTTGCAAAGGACACTAAACCCAACAGTAGAAGGTTCTACATCAACATAAAAAAAAAGGGGGAAAACATGGAAAGAATTGGGACTGATAAGCACTGAGAATGGGATGGAGATTAAAAATAATCTAGAAATTCCCAATACCTAAAGAAATATCTTCTCAGTTTTGTAAGATTAATGATGCAGGCAGCTAATGGGAAAGAGGATATGGTGTTAGAAACCACCACCTCTGAAGTGCAAGTCAAGCTTCATGGGACTAATATGGGGGGGGGGGGGGCAGTGACAGGCAATCGGAGAATATTAAAGGAAGTGGCACATGAAATGCAAGAAGAGTATAAAGGATTTTTTAATGAAATCTGTCAACTCAGGGGTCATATCCTATGACTAGAGAATTCCTGACATAATTCCTATTTTTAACAAAGGGAAAAATGTGACCTGGGAAATTACAGGCCTGTTCATTTGACCTTATTTATACGTTAAAGTCTTGGAACAAATTAAGAAAAAGAAAGTGGTTAAGGACAGACGTTAACAGCAAGTGGGATAAAATACAACATGATTTTACAAAAGGGACAATCATGCCAGACCAACCTGATTTCTTTCTTTAAGACGATAACTGACCTTTTACACAATGGAAATGGACTAGACCTAATCTGCCTGGATTTTGTAAGGCACGTAATACACTTCCACTTGGGAAATTGTTAATTAAATTGGAAAAGTTAGGGATTAGTATAAGAATTAAAAGGTGGATAAGGAACTGATTAAAGAAGAGACTGTAAGAAGCTGTACTGAAAGGTGAAGTGTCAGGCTGGACTGGTCTTGGGTCAAATCTTAAACATTTTTATGAATGACCTGAGCACAAAAAAGGATGTGTATCTTAATAAAATTTGAGCATGAAACAAAGTTGTTGGTACTACCAGTACAGAAGAGGCTCAGACTAACACACAAGGCAATCTGTATGAGCTCGTAAATTTGAATAATATAAATGGGATGAAATTTAATATCCCAAAGTGCAAGGTCATGCATTTAGGGACTAACCATGAGAGTTTCTACTACAAGGTGGGGGTATATAGTTGGAAGAGATAGAGGAGAACAAAGAACTGAGCATGTTGGTTGATCACAAGGGTGACTAAGATGCCAATATGATGCAGCTGTGAAGAAGGCCAATGAAGTCCTTGAGTTCATCAGGCTAGTATTTCCAGCAGAGATAGGGAACTGCTAGTACCATTATACAAGACACTGGTGAGATCTCATATGAAATACTGTGAGCAATTCTGTTTCTCCATGTTAAAAAAAAAAAGAATTCAAAACAGAAGCAAGTGTAATGAAGGGCTATCAGGCTGAACAGAGAAACGGAAAACTTAACTTATGAGAGCTTGACTTGTTTAGTCTAATCAAACAAAGGTAAACGGGAGACGTGATAGCTCCCTATAAATACATCTGAGGGATAAATACTAGGGAGGGTAAAGAATTAAGTTAAGCACCAGTGTGGACGCAATGGGGGGCAGGGAAAGCGGAGAATAAAGAAGAGGACTTCAGCAACTCTGCCAGAGTTTAGGGACCTATTAAAGGAGTCAATGGGTAAAGTTCCGTGGCCTGCAATATGCCAAAGATGGGGTACATCAGTAGTTCTCAAAAGTGTGGTCTGCTGTGACCATCCTGGAAGTGGGCCATGGGCTCAATCCCCTCTCTCCATAGCAGGGAGCCAGTGCTGGCATTCCAGCCCCATGCTCAGAATGCCAGTGCTGCCTTCTCATTGTGGTTAGGGAAGCCAGAGCCTCATGGGCTGGGTCTGGCTCAAGGGGGAAGGAAGCAGCTGCATGATGACGCTCCCTCTCCTCCATAGCTAGGCGAATGGGAGCACAGGAAACTACTAACCTGGAGGTCTTCCCCACTGATCCCTTTGGTTGGCATCACAACACTGGCCAGTGGGACCAGCAAGGGGGGCAGTGACATTGAGTGGCAGGGAGCAAAAAGCCAGAAAGTGCTCCAACCCATGCCCAGACTATTTTTGAGATTAAAACATAATACTTTTAAAATTCAGACATTTACCTTTTTAACAGGTCCATAGAAGGTGGCATTGAGATCCGCTGAACCCATGTGATGCTGGAGTGTCAGCTGTCGACCACTGTGCTTGGCTAAATAAAATCTGAGACAATTAAAATGAAAATTTACATATTTATATGGCACATTTTGTCCAGATGATCCAAAAGCACTTTACATAAGTAGATAATTTTGACTTCTTTAGGATGGAGCATAATGTCTAACAGTTACTCTTTAAAAAAAATAAATTGAGCTTAAAGTTGCATCTGAAATGAAAATCCAAGCAGTGAGAAGTTGGTTTTCTAGTTTGCCCAGAAAAGAACAAAGCAACTCTCTAATATGCCTTGGAATACTCCTAAAAGTATATTTACTTTTAATCACGGTTTAGAAGCTTTTTATTTATGATTGCTAAATACAAAGCCTGATTCAACACGTACCTTCTAAATACTTCAAAAGCATGTCTGGGAGCTGGAGGGATGTTGCACTTTGGTGTGGCTGACTGAGTAGGCCAGTAGCCTGTTGTGAGAACCCGCACTGTGAGATCAACACCACCTAATGAGACCTATAGCAACAATGGAAGAAGACATCCACCATTTTAAAACGGGAAAGGGTTCTCCCTGTCTTCTATATTATAATTAGACTTTTTTAATAGTTTCCACAGACCAAGGAGAAATTGTAGTTGCCATTCTTTCTAAGACAGACAAATTAAATTCATCACTGCTGGAGCAGGAGCCCAAAAGCTCACATTGTTCCCATATGGCCAAAGACTATACAGAACATGGTAACGTAAAATGTGTTAAGTATTCACAATAATAAATTCTGAAATTAAAAGCTTTACATGGTCAGATTCATCACAGGGTCAACTCTTGTCATTTTTTGCCTTCTGCTCTAATTCTGTTTGCAATAAGACTGACTGGGTAGAAAAAACTACATTTTGTGTTGTTAATAATGTGAATTGCAAAGTAACAATTTTTGTACTTGCCCTTTTGCAGAAAACAATAAGCAACAGTTTGACATTCAATACTAAGCAATAGGGAGTTTTTCCTGCCATTCCCTCTCTGAAGTTTTAAAGCCAAAAACCTCTGCATATGTTTTGCCATTGTTTAATGTAAACAATTGGTTTCTTGCTCAATCTGATAAAATTATATGGCTTTATTACTTATTTTCTGAAAGTATTTATTAACATAGGCATTCACAAAGGCTTGGAACACTCTACAGCTGACATTTTAAGCTACTGAAATGGTCTCAGCAGGTGGCTCATATCTATATGTAATCAAGGTATAATTCTCAAAAAGTGTCTCAACTACATTTCATATTGCTAAGCTTATAACTGTGTATATTTTCAGTTTCCATACGATTAATGAACATGAATTAGAGGTAAGTAATTTTTTTTCTTTAAAAAAGAAAGCGTATAATTATAAAAAGATCCAGGCTCTGACAGACTACAAAAACTAATACACAGCAATACGGTGGGTTAAATTAAAGGCAAAAAAGTCACACTTATCATTGGGACACAAAGTAGAGGCCTCCCAAGTTAAGAATGCTTTTATTTATTATTACAAGAATACACTGTACCCAATAAATAAATATATGAGACTATCTAGAGACTTATTAGGGGGAAAGAAAAAGTCAGCTGGGCCACACAATCCAGAAAAAGGTTTTAACAGAGTGACTGGATTCAACAGTCTAAAACAATATTTCACACATAAAGAACTACACTGAGGCTTCTCCTAAGTGAATCAAAGGCCACTGACACACTTCAATGACACTGACACGCTTCTGATTTGATGAGCCTTAAAATGCACTGATGTACAGAGAAATGCAGTCAATCATTCATCTAGAGATGAGGTATGAATACACTGAGGCAAAATCAAAAGGCATAGAGGCTCAAAGCCAGGTCAGTGGCCATTGACTCAACTACTAACCCACCAAAAAATATTATATACTTCCTTAAAATGACATGTCCTTCAGGTCTGTTTGGCTATGTTTAGACTGCAGGTGCTATTTTGGTATCCCAAAATAGCAACACAATGGCTCTTCCCTATATTCAAAACAGCACTGCTATTTTGAGCACAGTATTCTGGTTCCCATACCACTTGTCATGATAGGGGTAACGGAACTTTCGGAATAATCCCTTATTTTGGACTTCAGTGCCATTTAGATGGCACCAAGTTCAAAATACACATGCAGTCTAAACATACACTTTAAAACCACACTACCTTCAAATTAAGAACAAACTGCTCCCTTATGTTTTTTTAACTGGAAAAAGTCTAAGACCCAAAATTTTAGCCCTCCTGAATTTTTAGATCTACTAGAAGGCACACTAAATAAACTCTTCTTACAGGGAAGTTACTTTCCCACCAACGTAGAATCACAGAATGCTACAACTGGAAGGGACCTCGTGAGGTCATCAAATCTAGTCCCCTGCCCTCATGGCAGCACCAAGCACCACCTCTACAGTCCCTGGACCATCCCCGATAGGTGTACATCTAACCTGCTTTTCAATATCTTCAGTGATAGAGATTCTACAACCTCCCTAGACAATTTATTCTAGTATTTAACCACCCTAACAGGAAGTTTTTTCCTGATGTCCAGCCTAAACCTCCCTTGCTTCAGTTTAAGACCATTCCTCAGAGACCAAGGAGAACAATTTTTCTCCCTCCTCCTCCTTTTTAGTATTTGAAAACAGCTATAATATCCCCTCTCAGTCTTCTCTTTTCTAAACTAAGAGAAATTAGCCCAGTTCTTTCAGTCTTCCCTCATAGTTCATGTTCTCTAGACCTTTAATCATTCTTGTTGCTCTTCTCTGGACCTTCTCCAATTTCTTGAAATGTGGTGTCCGGAACTGAACCCAATACACCAACTGAGGCCTAATCAGTGCATAGCAGAGTGGAAGAATGACTACTCTTGCTCCCCACACTCCTCTTAATACATCCAACAATCACTTTTTTTTTTTTTGGCAACAGCATCAACCTGTTAGATCATATTTAGCTTGTGTTCCACTTTGACCCCTAGATCCCATTCTGCAGTACTCCTTCTTAGACAGCTGCTTCCCATCCTGTATGTGTGAAACTGACTGTTCCTTCTTGAATGGAATACTTTGCATTTGCCCCATTAAACTTTATCCATTTACTTCAGACCATTTCTCCAGTTTATCCCCATGGTTTTGTATTATGATCATCTCCCAGAAAGCAGTTGCAACCCCTCCCAGCTTGGTATTATCAGCAAACTTACGAAGCTTACTTTCTATGCCAATATCTAAACCATCAATAAAGATACTGAATAGAACGGGTCCCAAAACAGACCCTTGTGGAACCCCACTTGTTATGCCCTTCCAGCATGATTGAGAACCATTAATAACTGGCAGGATAACTGTTCTTAGAGAGTAGTTATTCACCTGCCTTATAGTAACCACATCTAAGTTTTATTTGCCTAGTTTATTGGTAAGATCATGTGAGACCGTATCAAATGCCTTACTAAAGTCCAAGTATGCCACATCCACCATTTCCCTCTTATCCAAAAGACTTGTTATCCTATCAAAGAATGCTATCAGATTGGTTTGACATTTTTTTTCAAATCCATGCTGGCTGTTACCTTTCACCTTATTTTTTTTTCCAGATGTTTGCAGATGAATTCTTTAATTACTTGCTCCATTATCTTTTCCAGAACAAAAAAGTTAAACTGACTGGTCTGTAGTTTCCTGGGCTGTTCTTATTTCTCTTTTAAAGATGGGCACGATATTCACCCTTTTCCAGTCTTGTGGAATCTCTCCAGACTTCCATGACTTTTCAAGGATGATAGCTAAAGGCTCAAACACGTCTATCAGCTCTGAGTATTTCTGGATGCATTTTATTAGGCCCTACTGACTTGCGGACATCTAACTTTTCTAAGTAATTTTCAACTTATTCTTTTTTTATTTTATTTTCCAAACCTACCATCTTCCCACTAGCATTCACTATGCTAGGCATTCCTTCATCATCAGACTTCTTGGTGAAGACCAAAACAAGGAAGTCATTGAGCACCTCTGCCATTTCCAACTTTCATGATGTTGTTTCCCCCTCCTCACTGAGCAGTAGGCCAACCATGTCCTTGATCTTCCTCTTGCTTCTAATATATTTATAGAAATTCTTCTTGCTACTCTAAGCACTGTGCACATGGGACCCTCATGCTGGCAAAACTTATGCTGCTCAGGGGGTTGTTTTTTCCAAACTTTGAATGACCAAAGTTTGGCAACATACAGTAAATTCCCAATTATCCAATATAAACCATATTGAAGGATGGCTGGATAACTGGAAACGTCAGTAAATGGTGGGAGCCAACAGCCCCAGGGGAAGTTGTACCAGGGCTGCATAGGACACGTGTGCTTGAGATAATTAAAGGCTATTTAGCATGCAAGACCTACTTATCTCACGCCACACCAACACCTGTGTAGTAGCCTTCGGAAATGTAAGCTGTGTGGGAAAGCTCAAATTAACTGATGCTGTCATTCTTTGGCAAAAGGTATTTAAGATCACATCTTCAGCTACTATAACAGAGAAATGAGGATGCAGCCATATGGCATTAACTCACACAGCACAAAATCTTGTGGATATATAATAAACAAAAGCCTTTTAGTTCAAAGAATCTTATGTCTGTCCAGAGCTCCAAGTGCTTTCTACGGGATATGGTAAGGTTATAGCAATCTAAGGAAATATAACCTGGGTGGAGCTATTAAGATGGATGCAAAGCTGGTTAGAAAACAGTTCCCAGAGAGTAGTTATCTATGGTTCACAGTCATGCTGGAATGTCATAATAAGTAGGGTCCTTCCAGGGATCAATTCTGGGTCTGGTTCTGTTCAGTATCTTCATCAATGATTTAGATAATGGCATACAGAATACGCTTGTAAAGTTGGCGGATGTAACCAAGCTGGGAGGAGTTGCAAATGCTTTGGAGAACAGGACAAAAATTCAAAATGATTTTGATAAACAGGAGAAATACTCCACAGTAAATAGGATGAAATTCAAAAAGGACAAATGCAAAGTACTACATTTAGGAAGGAAAAATCAGTAACACACGTACAAAACGAGTGCTTAGGAAGGAGTACTGAGGACATGGTTTTGGGGTTCATAGTGGACCAAAAGCTACACATATGAGCCAACAGCATAGCAATCGGGGGGGGGGGGCGGGGAGGTGAACATTTTGGGATGTATTCGCAGAAGTGTTGTGAGTAAGACACAAGAAGTAATTTTTCTTGTCTAATCTGTGCTGATTAGGCCTCAGCTAGAGTATCACATCTAGTTCAGGGTGCCACATTCCAGGAACAATGTAGACAAATCAGAGAAAGTCCAGAGAACAGCAACAAACAGTATTAGAAAATCTAGAAAACGTGACCTATGAAGGAAGACCAAAAAAATACCGGGTCTGTTTATCTGGAAAAGAGAAGGCTGATGGGACATGATAATCATTTTCACATATGTAAAAGACTGTTGCAGGACGGTGGAGGAAAATTGTTCTCCTTATCCTCTAATTAGGACAAGAAGCAAGGAGCTTACACAAAGAAAAAAAGACATACTGTCTTAAAAAAAATGGCCAAAAAGAGACACACACACACAAAAAAAAAAGATAAAAATCTCGAAGAAAATCCTTGATAAAAAATTTTAAAAGAACTGACTGACCGTATGAAGAATTGAACAAATGTTTCTTTTAAAAGTGATATAGAAAGCTATGACTTTAAAGTGGAGCTCACAAGCTCAAGTATGATGATTGAACATTTCCTGGCTATTTGCTTCAACAAGTAGTGAACACCACCTGCTGGTAAAGCAGTTCAACAGTTCACAAGTTTAACTAAAGCTTTTCAAATTCTGTCACACAGTGTTATATTGACAGGACTGTGTGTTGAATGTAATTATTCCTACTTTTACTGAGCACTAGGTTTATGCAAATTCCTGGTATAACTTAATTAATTAAAATTATTACATTATTCTTGTCATGAATTAGTTTTGAAATTGCGTTACTCACTGAAGAAAGGTCATACAACTATTCAGAGGCAGAGTCAGCAAACAAATGAGCAAGCAAAGTAAAAAACTCAAAAATTCAAGACCCGTAATGCATGTGAATACAAGACAATCCTTAATAAACGTTAAGCCATATTTTTTGTAACCCGTATTTTAAGAACAGCGCGTGCACACACACACACACAAAAAATGTACTGCACATATTAAAGGAGGAGTTTTCCAACTTTCTGAGATCACTTTTTGAGATCTAAATTTGCTATTTAGAAATGAGTTCATTGTTGGGCTTTCAGATGTTTACCCTATCAAAAATAATCTGAAAGTGGGTGGGTTTTTTTTTTGTTTTGTTTTGTTTTTTTTTGTTTTTTTTAACATTGCAATAATAGCTTCAGGAGCCACAAAGTCCTCCTTAAACAGCTGCAGGTTGCAGACCCGATTTAGAGGAATACTGACCCAGTCAAGATTCAACAGGATTTTGTTCAGTGAAACTAATATCCTTTAAATAAGTAGTCAAGCTTCAAACAAAGAGTGAGTAGGTAAAGTTGAAAGGTTAAGTTAAAAAGTTATTCTGTTGAGAGAAGTGAAGCGAAGGAATGAAGAGGAATACAGAATCTCTCTAGTGCAAGCTTGTGTTTATATGTAAAACTAGAAGCACGTGAAAAAAGATAAACAATTCTTACCCCTGTAGCCTGTAGATGTTGCCTGAACTCATCCATTGTTGTGTTTGAGATGCTCATATCCCTGAACATTCCTTCCAGTTTAGATGTGAATTGACATCCACATTCAGTCTATCAAAAAATGATTTGCTGTATTATAATTATAAAATGGATCTGTAAACAGTTAAATCATGAATCATTGGAGATAGACTCTGACAGACCCAGGCAAACACTGAGCTCCCCCTTCAGCCAATTTTCAAGTATTGGAATAGAATTTCTCTTTTCCATGTGAGAAAAGACCGTTACCTGTTCTGTAACTGGTGTTCTTCGAGATGCGTTGCTCATGTCCATTCCAATTTGGGTGTGCGCCGGGCACATGCCCAGTTGCCAGAAGCTTTTTTGCCCTAGCTGGTAGCCTTAGGGTCAGTGTGGTGCCCCCTGGAGTGGTGCCCATATGACCGCCCATATATGCACCGCCCAACCCGTCACCCGCTCAGTTCCTTCTTGCCGGCTACTCCGACCGAGGGGAAGGTGGGAGGGTTTTGGAATGGACATGAACAACACATCTCGAAGAACACCAATTACAGAACAGGTAACTGTCTTTTCTTCTTCAAGTGATTGCCCATGTGTATTCCAATTTGGGTGAATGCAAGCCAATGCCTAGGAGGCGGGGTCGCAGCCCCAGAAGGAGTGCAGGACAGACCTGCCCACCGCAGCATCTTCTCCGTATACTGCATAACGCGCTGTGAATGTGTGAATGGAGGACCAAGTGGCTGCCCTGCAGATGTCCTGGATAGGGACCTTGGCCAAGAACGCCGCAGACGATGCCTGTGCCCTACTGGAGTGAACCCTGATTGGGGGAGGGGGAGCCCCATCAGCTTGTAGCACTCTCTGATACAGGCCACTATCCAGGAGGCGATTCGCTGAGAGGAGACTGGGTGCCCCTTCATCCTGTCTGCCACTGCAACAAACAACAGCTGCAACTTCCGGAAGGGTTTGGTCCTGTCCATATCGAAGGCCAGTGCCCTCTGGACATCCAAGGTGTGTAGACTTTGCTCCCTAGGGGAGGCATGGAGCTTTGGATAAAACACCGGTAAGGTGATGTCTTGGTTAATGTGGAAGGGGGAGACCACCTCAAGCAGAAACGCCGGGTGGGATCTCAGCCTGACCTTATCTTTGTGGAACACTGTATAAAGTGGGTCCACTGAAAGGCCCTGAGCTCTGACACCCTTGTGGGTGAGGTAATGGCCACCAGGAATGCCACCTTGTAGGTAAGGAACAACACAGAGCAGGAGGCGAGAGGTTCAAATGGGGGAGCCAAAAGCTTAGACAAAACCAAATTAAGGTCCCATGTTGACAGGGGGGCCCAAACCTGTGGTCTGACCCTTTCCATTCCCTTCATGAACCTTTTCGCCCTGGGTCCGAGAAGACTGATGACCTCCCGGCCCTTGGGTGAAATGCTGAAATGGCTGCCAAGTGCACTTTCAGGGAGGATATCCACAGCCCTGTCTGGCTTAGGGCCAGCAAGTAGTCTAGGATACATGGCATTGGGGCCTCTCCGGGGGACAGCCCCTTTTGAGTGTCCCATATGGTAAACCTTTCCCATCTGGCTACATGTTACACTCGTAGAGGGTTTCCTGCTGTTCAACAATACTTCCCTGACAGGTTTGGAGCAGGCCAGCTCGACCAGTCTCAGCCATGGAGCCTCCATGTTGTGAGATGCAGCGCTTGGAGACTAGGGTGCTGCAGTCTCCCCTCCTCCTGTGTCAGCAGGTGCGGGCACTGTGGAAGCACCTCCGGGGCGCGAGTGGACATTTCCAAGAGGGTTGAGTACCAGTGTTGTCGAGCCCAGGCTGGGACCACCAGGATAACTGATGCTTGGTCCGACCAAATTTTCAACAGCGTTCGGTGGATGAGCGGTATCGGTGGGAAGGCGTAAAGCAATGGATCCGACCAATGAATGCTGAAGGCATCTGCCCAAGAGCCCGGACTTCCGTTCTGGTAAGAGCAGAACGGCCTGCACTCTGTGTTGAGATGAGTGGCGAAGAGGTCTACCTGGGGCCGTCCCCACCTCTGGAAATCTGAACTCAGTAGTTTGGTGTGTAATGACCACTCGTGGTCCATGACAGACCCACTGAGACAGTCTGCTGCAGAGGTGTCAGCCCCAGGCAGGTAGAATACCCTCAAGAGAAGCTGGTGCTGGATGCAGAAGTCCCAGAGTGCGAGGCCCTCGAGACACAGGGGCGACAAACGTGCACCTCCTTGTTTGTTTTTGTTTACATAGTACATTGCCATAGCATTGTCCGTGCTGACTGTGACACACTGCCCCTTCAGTTCACTCAAACACTTTGCCTGCCAGCCGAACTGCTCTGAGCTCCCGCACGTTTATGGGGAGCTGAGTGTCGGTCTTGCTCCACAGAGCCTGAGTCTGTCAATCCCCCAAGTGTGCTCCCCAGCCCAGGTCCGAGGCATCTGTGACCAGGGAGAGGGAGGGTTGTGGCGGACTGAAGGACACTCCCATGCAGACTGACCCAGCTTCTAGCCACCAGTGTAATGCCATTAACACTCTTGCGGGGACTGTAACTAACTTGTCTATGTTGTCTCTGACAGGTGTGTATACTGAGGCGAGCCACAACTGGAAGGGGCACATTTGCAACCTGGACTACAAACGTGCATTCTGCCATGTGGCCCAACAGTCTGAGGCATCCCCTGGCTGTTGTGGTTGGGAACCTGATCAGGCCTTGGACGCAAGACGCTAAGGCTTGGACCCTGCTCTGGGGCAGAAAAGGCCCTGGCTTGCTCTGCATCTAGTCGGGCATCCACAAACTCCGTGACCTGAGGTGGGGCTAGCACAAAACCTTTGCCTCGTTCACTAGGAGGCCTAACGTGTCGAATGTTTCTCGTATCAGCTAGACATGTCTCATCACCTGTCTCTGTGACCGACTTCGGGTCAGCCAGTCGTCTAGGTAGGGGAACAGGTGCACTCTCTACCTGCGTAAGATGGCTGCCACTCTCGTGGCTGACGAGAGGCCAAACGGAAGGACTGTGAACTGGTAATGGTCTTTCCCTAGCACAAACTGGAGGAACCTCCTGCGAGGTGGATAAATTGATGTATAGAAATATGCATCCTATAAATTGAGAGTGGCAAACCAGTCCCCTCGTTCCAGCATTGGGATAACTATGCCCAGGGATATCATATGAAACTTTATCTTTTTCACAAATTTATCCAGGTTTCGCAGGTCCAAGACTGGCCGTAATCCCCATTTTGCTTTCGGAATTAGGAAACAACAGGAATAAAACCCCGGCCCTGGAATTCCTGGGGCACTTCCTCTATAGCCCCCTTTTGTAGGAGGGCTCCTACCGCTTGCCTGAGAACCGTCTTGCAAGAGGAGTCCCTGAAGAGGGACAGGGAAGGGGGGTGAGTAGGGGGGTAGGAAAACAATTGGATAGCATTATCCCTTTTCTACCATGCGGAAGACCCACTGATCCAACATTATAATGCACCATACTTGGTAGAATAGGGATAGGCAGGATGAAAATACATACTGAGCTGGAACTGTGGAAGTGGCCGCTGTGTCACTCCCAATTGCCCGATCAAAACTGGTGTTTAGACCCCGGTGAGAGTTTCTGGTGGCTCTGGTCCTGTGTCTGGCAGCCCTGATGTCTCTTATTATGGCAGACCTTTCTCTTCCCATCCCGTTGTTGTTGTGGGAACTGTCTTGAACTGGGGCCTCAGGGTAAAGTCTCTTCTCTGGGTCGCTTGTGTATAGAGACCCAGTGAGCGTAGGGTGGTCCGTGAGTCCTTCACACTATGAAGCCTCTTGTCAGTTTTTTCCAAAAATAGGGAGGGGCCTTCAAAGGGGAGGGCCTGAATGGACTGCTGCACCTCCTGTGAGAGTCCCGAGACCTGAAGCCCTGCCCCCCTTCTCACAGCTACACCTGAGCCCATGACCCTGATAGACGCATCAGCTGCATCTACGGTGGCCTGTAGTACTGTTCTAGATATGAGTCATCTCCTTCATCAGGGCTGTAAATTCCGACTTCGTCTCTGGCGGCAGCAGCTCAGCGAAACGATCCATGGAGCTGGCCATACTGCACACATAACTGCTAACCATGGCTTGCTGGTTAGCAGTTCTCAACTGGAGGCCACCTGTAGAATAAAAACTTTCCTGCCGTATAGGTCTAATCGTTTGGTCTCTTTGTTTTTAGGGGAGGGCCCCGGGACCCCCTGCCTCTCCCTGCTGATCACAGCATCCACGAAAAGGGAGTCGGGGGAGGATGGGTGAATAGATGCTCATTTCCCTGGGCTGGGACAAAATACCTGCACTCATTTTTCCTAGCCGTGGGCAAGGCTGAGGCCAGGGTCTGCCATACTGTCTTTGCTGTGTCAGTAATTGTCTTTATAATGGGCAGTGCCACCCTGGACGGTCCAGGCGTTGAGAGGACATTTGTAACAGAGTCTATTTCATCCCGGACCTCTTCTGCCTGCATCCCCAGACTCTGGGCCACCCTTCTCAACAACTGCTGGTATGCGCCTCCATCCTCCAGTACCAGGGATGCGGAGGATCTAGCCATCGCCTCATCTGGGGAGGACAAGGATGAGGGCATCACAGCCTCCAAGTCCACCGGTGTGCGGAATTCTGGAACTTCCATTTAAGTCCCCGGCACCATGGTTAGCGGTGCCGTGCTCGGTGCCTGGGGTGAAGGGCCCCCTAGTGGTCTCTGGTATGGTGCCACTCTGCACCTGGGACAGCACTGGTTCGGTCGGTGCCAGTGCCCACTGCACCACAGTCCCCGGTGGCTGCAGGGCCGGTGCCCATGCTTGGGTCATCACTGACTGCACCGGTGCCTGTGTCGGCACCGTTGTCGCTGCCAGTGCAGATGATTCCGCTTGCTCTCTCGGCAGGGCTCCCAAAGCAGCAGTCAGTGCCAATCTCGGCACCTGAGGAGTTCTGGGTGCCCTGGATGGGAGTCCCGCATCCTGCCCCTGTGCCTCATGGATCACCCACAGAGTCCAGAAGGGCCATTGTGGGACACCTTGGGGGGGTGGGGGGGTCTTTGCCACTCCCCCTCTGAGGGGCATCGAGAGCGGTGCCTATGCCTGCCATGTCGAGGTGACCTCGTACTCCCACTCTGAGCTGAGATGCAGTAAAGTGAAGCCAACTCCGATGCGGACTCTGATGCCAACGACCACAGTGGTGCTGAGGGTCTCGTAGCACCCACCGGTTCTTGCACACTCCGCAACGTCTGCATGGCACCGAGGGAGTCAACTGCTTGCAGGGGTCTCATCAGTGTCAGGAACCATACCGGGGTCCCTAGAACCTGATCAGGCACCTGGAACTAGGGCGATGAAGGCTCCCGGTGCCGCATCTGCAGCTGCAGCATCGTAATTTGCAGAAGGCCCTGTGCAGCGCTGAAGGCCTCTGGCATCAAGGGCAGTCTGGCAGAGCGCGGGCTCCCGCCTTGCGCTGGAGTCAACGCCCGCACTTCATGACCCCGGTCACAGTGCGATCTGGCGGACTCCCCTGAAGCTTGCCTTGCCTCCTTCTCTCTTGGGATTGACCTTGGTCCCGTCTTCTCTTCTTGTGAGGCACTGGAGACTGGCTCTTATGGTGCCGGGAGGCACTAGGCGTCGAGTCCTGCTCTCGGTGCCGGGAACTTTCCGATGGCACCAACGGTGCCAGAGCTGCTGCACTGATGATGTGGTGCTCTGAGTTCCCACCAGGGAAATGTCCAGGCGCAAGGTTAATTCCATTAGTAAACCTTCAGCCATTGAGCTCTACCTTTTAAAGTCCTAGGCTTGAAGGTCTTGCAAACAAAGCAGCGCTCCCGGAGGTGTGCCTCACTGAGGCAACTCAGACACGCCCTATGTGGGTTGCCTTCGGGCATTCGTTTGCCACATTTTGAACAGTTGTTAAACCCCAGGGAGCCAGGCATCACCTGGTGCCGGGGGTGGGGGGGGTTAAAGACCCACCTCAGCTCACTAGATGCTAAGTAGAGCTATTTGTCTATGACAGATAACTAAACTATTTACAACTAATTAAAACAATAAAGGCTACCAGCAAAAGCTCAACAATGAGGGAGTTCCAGCAACCAACAGTGCAGCAAGATGGAACTGAGCAAGGGGCAGGTCGGATGATGCATATATGGGCGGCCATATGGGTGCTACTCCAGGGGGTGCCGCACTGACCCTAGGGCTACCGGTGAGGGCAAAAAAGCTTCCAGCAACTGGGCATGTGCCTGGCACACACCCAAATTGGAATGCACATGAGCAATCCCTCGAAGAAGAACTGACGCCTACCCAAATATATAAAGTAAAACCTGTTTTTAATCGTCTCTCTTTACACTACAACACTTATTCCTAAATATTTCTTTTGAACATCATTATCTATTAACTTACAGAACAGTTCTGCAAAGCTGTCATGAAAATTCACTACAAAACATAACATTTGCCTGTCATTCACCATTACACAAAAGAGAGAAGTTACTCACCGTAGTAACGATGGTTCTTCGAGATGTGTCCCCATGGGTGCTCCACGATAGGTGTCGGGCTCGCCCCGGCGCCGCAGATCGGATCTTTCCAGCAGTTTCTGCCGGACCGCGCATGCGCTGGCGCGCGCCGCTCCCCTACACACTCCCGGCCACGTGCGCGATCTGGTCCCCGCCAGTTCCTTGACCAACCGCCTCGGATGCTCCTGAAAAGCACTAAACAGAGATCCGAAGCGGGGAGGATGGGCGGGTGGTGGAGCACCCATGGGGACACATCTCGAAGAACCATCGTTACTACAGTGAGTAACTTCTCTTTCTTCCTCAAGTGTCCCCGTGGGTGCTCCACGATAGGTGACTCCAAAGCAGTAACCCGAGAAAGGAGGTGGGTAATCGGGTTATGTGCAGCTTGCCCCCGAAAGGACCGCTGTCGAGAGGCGGGTATCCTCTTGGAATACCCGGTGTAGGGCATAATGCTTGGTGAAGGTGTCATAGAATGACCAGGTCGCCGCTCTGCAGATGTCTTTTAACGCGATGCCCTTGAAAAAGGCTGTTGATGCCGCCACCGCCCGGGTGGAATGAGCCCTAGGCGGGGCCAGTAAAGAAGCCTTTCGAAGTTCGTAGCACATCTTTATGCAGGACACAATGTGCTTCGAGATTCTCTGTGAAGAGAGACCTTCTCCTTTTGACCTGGGAGCGAGAGAGACTAAGAGTCTGTCCGTTTTCCGGAAGGACTTAGCTCTGTCTATGTAGAAGGTCAACACCCTCCTCACGTCCAGGAGGTGCAGGCGTGCCTCCTTGCTGGAGCTATGAGGCTTCAGGTAAAATGAGGGTAAAACTATAGGTTCGTTAAGATGGAACTCTGAAGAAACTTTCAGAACAAAGGCTGGGTGCAGCCGTAAGGTTACCGCCTCCTTTGAGAATACTATGCAGGGCGGCGTTGCCATAACTGCCGAGAGCTCACTCACCCTGCGAGCTGACGTGATTGCAAGAAGGAAGGTTGTCTTTATCATAAGGAGACGGAGGGAAACCGTGGCTAAGGGTTCAAAGGGTGGTCCCGTTAGCGCACTGAGCACCAGGTCCAAGCTCCACGATGGTGGAAGCGGTTTCCGAGGAGGGTACAGGTTTACCAGCCCCTTCAGGAACCTGGTAACAATAGGATGGGCAAACACCGTGGGCCCTTCCTCTTCATGCCGAAAAGCCGATACAGCGGCGAGATGGACCTTCAACGAGGAGAGGGAGAGCCCGCCTCTCTTGAGGTCCAGTAAGTATTCTGGTATGACAGGTATAGGCACTTCAAGGGGAGCTAGCTGCTTGGTGGAACACCATGCAGTGAATCGAGTCCATTTCTGTTTGTAGGTCTTCCTGGTGGAGATCCTTCGGCTACTTTCCAGGACTTGTTGTACTCCCTCCGTACATGTACTTTCTAGGGAGCTGAGCCATGGATTAACCATGCTTGTAGGCGCAGGCCTCGGGGGTGTGGATGCACTATGGACCCCTGGGCCTGCGTGAGCAGTTCCAGCCCTTACCGGAAGGGGAAGCGGTGGACGATCTGACATGCGGAGAAGCAAGGGGAACCATTGCTGTCGATCCCATGTGGGGACCACTAGGATCATGCGGGCTCTCTCCCTCCTGGCTTTCTGCAGGACCTTGTGGATGAGCACTGTGGGGGGGAACGCGTAAAGCAGTGGGCCCTTCCACTAAATCGCGAACACGTCCCCCAAGGACCCCCACCCCAGTCCTACCCTGGAGCAGTATTGGGGGCACTTCTTGTTGTGCTGAGTGGCAAACAGGTCTATCTGGGGAAACCCCCATGCATGAAAAAAATCGGTCGTAGCAGATTGGAGCGGATCTGCCACTCGTGTGTGAGTGCGAAGTGCCTGCTCAGCTGGTCTGCCTTCACGTTGTGAGCGCCTCGTAAGTACGAGGCTTTCAACGTTATATTGTTGGCGATGCACCAGTTCCACAGCCGGACTGCTTCCGCACATAAGGCATGGGATCAAGCTCCGCCTTGTTGATTTAGATAAAACATGGTGGAGATATTGTCTGTATTGATCCTGACTACCTTGCCTTATATGTCGTCTTGAAAGCGTTTGCAGCCGTTGAACACCGCTCTGAGCTCCAGTATATTTATATGCAGTGACTGTTCCATAGGGGACCACAGTCCTTGCGTCACCTTTTCGCCAATATGTGCTCCCCACCCTACGTGGGAGGTGTCGGTGGTGAGAAAAATAGAGATTTGTGGTTGGTGAAAGGGTACCCCTGTTAGCATGTTCTTGGGGTTTACCCACCATTGCAGGGATCTGCGCACCTCTGTCGTGGGCAACACCACCCTGTGGACAGTATGGGATGCCGGCTTGTAAATGCTCGCCAGCCAATGTTGTAGGTTGCGCATATGCAATCTGGTGTTCTGTACCACGAACGTTGCCACTGCCATGTGGCTGAGCAGCTGCAAGCACGTTAAAACCGGCACTGTGGGGCTGTATGTAATGACTTGTACCAGGGAACCGATGGCGCGAAAGCGAGCGTCGGGTAGATAAACCCTTGCTGTGGTAGAATTTATGCATGCCCCCATGAACTCTATGTCCTGTGTGGGGTCAATCTTTGACTTCGCAAGGTTGATGACGAGGCCCAGCGAAGAAAACGTGTTTGCTGTTACGCGTATCATGTGTAGTACCTCCGCCTTTGAGGCCCCTTGCAGAAGGCAGTCGTCCAGATATGGGAATATAAATACCCCCTGCCTGTGCAGGTAGGCTGACACCACTGCCAGGGTCTTGGTAAAGACTCTGGGGGCCGAGGAGAGGCCGAACGGCAGAACCTTGTAATGGAAATGTTCTTTGCCGACCATAAACCGGAGAAAACGTCTGTGAGCCCGGTGGATCATTATATGAAAATACGCATCTTGTAAGTCAAGGGCTGCAAACCAATCTCCATCATCCAGTGCCGTGAGTAGAGAGGCAACTGTGATCATCCGAAACCATTGTTTGCGCAAGTACCAGCTGAGACCTCGAAGATCTAAGATGGGCCTCCAGCCTCCTGTTTTCTTCTCTGTGAGGAAGTATCGTGAATAAAACCCTTTCCCCTGGAGTCGCTCTGGCACTCTTTCCACCGCCCCTATAAGCATCAGGTGGTCCACCTCGTGCTTGAGTTTCACCTCGTGGGAGGCATCCCTGAGATGAGGCCTGGGCGGAGGTCTTGGCGGTGGGAGCAACTGAAAGGGGATCACGTAACCCGTGGCTATGATCTCTAGTAGCCACTTGTCTGTGGTGATCTTTTGCCATTGTGAGTGGAACGGTCGGAGGCGATGATGGAACATTAATTGTGGATGACATTGCGCGATGGTAGTAATTGTGCAGCCCTCGACCTGTCCGTCAAACTTGTTGCCTTTGGGCCTGCCCCGAGGATGCACGGCCTTGTTGGGAACGTCGCCTAGGAGTTCTATAATGTTGTTGCTGTTGATGCCGCCCTTGGTCATAGCCCCGTTGGTACTGAGCACGCTGAGGTTGGTACGGGTTATCGCCTTTGTTGAGGGTAATACTTTCTCTTTCTGTATGGAGGGGTATAAATACCCAGGGTTCTGAGTGTGGCTCTTGAGTCTTTACTGGAATGAAGGACCGAATCAGTTGACTCTGCAAACAACTTCTGCGTGTCGAAAGGGAGATCGACAATTTTTGCCTGCAGATCCCTCAGGATACCTGATGTCTGGAGCCAAGATTCTAAGCGCATGACCACTGCCGTAGCCGTTGAGCGTGCTGCCATGTCCGCTACGTCCAGGGCGATCTGGACTCCCGTCCTTGAAGCTGCATAGCCTTCTTGCACGATGGCCTTCAGCACCGGCTTCTCATCTTCTGGAAGTGAATCCATGAGAGAAGTAAGCCTGGAGTAATTGTCGAAATTGTGGTTCACTAGATGTGCTGCATAATTAGCCACTCTCAGCAGCAGGGTGGAGGAGGAGTATACTTTTCTGCCAAATAGCTCTAGCTTCTTGTCATCTCTATCCGTTCCCCTCCGCTTTGTACTGGGAAGTCTTCGATCTCTGCTGAGACGATTCTACCACCAGAGAATTTGGTTGTGGGTGACTAAACAGGAACTCCATGCCCTTCGCCGGGACGAAGTATTTCTTATCCGCCCTCTTGTTTATAGGTGGAGCGCAAGCCGGGGTCTGCCATATGGTAGTAGCAGACTCCATGATTGCTTCGTCGAGCAGGATAGCGATTTTGGACGAGGCCGGAGGCCTCAGGTTTTTGAGGAGCTTGTGGTGCTTCTCCTGCACCTCTGCTGTTTGGATGCCTTGCATGAAAGCCACCCTTTTAAACAGCTCCTGAAACTGTCTGAGGTCGTCCGGGGGGGCAACATCCCCGGGGGCCGACAAGGAGGAACCACTAGGGTAGACCTCCCTTGAACTCTCAGGGTCCTGCTGCCGGTGGTACACCCTCTCACTGGAGGCATGCGAGGGATAATCTCGGGGTTCCAAAATCAGCTCCCCTTGAGACAGCTGTGTTTCCGTCCCCGTCCGTGACAGCCCGCGGGGGTACTGGGTGGTCGAGGGCAACCTGCCCCGGGTGTATGCCTGTGGTGTCTATGCCCAGCGTGATAAGGACGACCATGGCAGCACGGGCATGGTTCCTGGGATGGAGACCTAGACCACTCTCGAGGTGCACACCCCCGATGTCTGGGGGAGCGAGATCATCTGGATGACTGAGACAATGGTGAAACTGGTTTGTGGTAGTACTCCAGAGGGTCAAATCCCAGAAAAGGCGAAGGTGGCCCGAGCCATGGTGACGCTGGTTTGAGAAACGGAGGAGGCGGCTCTGGGTAGGCTGGGGGAGACCCATGTCTCCTGGTTGGTGTACACAGCATAAGGGGAGGACTTGTTGAGAGCAGCCCTGCAGCCCTGTCCAGAGAAGGGCTGCGGTGCTGGGTTTTCGCTGCTGCCTTTCCCCTCCCCTGCGGGGCTGGCTCCAACCCCTCCCCGTGCTGGGGATCTTGGCCCCGCTGTCGGTGCCGCACTCGGCACGCTCATCTGCGGGTGGTCTCCTCTGGTGCCTGCAGGATACGTGCCTGTTGGCCCTGCATCATTGGTGCCGCGGGGGTCTGTGCCGCTTGCGGTGGTGCTGCCGGTTCCAGCGCTTGCCTGGCTGCCGTTCTGAATGCGCGGGCCGGCTGTTTAGTAATCGGAGGCTCAGCCTCTGCCACGTGCGCTGCCGCTAGCTTGTGACTGCGGCTGGGGGCTGTGTGCTACGCCCGTCCCGCTCAGTGTGACTGCCGGCAGGGATGGGGCTGGAGAGAGCTTCCTCCGTTTCTGCACCGAGGGGGTGCGGGACACCGCCTTCCTTTTATGGAGCCCCGTGGGTCCCTCCGGTTGAGGCCTCTCCAGCACGTCTGGCTGGAGGGCCTTATCAAACAGCAGCATTTTCAGCCGCATTTCTCTATCCTTTCTGGCTCTGGCTGTGAGCTTTGCACAGAAGGAGCATTTCTGGGTGATGTGTGATTCCCCCAGGCACCTAATACATTGACTGTGCCCATCAGAGGCCGGCATAGCTTTGCGGCACGACTCACACTTCTTGAATCCTGAAGAGGACATTGTGGTGAGTCTTTAAGCTGTTAATAGGGTACTTAGCACCTTCTCTGAGCCTGTTCCCCTCCCACGGACTCCAGCCTGCCACAGCAGGAGGCCTACTGGCCTTCACGTCTCCGGGTTGCCTCCGCTCCTCCTTCTCATTACTAAGACATATATATTATTATTTTTTTTTTTTTTTGCAATAAAGAAACAAACAATTTAACTAAGAACTCTGAAAAGAAACTCTAAATACGCTGACTCTGGCCGCAGCCTGAGCAGATTCCGTCTGCAGCCGATGGCGGTTAAGAAGGAACTGCTGGAAAGATCCGATCTGTGGCACCGGGGCGAGCCCGACACCTATTGTGGAGCACCCACGGGGACACTCGAGGAAGAACAAACCATAAATTTATTCATTCATCTAAAAAGTTCATTTGGTCTTGAACAAGTAGAATTTTTAAGGATGTCATAGTTTATGAAGTGAGGGTATTGAAAATATTAGTAACCATATGGTATTGACTGTGAAGAAAGTGAAAAACTACACAATAGTATGGTATCAATATTACAATGCATATGGGGTAAAGGAGGATTTATACTGGAAAAATAATACCTGTATTTACTGGAGAACCTTTCACCAAAGAATCTCAGAGTGCTCGAGGTGGTTACGTACTGTTGCCATTTACAAGATGAGGATATTTGATAGAGAAATGATAAGTATCTTTTACAAATTTATATAATATGTCAGTGGAAAAGTTAGCCTTAAGATTAAGATGACACTCCTGGGCCGTGTCTACCCTAGCCCCAAACTTCGAAATGGCCACGCAAACAGCCATTGCGAAGTTTACTAATGAAGCGCTGAAATGCATCTTCAGCGCCTCATTAGCATGTGGGCGGCCGTAGCACTTCGAAATTGACGTGCCTCGCCGCCGCGCGGCTCGTCCCAACAGGGCTCCTTTTCGAAAGGACCCTGCCTACTTCGAAGTCCCCTTTATTCCCTCAGTGCTTCATTAGTAAACTTCGAAATGGCCATTTGCGTGGCCATTTCGAAGTTTGGGGCTAGTGCAGATGTAGCCCTGGTCTCAAACCACTAGATCACACTGACTATAGGTAATCACACAGGAGTCAGGTTTCCCACCGGAAGACTGTTCGTAGAGCTGCATCCTATCCCCCAAAAGTTCAATATTCCTAAAGTGCCCTCTTATCCCAAGTGGAATATTCAACACTAATTTTGTAGAATTATTTCTTTTAATCTGACAGTTAATCTTTTGTCTGACAGAAATAAATCTGATTAGTGTTTTCCTGTATTTATTATAAACTTTAATTTGATATTTAAAATGAGTATATTGTGATCAGTTTTGCACCAACTCAGTATTAAAAGAAAAAGAAAAAAGACTCAATTCAAGAATAGTTTGAAGGATATCTGTTGTGTGTAGGTAACAATCTTACCTTTAACTTAGATATCATGTTTTTCTCAGAGTCATCTGAAACACTCTTGTTTGTAAGAAGCCTTCTTGCCAAATGCTGTTTATAATAACGTTCAAAAACATCTTTCTCTTGCATAAACCTAAATAGAACCATGGCCTTATCCAATATAGTCTCTACTTCTTGCTCTGTAAGCTATAAAACATAAAAACAATTATTTTGCTGTTTTCATCTGTGCATACAGATTTATCATAGAACTAAAAGTAACAGAAAGATAATCTGCACCCAGTATTCAAACCAACCACTGCTAGAGTATGTTTCACTATGAAACAACCCAGTTTAAGTACCTAGAATAAAGTTAGGCCTGCTTTACACTAGAAAATGGGGTCAGTTTTACTATATTGGTCAGTGATGTAAAAATGCACATCCCTGAGCAGTGTAAGTAAGGTGACCCAAGACCCTGGATAGAGAGCGCTAAGTCAACGGAAGAATTCTTCCGCCTCTTGGGGAGATGGATTACCTACACCTAAGGGACAATCCCATTGGCACTTTTGCACTCAAGTTTTAATTTTAGACAAGCCCCTAGATCTAGTTTTTACCTATGACAAAACATGGAATTTCTCATGTTAAAATATCTGACTTAACTGGATCTATCTGCTACATCCTTATCACCACTCTTTCCTCATCACCACTCTTCCCCCTGCCCCGCCACCCATATGCTACTGACAAATTAATATAACACAGAGGCGAACCCAGTAGTCTGAAAAGGAGGGGAAAAAAAAGACAACGAGCACAGGAGAAGCTGAAATATACAACAGGAAAAAATAATCCTTTACTTAAGGATCTTTCTATGAAAACTGAAACCAAAGTAAACAGAAGTGCTTCTGAAATGACATGTTATTTTAAATTAAGACCAAAACCCTGTTCACAAGTCATTTTACAGAGTCTGACAGTTGCGCAGAAACTGGGCTTAAGACCATTTTGAACTGCAACATGAATTTTCAGATCTTGTAAGATAAAAACAATGCATAATTTATAATTTAATTTCTGAAGCACTACAATAAATGTAAACTAAAATGATATCACATTTTCTTGCAATACGAACACATGTTAAAGCAAATCCTACAAAATATAAAATAACCAATTCTGAACAGTGCTGTCAGTCCCAATCAGCATATGCTGGTCTAATTAAAAATTTCCTGAATCAAACTCTTCTATAAAATCTAGGCATCTTGCTTTGGAAATAAACACACTGGTCAGTGCTTCTTTCCATTCTGATTTATCTTGCAAACTATCATACTTTCTTTTCTTTAAAACTAGAAACAGTCAACGTAACTCAGAAATCCTGGACACTGTCTTTTTGAGTCAGCTGAAACATCTTTACTTTAATATATGTCACAGTCCAGCAAAGATAAAAATACTTACTCCCAACAAGTTTCATTCTTTTGACTAGTCTTTCAGAACTAATTATCTCCCCTCCCCTATCTTTTGTGTTAAATGAAGCATATAAATTGCAATGTGAACCAAATTAAAGACTATACCTAAAGAGAGAGACACACACACAAGTTGCATCTCTCAAATCTTGTACACTCTTCTCCAGCAACATCTCTGGGCCAGAGTCCCATGGCTGAAGCTGAGGCTGGATTCCCCTACCTGCCACACGGCAGGATGGGGCTGCAGCCCCCCAGCAGCCCCAGGAAGCCTAGGCCCCAGTCCCTGGAGGAGTGGTAGGCTGGGACAACAGCAGCCCCTAGAAGCATAGGAAGGGTGAGGGCAGAAGCCCTGGACCTCTCCTGGTCCAGCACATTCTCTTGTTCAAGACCAGACAGGTGCAACCTTTGTGTGTGTGTGTGTGTGTGTGTGTGTGTGTGTGTGTGTGTGTGTGTGTGTGTGTTTACACGGTTGCTTTTTCTTATTCTTTGTATTTTAACTATTCTGTTTTTGTGACAGGCTATTTGTTCTTTTACATGTCTAAAGCATTACACACACAAATGCACTACACAACAGTCCATTTTTAAAAATTATTACCTGCACATAATGCTTTATAAAACGCATCAACAGACAACTAGCTCAGTTTTAACCAGCTACAGTTTTCCATAGATTCATAATAGTCGTATAATAGAATTTGTACTTACTCCCTTGACTCCTTTTTTCAGCTTATCGTCAATAAATAACGAGAGGTACTCTGGAGACCTAGAGTTGAGGTTGAGGAAATACTCGAAATCACCCGCAATAGTTTGTTTGAAGAGTCGGTCATTATTGAAAGATTCTTGAAGAAATCGATCAAATCTACTCTTCAAATCCAATAAACCCTTAAGAAAAACAGAGCATAGTATCGTATTTTTTACAGATAGAATACTGCTATTAAGAAAGTTATACTCCAATACTGGATTTTGGGACACTATAAAGTCAGAAAGTCTGCTAATTTGGCAGTACTATTCACAATCTATACTTCCATTTAAAAGGCTGTTTCTAGTGGATGTAATTCAAATTATGGTAAGACTAAACTGAAACCCTGGAACATAAATGGACTAAAACGACCACACCACCATTAAAGCAGCTATCTTAATATACTCTTTAATGAAGAAGTATTACCAAAAGTTTAATTGCTGTCTAAAATTGAGCAGCTTATTTTATTAAGTTAGGGGAGGACTGCTTGTTGTTCATTCTTTCAAGTGGAGTACTCTAGAGCAGTATCTGAGGCAGGAAAGGGAGTTATAAAATGTTAAGCACCAAGTACTTTTATTCCCAAAATTACAAAGAAAGAATACATTTTGGAGAAAGAAATAAGACAAAACTGTAGAGCCCTGAAAATCTGCAAATATCTCATTTATAGAGGTGGATAGCGACATCCATGGATGTTGATACGGATACGAGGAGCTCATTTTTGTAGACACAGATGGATACGTAGATACAAATTTTATATCTAGAACCTTGAAATTCAGTGAATATCCACTTTATCTCTGTGAGTATTTACATGAGTGCAGATTTCCATTGCTCATTTTTACAGATACAAATGTGGAGGTGGTTACAAATTTTGTATCAGGGCAGGGAGTCTAAATTGTTTCTTTTAATGCTGGTCCAGTGATATGACACTCACTATTTTAGACATGATGTTGTTAAAATCCTAGGCAACATAAGCTACTTGCTACTAGTTATAAAAACGTATTAATAAAGGAAACAGATGGGAAAAACAAAAAACAAAAACAAACAAACAAAACCCCAAGCAACTTGAGCTACAGTATCTTCTGTAACTTAACTTTACCCATTATAACAAATTCCTATGAAACGGAAGGAAGTATTTAATGAAGTTACTTAAAAGAAGCCATTTATTAATTAAATGAAACAGCACATTTATGATAAATCCATCAATTTAATCTAAAGAATGTTCTTGAGTCAGGCAAATAAATCTTAAGTCTTGAATACAAACTAAATTATGCCATTTCTGTATTTACCCAGGTTCGCCTATGTCTTGTTTTGAGGAGTAGACAATCTGAAGAAATGGTCTTAACAGGAGAAGTTGTCAGTAGCTTAAATTACCATAGCATTTCAGTATATTACTGAAATTACTAGGAGAGGAATTCAAGTCTAATCCTTTGGTAATGCTTTTGCAAACATCTCACCAGTGATGCTGAAGTGCTACTGATGTATCATGTTGCAGAAGCAGTGGAGTGAAAGCTCGCTTTTCCTAGCTGTTGTAGAACAGATTTTTTTTATGTGTATGTGTCTTTTTACTGTTTGCTTTCCTGAAAAATACGAGATGACTAGACTAAGGCAAGATTACCATGCTGAGGTGCGCACTGCATTGGTATCTCAGTTCACACTTTCTTCTCCTTCCCCTCATGGTGTCACTTAGGGTAAAAGAAGCATTGCTTTCAGGGGCATGGCAGAACACAAATACGAACTGCTGTCACACCATTTTTGGCTCAACGCCTTCATGGGGTGGTTTTGGGTGCATATTCATAAGCTAATGTATATGCAACCAGGCTGCACATCTTCAACTCTGTAGTCATATTACTTTTGTCTTAGCAGCAAGAAATTCTCCAAGTATCATTAAAGTCAGTCTCAACTCTTTTTATTCAATTCATTTTCTGAGATCTCTCTTTAGTTCCATTAGGTTTTAATAGTTGAAATTCTGTTTCATGTGAGTCTGAGAAATCCTATATTCTACATTGAATTTTTTTAAAATAGATGCTTTGTTTTTCTTTATATTTTAAAATGATTCTTTGAGTTTTGAAACTCATCTGGTCAAAGAGGGCATTTTCTTATTAATCCTCAGAGTCACTTAAGCATTGCCACAGAACTAATTCCATCATTAATAATTTATACGCAAATGGCTTCTTTTACTAGGAACCAGTAACAAGGTTATTTGATTCCATGCTGATAGATAAAACAACTTACTATTAATAAAGCAATAATTAGGAAAATAACACTAAATGTTTGCATTTAAATACAAATGACCATTCCCACCCCGACCCACAACAAGTTTAAGAGATTAACTTATCGCCTGAAGTGAAAGAATAGGGGTAAAACATACATCAGTACTGCTGCAACTACAGGTTTTCCTTAAAAAGATAAATGAGTGCGTACAAAAGAAAATGAATCAGTTTTAATAAGAGCATTTCCAGAATTCATTGTGTGGGTTTAAAATTGAGGGTTTTTTCCCTCTCCATGAAAGGGCTGAGAAAGAAAAGGGTGAACACAGGTGAAAGGAAGAATATGCTCCTAGCTCATTGTGTGTTACCTTGATAAACCAAGTGCTACACCTCACTTTCTTTTAGTTGCTGGGGGCAGGGGTAGGGGGGGGTGGGGAGTTTCTAAACTCTTAAAGCCGACATCTCCTCCTTTTTGGTTAGTTGTCACATTCTCAAATATCCCATACATCTATAGATTATTCAAGCAAAATTAAAGTTACAAAGCTGCATTTCAGAGCTTCTGCAACTGTGTTACCCACATTTAGAAGGATACAACATTGCCTGGAAATGCCATTTTGGGTGGAAGAGGAAGCAAGAACACATGCATTGCAAGAGTAATGGGTTCTCGCATGCTCATTCAAATTTGCCACCTTCACATTGTCTAGCAGATATTTACAATTACTTCCCAAAATCTCTTCCTCTCACCTGCTTAGTCTCATGCTTACTCTTGACGAATATTCTGAATGTTGCTTTAGGAGTTGTGATTTTAGGATGATGCTGTTATATCAATCATGTTTTTTGGAGGTAGGAAGGAATTTTTCCCCACAGGATCAAGGTGTCAAGGTGTGGTGGGTTTTTCCACCTTCACCATAGGGTATGTCCACATTGCAGTTGGGAGGCTTGACTGTAACACTCGTAAACATACTTGAGCTAGCTTCCATTTAACTAGATCAAAACTAACTGCAGTAACACTGATAGTGAAGCCATGACAGCATTATGAACTGAGCAATCAACCGTATACCTCTTTTGGAATCTGAAGTATGCAAATGGGCAGCAGCAGAGACAATAAATAAATAAAAACAGCAATTATAGTACAGTGCTATGTTAAATGTAAACTACTAAAGAAATAAGGGGAAGGTTGTAGAAAGATCTGGCAAAGTAAGAAAACTGTCTGTGCATGTTTCAGTTAAGACAGTTAAAAGCAGCATTCTTCTTCTGCATGGTAAAGTTTCAAAGCTGTTTCAAGTCAATGGTCAGTTTTAAACATTTGAAAGAACACAACCATGATGTTTTGCTCAGAATTAGGAATATTTCACTATTATGGACAGCCTCCGTTCCAATGACGTTTGTAACTCTGAGGTTCTACTGTGTATAATCTAGCAGCTGCTGCCCTAGCATATTGCCAGAATCCTATATATACTGTATTATAGAGAGAGATACACATCTCAAAGAGCGGGAAGAGACCTTGGGAGGTCATTGAGTCCAGTCCCTGCCCTCTTGGCAGGACCAAGCACCATCTCCCCCCCACTTTTTTTCTTTTTTAAATCTATTTGCCCCAGATTCCTAAGTGGCCTCTATCAAGGACTCAACTCACAACCCTAGGTTTAGCATGCCAATGCTCAAACCACTGAGCTATACCTCTCCCCATTCTGTGTGGGTGAGGCTCACCTGTGCAGTTGCCCCCAGCTGCCACAGCTTCACCGCTATTGTTACTCAAGCTAGCTTTGATTTAGTTCAGGTAGGTCTACACATGCTGAAATCACACTTCCCAATTGGAATGTGGACACACCAATCATAGAACCGTAGACAGACAGTGATACAGTTTTGCTGTTGAGAAACAGAACATGAAAATTTAATATTAAGAAAGGTAAGACTATTTAGATTGTTGCTATTTATAGCTGCTGTCCAGCATGGGTATGAGTAAGATGGCAAGTTCCTGAAATAAAGAGACCTGGTATTTAGATGCTGGACTCTGAACCTATATGAGAAAGGGAGAGCAGAAGTCTGTGTACTAAGTCAAGTCCCCACCTTGGCAATCTCTCTCTCATTCACAGGGTGGGGAACAGGCAAAGAGAATTCAGATGCGAGTCCTAAGAGTAGACCTACAAGGAATCTATCTCCAGATTACCGGTTTTATGGAGGTAGACTTCTAATGCTGCACTTCTAGCATAGAAGAGCAGGGTGTGTGTGCATAGTGTCCCTCTCTTCAGTGTTAAAGTTGTGGCTTAAAAGTGTAAATCCATCTGTGTGGTATGTTGTTCCTTCACCTAAAACTCCTAGCAACTCCAGGTGTATTAATTAACTGCAGTTTTCTGATCAAGAGGAAGTACTCTCCTTGAACTTTTTAGTGCCTGTCACTTATCAGGAGATTTCCCAGAAGGCAAAGATTTCCTAGGAATTTTTTTAATCAGCCTGAATATATTTCCTTTAATAAAAACAAAACGTATGAGTTCTTATTCTCCAAGCATCATGCATATGAAAGTTATTGAAAATATTTCCCAAAATTCCCCAAAGAGAGTTTATAATAACTTAGAATTGTAAGGTATAGTTTTATTACAAACCATTTTTGTACCAATTTTAAGGTTTAACAGCCCTTCCGCCAAATAAGGCAGTGGTCAAGCATCCTTGCTACCCTGTGAAACAAAAAACAACTCCCCCCCGCCCCACACACACACAAAACAATGAGAAGTTTTATCCACCTGTATGTAGTCGACTGGGTTCTTTCCTTCTCCCTCTTCAGATACTAGAGCTTTACCTTGCTCCCTCAGGTACGAACTCATACACTCACACATTGTCTTCAGGCCATTCGGCACACGGCTAAATAACTTGTACATGCACGCAAGGTCTGAAAACAAAACAGTGAAATATTGTTCACTGCAGCCAACATGTACTGTATTTGCATGTATCTCATTCACTAGATAAGCAAAATAGGTATGAAGAGGGTAAATTATGGCTCAGAAGATTCACATATAAGATTAAAAAAGCCAACATCTGCTTACAGAACAAAGCAATACAGCATCACAATTCTGTAGACAAAACATTTATTAGTCGGAAAGTGCTGAAAATTTTATTCAATGATGGTAGTCTTCAAAACTGACACCCCAAAGACACACCTTATTTTAGGATATGAGAGAATCCTAAAAATTAAAATAAAAAGGAGATAATTAAGTGATTGTTTCTAGTCTTTGCTTACATTTGTTAAAATTAAGTTCTCATCAAACATATAAATTTTGTTTAGCTAAAACAAAACCAAATTCATCAGTAACGTAAAATTCTTAACCTTTGTAACTGCAGTAACTTCATACCCAAATACTTCCCTTCTATTAAGCTTTGAATCCTTACTTAACTTAAACTAAATGCATCTCCAAATCTGAAGATAAATTTCTGCACAATCTTTCACTGAACACTCAACTACTCACCTGACCAGCCTGAAACCTCAGTCACTTTACTTTGTACGCTTATACCCCGTCGAGTGTATTTCTGTCACCTCCTCTTTACATAAGACAAAAAAGTTCTCTTTCCACCCAGCTAACGCCCTTTGCCCACTCACAACTTGGCTCTCTGTCACTGAGTAGTGTTACCTTTTATCTAACTTCCTAGCGTTCCTAAAGTTGCTTTGGGAAAAAGGGACCATTTGCATATGAGACAGCTCAGTTGCCTCCCTGTTCCTGCTGTTGTGGTATGAACACTGGTGTACTATTTATTGCACTGAAATAATGATACATTACTTAGCACTTTACCATTTTTCCTCTAAAAAGCCCTACATTAATATAAACTTAAAACTGTGGTGACTTACAAGATTTTTTTTTTTACACAGATGAGGAAACCAATATAGACCTTGGCTGCATCTACACTGCGAGATAAAACTGATTTTGTTAAAATCGATTTCTTAACACTGGGTTACATCCATTTGATTTTGAGCACGTTCACCTTCCCACATGCTCCCCACAAAATTGATTTACTGCTACCAAATGCAAGTAGCTTAAATCGAGTGCTGCTGCAGTGTATTGTGGCAACATATCCCACAGTTCCTTGAGCTCTGTTGCATTCAGGCCCCAAAAGCATATGTGGGTATATGACACTATCTTCCCACATTTCATTCCCCTCTTTCGCCTGCCACGTTAAGTATGTTTAAGTAGGCACAGGTGCTACACTGAAACTTGAATGAGTCATTAGTAATGGCCCAGGGCAGCTAACAGTGAGTACATTTTTGACAGTCACGAAAATTGTGGCTGCCCACGGAGGCCCCTTCTGGAACTTGAATCTGGATTTAGGCCTCCTACCAAAAAATACCCTTATGTTTAAGCAGACACGGTTGCTACACTGAAACTCAAATGATTCATCAGGCTAAAAGACCCCAGATTACGGCAAGGTTTGCATCTGGAAAAGACGACTCTAAGGACCTGCTGCAAGCCTTACTTCAACAACTGTAGTAACTGTACAGCTAATACATTCTTTTCGTTAAAACATGTATGGCTTGAGGTGGCTAAAAGATCTCCGGCTACAGCCAACCCCCGAAAAATCACAACCACCAAGAGAGATGTCCCATGGGAAGCAAGAAGACCCCTGGCTACATCCAGGCCCCAAAAATCATGAATCTCACTGTGCCCAAGCTGCCTGGTACCCTGCTCAGCACATCCCGTTAGTGGTTTGGGGTCAAGCCACATGATGCAGCTGGGCGAGGGAATGTTCCAGACTGTGTAGCACCTCCAGGGGGAAGGAAGGAGGCTATGTGGGGGTCAGGACAAAATGTAAATGGCTGAAAATTTTATTGCACTACCAGACAAGCACAATCCCCACCCACAGCCTAGCTGACACATGGTATGGGGGACCAGTAGCTGGTGCCAAGCAGCACAGAAAAAAGGCAGCTAGCAGGGGTACACACAGAACCACAGACCCCACAGCTGCACTCGGAGCAAAGAAAAAGAAAATATTTTTCAGCCTCATGATCCTACGGGTGCCGAATTGTAATGGTCCTGTTGCCTGATTCCTCTGCAACTGAGAGCAGAGGGTCATGTCTACACTAGCCCAATACTTCGAAATGGCCATGCAAATGGGCCATTTCAAAGTTTACTAATGAAGCGCTGAAATACGCATTCATCGCCTCATTAGAATGCCAGCTGCCGCGGCACTTCAAAATTGACGCGGCTCGCTGCCGAGCAGCTCGTCCAGATGGGGCTCCTTTTCGAAAGGACCCCGGCAACTTCGAAATCCCCTTATTCCTAACAGCAGATAGGAATAAGGGGATTTTGAAGTTGCTGGGGTCCTTTCAAAAAGGAGCCCTGTCTGGATGAGCCACGCAGCAGCGAGCCACGTCAATTTCGAAGTGCCGTGGCTGCCGGCATTCTTATGAGGCGATGAATGCGTATTTCAGCGCTTCATTAGTAAACTTTGAAATGGCCATTTGCACGGCCATTTCGAAGTTTTGGGCTAGTGTAGACGTAGCCGAGATGTAAGAGGCCAGAGTGGAGAACTGTGGTGCATTGTGGGGCACATGCACGACATCTGTGGAGGCTGATGAATTCTATTTAAAATCATGCTGCATCCTCACTACCCTTAATTCAGAACTTCACATTCGAATTGAGTGCTACATCCGTCAGGCTACTTTGATTTTAGGATTTCAACATCATGTCAATTTTAGTGGTCCATAAATTGAGCTAATGGAATTTACAGTGAAGAGAGGTACTTGGAAAAAATCAGGCTAACTGACTTAAAATCGATTTCATCATGTATGTAGATGCAGCCTTTGTGCGGCTAATATTATTCCTTAATATGAGTCTCTACATTTGACTTACTTTCTTGATTTCCTGCTTTTCTCATTCTCTCCACTTCCCTTATTCTCACAAGTGTCTCTGCTTTAAAATGGTGTTTTGTAAGTGATATGTCTGTTTTTTTCCCCTCTGCCTTTCCTTTTAAGTCAAGTTTTATTTCTCCCACATGCCTTTTCAAAATGAATCAATTCCTGGACATATCACTACTCTGAAGATCACTCTGAAGATGAGTGAGTATGTACCGGGGTGGATTTTAAACAAACAAAAAAAAAAAAACAAAAAAAAACACCCCAATGATTTAAAAAAAAAAATCAGATTTTAAAAAAAAATTATATTGGATTTTTTATTTTGCAACAAATCATTAATATTAACCTCCTCATTTAAAAAAGTTACAATTAAACATCATCACAAAAACATGCTAAATCTACATTTAATCTCATAAAGTGTATCAATGGCTCTAGTCTGTCCACACTATCAGCTCTTGCTTCTTGAAAGTTCTGTGCTTTCAATTGATGGTTCTCAGCAGACTAAAATAATATTTACAAAGGAAGACACAAGCTGGATAGAATGGTTTTTGTTCTGTGCTTATGTGACGGTGGACCAGGCAAAGTTCGACAGGGGAGTTATTTAAGAGATTGTCTTAAAGCAGGGTTGGGAAACACTATTTGAGGTCAAGGGTCACTGTCCCACCCAAAAAAAAAAAAAAACCCATCAATTGGGGGCAATACAGATGGTATGGGAGAAAATCCCACCCTCACTGACCTGGCCCCCAAGTGAGAAGGAGAAAACATATTAACATCCTTCACAGATGCTACCCCAAATGAGAAGCAGAGGGGAAAAAGACACGCCTCAGTCCCCTCGAACTCCAGTCCCAGGGGAGTGGTGGGAAATGCTGAGGCTCAGGGCATGCCCCCATGCCCAGATTAATTCTTCTGGAGGCTCACGAGCTGGCGGATTTTGTCCCCTCTCCCCCGCCTTCATTTCTGGATGGTTAGATGCAGGAGTGGGCTGGGGGTGAGGGTTCTGGGTAAGAGAAAGGGTACAGGAACAAGTTGGGAGTACAGGGTTTGGGCAGAACGGAGGTGCAGGGTGAGGGTCTAGGTGTCAGGGACACCTTCTTGGTACAGCTCGTAGTTGGGTGTACGTGTGTACATGTGTGCAGGCAGCTCTGTGTGCTGCAGGAAAGCACTCCCTGCCGTGAGCAGAGCTGTTTCCGCCCTCCTGCCAAACAGAGCCTGCAAATCGCATCCAGCCCACTGAGTATGTTGACCAGGCCCCCAAAGTTTGGGGCTCCTTCCATGCAGTGGGGAGCCAGAGCTGGTGCTCCAACCGCAGTATCACCCATGTGTTTGGAGTGCCAGTGCCTGCTGGCTCTGCTGCTTTCGGAGGAGGTGAGGCAATCCCTGAACTTCGTAGGCCAGGTCTGGCCTGTGGGCTGTAGGTTCACCACCCTGTCTTAAACACAGAGAGATAATATATAGGAAAGGATGCAGGAAGCACAGAAATACACAGAGGAGTGGATTGGAAAGGAGAAGGGAAGATGCTATTCAGTATACACACAGCTTCTGACATTCCTCCCCACTTTTATCAAAGAAAAATGGTCATGGCTTCTGGGTATCAGTGACACCCTCTTTAGGAATATTTTTAAGAAATTCATTCCTTGCATATATGAGGAAACTGTGTTGAATGTAAGCAGTGCAATGAGATGACGCAGGGCCTACTTGCAAGAATGAAACATCACGAGAAAAGCTGCTTAATGGGAGAAAATTATGTGGATATGTCTGAAGAACAATGTGGATCAACTGGTTAGTAATTGTAATTCCCTTTCATGTCTTTTAGTATAAGTGTGATTTGACAAGTAAATTCCCAAGCTTTCTGCTATGTTGGATGTTGCTAGAAAAGACAGTTTAGCTTAGCAAATCCTTACGACTTGTGACAGAGAGATAGCTGTGTTAGTCTGTATTCTATCAAAACAAAAAAGCAGCCACGTAGCACTTTAAAGAATAACAAGATAATTCATTAGGTGATGAGCTTTCATGGGACAGATCCACAACAGACACAATATATAAAGCACAGAGGTCCAAAAGTTATCGAGGTTGACAAATCAGAAAAATTGTTATCCAGGTTGCCAAATTAGAAGAGCAAAGGGACAGTGGATGTGGATTGTGGGGCGGGGAAGTTAAGAGTTAGCTAAAACAAAGTATGTAAACAAGTCCTTCTAATAGATCAGATAATTGCTGTCCCTGTTTAAAACACGTTAATGTGTCGAACTCGAATATGAACGTAAATTCTGAGCATTCCCTCTGTAGACAGTTGTGAAAGTCCCTTTTCAGTAGAACATAAATTCCATTAAAGTGCCAGCTGACAGGTTTGTGTATTTGGAGTTTTTTGATGTCTATTCTATCTCCATTCATTCTTTGTCAAAGAGTGTTTGCAGTCTGTCCTATATATATGGTGTGTGGGCATTGTTGGCACATGATGGCATATATGATGTTAGTTGAGGAACATGAGAATGTGCCCATGATTCTGTAATTAACGTGGTTAGATCCAGTGGTGCTGTCTCCAGAATAGATATGCGAACAAAGTTGGCAACAGGGCTTGTTGCAAGGAAACATTCCAGGATTAGCATTATTGTGGTATAGTATTGTCTGACCTCTGTAACTTTGTTCTCACCCACAATTATTTCCAATTTGGGGACAATTTATACCTCCAAATTAGTGGCACTGCTTTGGGCACCCACATAGCCCCACAATATGCTAATATATTTATGGCTGACTTGGAACAACGATTCCTCAGCTCTCGTCCTCTATCACCGTCCTTTAACATCAATGACATCTTTATCATTTGGACCCATGGTAAGGAGATTCTAGAAGAATTTCATCGAGACTTTAACAATCTGTACCCCACCATCGATCTTGGTACAACAGCATTTACTCTAAACCTTCAGACAGACAAACATCCACAAGACCTTTAGCAAGCTTTCCTGAAACTACAATACCCGCCTAAGGAAGTGAAGAAACAGACTGACAGAGCTCGACGTGTACCCAGAAACCATCTCCTACAGGACAGGTCCAACAAGGAAAACAAGAGAACACCACTGGCCATCACATACAGCCCCCAACTAAAGCCTCTCCAGCGCATCAGCAAGGATCTGCAACCTGTTCTGGACAACAATCCTTCACTCTCACAGACTTCGGGAGGCAGGCCTGTCCTCGCCCACAGACAGCCTGCCAACCTTAAACAAATTCTCACCAGCAACTATTGACCACAACACAGTAACTCTAAACCTGGACCAATTCCTGTGACAAACCTTGCTGCTAGCTCCGCTCACATATTTACACCAGCAATATCATCACAAGACCTAACCACATCAACCACACCATCGGGGCTCCTTCACCTGCATATCTACTAATATAATACATGTCATGTGCCAGCAATGCCCCACTGCAATTTACATTGGCCAAACTGGACAGTTTCTACATAAAAGAATAAATGGACATAAAATCAGACATAAGGAACTGTAATATACAAAAACCTGTAGGAGAACACTTTAATCTCTCCGGACACTCAGAAACAGATTTAAAAGTAGCAGTCCTACAACAAAAAAACTTCAAAAATAAACTCCAAAGAGAAACTACAGAGCTGCAATTCATTTGCAAATTTGACACCATCAACCAAGGATTAATCAGACACTGGGTGTGGTTGGCCAATTACAAAAGCAGTTTCTCTGCTCCTGATGTTCACACCTCCACATTAGCTACTGATGATGGGCCACACCCTCCCTGTCTGAACTAACTTGATTTCTCCTCTCTTGATGTTCACAACTCCACATTAACTGCGGATAATGGACCAAATCCTCCATGACTGAACAGACCTTGTCAACTCTGGCTCTCTCCTCGACTGAGACTCCCTCTTAACTCTCCTCTGGAACCCTCAACTCAAGCATCTGACAAAGCAGGTCTTTGCCAACGAACACTTATGCTCCCAAGTATCTTTTGGTCTATAAGGTGCCACAGGACTTCTTCTTGTTTTTAAAAATACAGACTAACTTGGCTACCCCTCTGACAATACCAATAAGACACTATACATGAATAAAAGATTGCTTAAATAATGCAAAGTATCTTTTTCACGTTGTTAAAAATCAACACCTTCACTGACATGGTACAATCCTTACAACCAGGCAACACTACATGTGGTAGAGCAGACATTGGTGGAAGATTTGTTAGATACATTGTTTGAGTAGGATCTTGAAATACTGAGGAGAAATCTGCCAATTTAAGCATTGATGGGTGGAGCAAAGTACAAAAGATCCAGTAATATATGTTTGAATGACAACAGAAGATGGAGTTGCATATCTTTCAATAATTATGTTGGGAAATGTCCACACAACAGAATATATAAAAGTAGCAGCAGAGAAAGCTGTAATAAACTATGAACAAAAGCTGAACTCTCACATGTGCAGTTTTGTTATGGACAATGCCGAAAATGTGGCAAGGATGAGAAGATACTTTGAAGAAAAATGAGAAGGATGTTCCTTAACATATGTCTGCAATGCCCATTTATTGCATCTTTTAGCCCAAGAGTTAAATATGTCTTCGGGAGGAGAAGAAAATGTTCAAGTCACAAAATACCTCCATAACAACTATTTTGCTTTCTACTTCACTGAAGACAGGATATGCTCAGCATAATGAAATTCATAGCCTTAAAAAAGCTCCAGAAATATTGCTGCTGCATTGCTGATGCTGTTGAAATTTGGAAGACACTTCAGAAAGACACCAATGAAAGAAATACCTCACCAAAAACTTAAACTATGTGCAATAAAGAAACAAATGGAACAAACATCAACTCTGTCTCATTTCCTGGAAAAACACTCTTAATACCCAGATATAAAGTAGACCATCTGAAGGTGATACTACTACCATGGCACAGGCATCTCAAAGTCACTGCTCAGTTATGCCAATCATACTAAATTTCAGGGCTGGAGTGAAACCATATAATCAGTACAGCTGTCTCTACATGCACAAAAAAACTTCAAAAAAAGAAACCCTTTTTCGAAAGAGTGGGAGGAACGTCCACACGTATAAACCTGTCTTTCGAAAGAAAATCGAAAGAACGGGGCTCAGACTTCAAAATCCGAACCCCAATCCCATATCAGGAAGATCTCTCCCTCTTGAAATAATAAATTGAAAGAATACACATGTAGACACTCCACAGCTCACTCTCTTGAAATACAGGTCTGCCATGGCGCCGATCAGCTGGAGCACAGGGCCACTCCAGCCGGCAGCAGCGGGGCTCTACGGTCCCTACGTTCGGCTGCTTTAAAGCCGCACGCACACAGGAAACCCGTGGCAGGAAGCTGAGAGCGTGCTAGGAGCAGCCTGCACATGAGCTGCAGCTGCACACTCCAGCACCCTCATGGCCGGCAGCCAAACCCCCCACAAGCCCCACGGCCCCCCCTCCGAGTCCTCACAAGGCTCCCAGGGCTCCTGGAGGAGAAAAGAAAAGGGCGCCCTCCTGGACTGAGCGGGAGCCGCGGGGCCTCCTCGGCCTCTGGCAGGATGAAGAGGTCCTCCGCCACATGGGGGTCAATCGGTGGAATGCCGCAGCCTTCGGCTGCCTGGCAACAGGCCTCCGCACCAGGGGCCACCCAGAGCATACCCCAGACCAGGTACGCTCCAAGGTGAAGGAGCTGTGGCAGGGATATGCCCGGGCCAGGAACCGGGCAGGTCCAGCGACCTGCCCGTTCTACCGGGAGCTCCAGAGCATCCTGGGGCCCCAGGAGAGTTCACCCCCCCGTGGCCTTCCTGGACACCTCTGGGGAGGAGCTGCAGGCGGAGGAGGTGGAGGAGCAGCCCAGACTGGGGACCCAGGAGGATGAGGGGACCACCGACTGGTCAAGAAAGGAGGGGGGAGCTGACCATCCTCATCCCCTCCCGCTCCTCCAGCTGAACGACCGAGGGCCGGCCATCCCCGGATATAGCCGAAGGACCCTCTGGTACGTACAAGTAGGGGCGCATACCAACTCCAAGGGTGGGGGCAACGCACATGGGACCGGTGGTCCTGGGCCGTACACAGGCCAACCCCCACATTGGATGCGGCACCCCGCAGTGGCACATCAGCGACGCCCAGCACCCCGCCCTCAGTGGACAGTGCCGTAAGCCGCGCAGGGGTGGCATCTGGTTGGTGCCAGACGGTGCCCAGGGCCCGCATACTGCAGGCTGGGAAGGGCCACCTGCGGGAGAGACCCCTGAAATCACAGCCAGGCTGGGAGGCCCAGTGCTGGGGGTCGTCGGTGCTCCCTGGGGGGTGGGGGGGGCAGTGTCCCTTGTGGGGGCGGGGGCCCCATGGGGTGGGCTCGGGCAGGTAGGCCACAGCTGGGTCCCCTCCGTCCAGGGCACACTACTGACATGCTCTGCTCCTCTCCACACAGCCACACCATCCGTGGGCCGGGAGAGCCCCGCACTGCCCCTCGTCCCAGAAAGCCCACCTGCTGCAGCCTTCCGGACACCACCCCAGGCAGTGCACCATCGGGGACGTGGCGGAGGGCCCTATGCTGGGCCGAAGAAGACCAGGCCAGCCAGCGTCAGGCCGGAGGCGGCTGAGGAGCACCTCCAGCTTGCCCGGGTGGATATGGAGTGGCGGAGAGTGGCCTGGGACAGGCTGCTGGACACATTCCAGGGCATTGGCCAGGCTGTGCGGGAGCCACACAGCCCCCCTGCGACTCCTCATGCTGGCCCTGCTGCCCCCACTGAGTCTGCCCCCACCAGGCCCACACACCAGCAATATTTGCCAGTGCTACCGGCACCTTCCCCCCGCCCCCCCCGGCCAGGGACCCTGCATCCAGGGGAGCAGGGGCTCCAGGGGCCGATGGGGCCAGCGACCCACCAGCCCTGCCCCGGAATGAGTGCCTCACCCCTCCTCCAAGTTAGGTTTCCCCCCACCCCCTCCAAGTTAGGTTTCCCCTATATATATTCCAGGACCCAGTTTGGCGTACACATTTCTTTATTACTGTTCACCACCCCATGCTGTGCTCCTTGGTGGATGGTGAGTGGTTGATGTGCAGGTGCAGTGCTGGCGGGGATGGGGGTGGCAGGGATGGTGGGCGATGGATGTGCATGGGATGTGGGCATGTGTGAGGGTCAGAGGTGGCCATCAGAAAAAGCCTGCCTGAGGGCCTCCCGGATGCAGTGGCCATCCCGGTGGGCTTGGCAGATGGGGGCGGCGCTCAGCTGCTCATAGAGAGCGCCGTCCAGAGGGGCCTCCCCCCCAGGGACATAGGCATCCCTCTTTCCCTGCACCTTGTTGTGGAGGACGCAACAGGAGCCCACCACCTGGGACATGTTGGGGACCCCGACCTGCAGCCATCTGAGAAGGCACCTCCACCACCCCTTTAGGCACCCAAAAGCCCGCTCCACCACATTGTGGGCATGGTTGAGGCGCTCACTGAACACCTCCCAGGTGAGGTCAAGATGTCCCATGTAGGGCCTCATGAGCCATGGCTGCAGGGGGTATGTCACATCTGCCACCATGCAGAGCGGCATGGTAACGTCCTCCGCCATGGGGATCTCCCACTGAGGGACAAAGATGCCAGCCCCCCCCATGCAACAGCAGAGGCCGGAGTTCCGTAAGACCCAGGCCAGCGCAGCCCACATAGAGGTTAGTGAACCGGCCCCTCACGTTCACCAGAGCCTGGAGCACCACTGAACGGTAGCCCTTCCGGTTGATGTACTGGCCAGCGCTGTGTGGTGGGGCGCGGATGGGGATGCGCGTGCCATCCAAAGCACCGAAGCAGTTCGGGAAGTCCAGGTCCAGGAAGCCGGCAACCGTGTTGTCCACATCCCCCAGGCGGACGACCCTATGAAGCAGCATTGCATTGATGGCCCTGACAACCTGCAGAGGGGAAAGGGGGACACGTGCTCAAGTGTGGGTGTGGTGGCCGTCGCCCCCCACCTCGGGCCCATTCTGCCCCCCTCCCATCCAGCCCCTGGCCCATGCAGCCCCTTGCAGGGGAGGGTGCCCCTTGCCCCAGCCCCACCATCCAACTGGCCCCACCTTACCTCCATAAGTACAGCCCCGACTGTGGCCTTGCCCACCCTGAACTGCTGTCCCACGGAGCGGTAGGAGTCTGGGGTGGCCAGCTTCCAGATGGCAATTGCGACCCTTTTCTCCAGGGTGAGGGCTGGCCGCGTGCAGATGTCGTGGTGCCGAAGTGCGGGGGCGAGCCAGTGGCAGATCTCGCAGAAGGTCTGCCTCGACATGCGGAAGTTCTGCAGCCACCTTTCCTCGCCCCACTCTCCCAGCACCACGCGCTCCCACCAGTCAGTACTGCTGGGGTGGGTCCAGAGGCATCGGGGCACCTGGGGGGGGTGCCTGGCAGTGCCCCGAGGAGGGGGGGAGCCCCACGGCCCCGGGAGGACCGCACAGCCACCTGATGACCTCAGATGCAGCTGCGGCAAGGGTGAATAGCACTGCCAGCAGGGCATCCATGGTGAGGGCGTCCTCCTGCAGGAGCTGTCGCTGGGCCTCCATGGTGGGCACGAGTGGGCTCTGCCAGGCTGGGCAGCACTCAGCTCATGCGGAGGGAGGGGCACTTTGAAGGAGGTGGCTGGCTGCGGCCCCAGAAGGGCTTGTCGGCCATGGGACCCCGTCCGCGGCGTTTCCTGCCTCCCTTCTTTCGAAAGAGAGCTTGGAGTCGTGTGGACGCTCTCTTTTGAAAGACCTGGACAGCATTTTGAAAGAGCAGATCGGAACGCCAATCTGAAAAATGGCAGCAGGTGCTCTCTTTCGATGGCCGCTTTTTCAAAAGCCGAACTTCGATTTTTGCCCTTTCGAAAGGGCGCTTACATGTAGACACAGTTTATATGTTTACTGATGATGTTTTGAACAAAGTCACTCCCCTGAACTGGTGGGAATCATTAGCCAGGCATCTTGAAACAGAGTTCCTTCAGTTGCTAAGCCAACTTTTCACATCAATAGCTTCTTCTGTAGGTACAGAAAGCATATTTTCATTGTTTGGTATTATTCACATAAATCTAAGAAATTGACTAGGAGTTGAAAAAGCGAGGATATATGTATCTGTTTCAGTCTACAAATCAAAATGACAGAGTGAGGAAGATAACAGAGTCATGGAAGTAGCATTCTGAGGACTTGTCAGAGTTTTTTTTTTTATTTAAAAAAAAAAAAAAAGAGAGAGATTTAAGGACAGCCAGCAACTCAGGATACAGCTGAAATTGCAAATGTAACATTTAAGATTTATTGTAATAAAATAAAAGTGCAATTGTGTTTGTATGTGTGATTTAGTTCTTACCATTCTTAATGTACTGTGGCAATTTGACTCAGGTAATGAGTATTTTGTACTACTTCCTAAATTAATCAAAATCAAATTATCTTAAAACAATTACATAAAACATATACTCTAAGAGGTCATAAAATGCTGCACTGAGTTATAAATTAACATTTTAATTATCAGATTTGGGAAACTGATTTAAATCAATGTTTTTTCTTCATGACTTAAAATCACCTTGATTTAAATGAATACTCTGAGATATATAGTGAATATTAATAGAGCCACTCACACCACACTAGTCTCTCAGCTATCCTTAAAACTCAGGGTCTCTCTTGCTGCAGGAAACTATAACTAACATTTCCACCTTTTTACTTTTTAAATTGCTATCTTAAGGAGAGGAAAAATTATGTGCAATTTTTATTAACACAATTATAGAGATAATTCCTTTCTGCCATTCAATTTTTAGTCTCTTCACTCAATGCACTCATCATATAAGTCTACTGTTATGTCAATAACTTACTCCAGAAGTTCTCAAACTGTGGTCTACTGGTCAAAATTAATTACTGGAACTTTTCTGACACTGCATAGAAAGACACATTCTGAGATCAATGCATTGGAAGAGTGGCAGGTTGGCAGTAACAGCTCAAAAAAGTCAAGAAACATGACAATACATTTTTTCTTTTTCTAAACACGCTGTCTTATTTCACTGAGAAGCAGTACATCAGGTACTAAGAAGAAATATGCAGCATGTATGCCACAGTTCCTACTCTGCACTGATTGACTTATTTTTACTTGAGATACATTTAAAGTTTTAGCAACTTTCCCAGACACGCAGAATAAGTGGCGATTTTTAGGTTTCCATAAAGACATCAACATTAATATGAAAAGAGAGAGACTTAAAAACGAATGCTGTAAGTGTGATAAGAATTAGGGCAGCATTCCAGGCATTTCTGATTTCAGTATGATCTGCCTTACCTTCTGTCTTTCCATTTTTCAGCATATGAACAAGCCCAGAGTTCTCCATTTCCACTATAGTCTTCATGTGCTTAGATATAAGCTCCCTTTCAACAACTTTCACAATTGGCTCTTCTGTTGATTTATCAAGGCAGTGCATCACCCGTTCTATTTCTTCATTAATTCTAGCTTCTACTTTCTTTATATACACAGAAGCACTATTTTCAGCTAAAAATTTCTGACTTTCCATCTGTGATTAAAAATAGGAAAATACTATGAAAGTTATTCTGCATTAATCACATTATTTATAATTATGCGCTAATCAACCAGAAAAATGACAAAAAAATGTGAAATCCCTATACCTATGATCCTGAATGTGCTTAATTCAAAGTGTGTAATCCCAAAGGGCCTACTCTCATAACCAAAATTGAGCTCATGCCTGTATGAACACAATAAAAACATAGGTTTTTCTTGGCATGGCAAATCCTGTGTCCAATGTCCAAGAGCAACTGTAATCATATGATACAGAGAAAAGCATAAAAATTCCAATATAGTGCACCTAGCTGTAACACCATTGTACTGTGGGGGAAAAAGAGAAAAGGATGGAATAATGAAAATTTCTTCTTGCTGTTAATAAATTTGAGATAAGGATTCACAGCTTTCATTATTCCAGCTATTTCCAAAGAGTATACTATGTGGCCCTGATTGCATGCAGGGGACTGGACGTGATGAGTTTCTGAGGTACCTTCAAGTCTTATGATTCTATTTCATACAAACTGTCTTTAATCCCAAATGGTCAATATTATACGTTTGTTTCTCCTGTTATATAGCCCAACAACATCTTTAAATCATTACAATCACAAATGCAAATAAAATAAAACATCTTCAATCACCTGTGCACAGAGACATTTAGAACTCACATAAAAAAAGAACTGGAATCAAATTGTTCCACTGGATTATTTCAATTTAGTCTTCCAATGAACATTACCAAGTTTATGCTAAATTTTGTCTACCACTATGTTGCTGAAATTTCCTGGTTTTACTTACACAGGTCTTTTTTTGGAGTTCAGTTTTTTTGGAATTGAATAACCTAACTCACTGTCAGCAAATTTTGCTGTTTTTCCGTCTTCCAGATAGTTAATAAAGTGAACACCACCAGCCCTAGTACAGTAAAGCCTTTCATATCCAACAGCCCCGGGACTGGGGGGTGGGGTGAGGGGCAGATATTCAAATATTCTGGATAAGAGAGAGGTATACCTAGCAATGCATAACACTAAAGAAAAACAAGATTAGATATTAAGAAAAATGCATGCAGAGCACTTTATTTACCAACAACAGTAGTATTGTATACTTCAAACATACTGTATTTGCTGTATTTATTTATATTTACTTTCACTATACTGTACTAATGGACAATGTAACTAAAATTTACTTAAGGTTAAAATGCTGGTTATTTGACAGTTCCAAATGATAGAATTCCAGATATGAAAAAGTTTACTGTACTGTTACCTTAAGTCAGTGGTTCTCAATCACAGCCCAATCAGTGCACAGCTTGACTGATGGGACATCAGCAACACCGTACAAGGAGAAGGAGAGAGAGAATGCAGCCACATATGCAGCTCTCTCTGTTATTTACCACAATGGTAAGTAGGCAGAGAACTACTGCCCTAAACACATTTTATTCAACTACAATACATAGAGAATTGGCTATTTATTTCTCCTCACTTTCTGTTTCAACAAGATTTTAAAATCAAGACATAACTCTCTCTTTCACGGCTGAGAAATTTCTTTAATTGCCTGCGGTAAGAAATTTTACCAAAAGCTTTCTGAAGGTTTTTTTTGCTTTATCTATTATTTTGGCAATTTCTGCAAATAATTTTTACAAGTTAGAGATGGACAGTTTCTCACCCTGGAAAATTGTCCATCTCCAACTTTTTCTTTCTTTCTTCCTTTTTTTAATATAAAGGCATATGGTTAAAAATGGGAAATGTTGCTCTGATTTTTTTTTTTATTTTTCAAACGTTGGACACCTGCATACTAATCATACAAAGACAGACATATACTGCACACGCTTGGTGATTTCAAGTAATTATGCAGGATACACGAACTCATCCACGGGAACATGAAGGCAATATCGGATCTCAACATTTTTAACAAGTGGCATTTTTCTCCAACTCAAGATTTAGCTCTAAAACTTGTTAAACTTTCTTATTCCTTTATTCATGGTCCCCCTCAAAAGATTATTTGGGAAGATTTTTCTTTTTATTCTATGCAATTAAAGCCTGCAAAATTAAAAATTTCACAATATGGTCAATCACTTTCATAAGGCAGTTTCCCAAATAATTTCACATCCATAATGACACTATAAAAGACAATGACTTAAAATTAACTGGGAACTTTTATTACACAGTCACATACAAAAAACACCTTCCCCTCTTCATCAAGTTACAATTACTGAATGCTGCACTTTGATTCTTACTAATTGTTACATTATCCGGGAAGTTATAAAAAAAGGATGCAATTTGGTCACAGATTCCATGACTTCTTCAGATTCAGCACTGGTAGCGGGGCTTCAGCTCTCAGCCCATCTGTAACCATACTTTGATTTTTATACATTTTTTCCCCATGACTATTCTGTAAATTTTGCTTAATTTTACTATGGCAAAATTGTATCCATAATTATACATGTACTAGCTCTAATCCATATATAGTTAAAATAAAAAGTGTAAGTGAAAACACCACTATACCTGAAAGAATTCTGCAGACATCTCCAAAAACGGAGCCTCGAAGTCTTCTTCATAGACTGATCTTCCTTCAAGACCTAGAATCATTAACATCTGGCAAGCATTTCTTATTGCACCTCTGCCAAAAGATTGACAATTTAGAGATTTGTGCTTGCTTTTAAAATACAGAGCAAAAAGAACATAAGTTGATAAAGCTGTATAGAGCATTGCTCAGATGGTTTCTCATTCATGTCACAAACCACCAATTTTGTAGGGGGGAAAAAAAATCAAGTCCACTACAAGTAATTTTAAAATATAAAGGCCTTACATTTTCCTTTTCATTAAATCAGTCAAACAATTTTTGAAAGGGACAGGCCAAACAAGAGCAGCAGTAGACTTGAAATCCATTTGTTTATACTGACTGTAAATTCTACAGTATAATGGACAATCAAAAGTATTTTTGTTTTAAATTAAGCTAGTTGAAAGCTACCGGTTGAGCCACTTATTTCACCTAGAACAACCTCACAATTAAAGCTGCAGCACTGGAATAGTCCAGAGAAACTATACAATACTTTGATTACTGACAAAAGAGGCAATCAGCAAGTCAGAACACAGTTAAGAACATAAGCATGTCAATAAAGCTAATGTAAGAGCAAAAAGAATTAGTGAGCTGTGAAAAATCCCACTGTATGACACTAGGGGACAATATACAGCTGCTGAGAGATACTCTCTTCATAAAATGCTTGTTTGGCAATCGTAATGACGCTACTGTAACTAAAGCAGCATGCAGTTCACATGGTCTCCACACCCAACAGCTGCTCTGAAAATGGAAAAGCACAAAAAACTTGCAAATGTCAAGTTTCTTTAGGTGCAGCATCATGCACCTGGAATGGCATTCAGGGTATGATGAAATTGCAAAAAAGTAAGAAATTGGAATGGGACAAATTAACATTGAAAGACTTAAGGTAAAAAACTATGGCAAAATAAAACAGAGAAAAATAAAGCTTCCCACATCCAAAAATGGCAAACCGCAGGCGTCCGAGCAAAAGAGGAAACAAGGAGAAGGGCTGCACAAGGAATTACCCCAACCACAAATTCAAAGCAACCTGGAAAGCAAAATAATGGGAAAAACTTGAAACCAAAACAAAAAAAGCAGGGAATAAATAAGAAAGAATATTAATAGACAGATCATTGAATCTTTGTAGTCAAACTAAATACTTGTTTAACAGTTTTCTTAGCAGTACTTCTTAAGTTCTGTGCATCTAATATTTACAAAAGACATATGCTCAAAAATAATTTAAAAAATCCAGTCTTTTAAAAAACAACTCTCCGACATGCTGTGACCGAAAGGACAGATTAACTAGTGCTTGCAAAAACAACTTATCTGTCTATACTTAATGCTGTAAATACCACTCACCACTTTATGTTTAAAGATTAAATACAATAGTAATCAGTTAGAACCACCATACCTGTCTACAACTTCTCCTTTCCGCTCTCTTGCGATCATATCCAACAGAGTTTGTCGTAGGTGATCTCGTATACAGCCATAACGTACAACTTGATCTCGAAAAATTATTAACCCCAAGTTGTAGACATTCTCCACGTTATTTTGTTGTACGTATACACGATCCTATAAGGAAAAAATACAAACAAATATCAAAAATAAGCTTATATCCCACATATCTGTATGATTCAAAATGTGTTCAAGAGCTTGTTCATGATTTATACTGCGTGGACCCAACTGCATAACTGAATTTCAACCTGACTTCTTCCCATCCCCCAGACTGCTACCCACAGTTAAGCCCACAATTTAGCTTTCAAAGTCTTTGTTTCCCTTTATTTAAAAAAGGCTAAACTACTCAACCAAATGCTGACATTGTTAGTGGAGACATTATATGAAGAAAATCCTAGCAAAGACAAATCTCTATCCTTTATACTGGTCAGCTGTTTATAGACAAAAAAAAATATCACCAAAAATGTGTGAAAATGCTCAAGTATGAGCTGAAGTCACTTTTCCTACCACCATTTTTTTTAAAGGGAACAAACTGATTTACTTATATTTCCTATAGAAAACCAAGTTCAGTACGGCACAAATATGCACCTTAATTCCCCAGTCAAGAAAACTTTATTTTCAACTTTAATTCCATACCAAATATCTACTGATTCAAAACGCTGCTGGAAATAAAAATTTCAAATTGATTTCTAAGAAGAGACACAGTGGGTGATATATCTTTTATTAGACCAACTGCTGTTGGTGGAAGACAAAAGCTTTCTCCTGCAGAATTCACCTTTAAATCTGGAAAAGATAACCAGATGGCAACAGCCAAATACACGGTGAGACAGTTTGTTAAACATGAGGGACTAATGCATGTGGCAGCCAATAAAATGAAGTGGGCAATTAGCCCCCTTACAGTCAGAAGACAAAAGTTGGTAGGTTAAAAATTGCTGTAGTAAATCATAAAACCAGATTCTCTGTTGAGACAAGTATCGGAGGGGTAGCCGTGTTAGTCTGGATCTGTAACAGCAACGAATTAAGACTTAAAAGTAGCTATCCTACAGCAAAAAAATTTCAGGACCAGACACCAAAGAGAAATTTCTGAGCTACAATTCATCTGCAAATTCGATGCCCTCAGCTCTGGCTTAAACAAAGACTGCAAATGGCTGGCTAAATACAGAAGCAGCTTCCCCTCCCTTGGTGTTCACACCTCCAGCTCAACTGCTGGTAGTAAGCCTCACCCTTGCTGACTGAGCTAACCTTGTTATCCCCACCCTTGCTCTGGCTTATTTATACCTGGCCCTGCAGTTTTCCAAGACCAGGATCTGATGAAGTGAGTCTGTGCTCACGAAAGCTCATGCTCAAAACTTTTCTGTTAGTCTATAAGGTGCCACAGGACCCTTCATTTCTGTTGAGACAACAATTTTTAGCACCTCCTAGACTCAATGAATTTAAGAAGTGAAGACTACCTTTGAGGACCAGGGCTGATAGTAAGTGACATATACAGGAGCCCTGGATGCTCAAAATTTTGTCTCTTCTGCAAACAGAAGATGGTCTAATAAAATATATTACATCCCCTTACTTTGTTTCCCTTACATTTTGGCCCCAAGATGGCTACCACACTGCAAATAAAGAATTTTTTTTCTTTCAGGTCAGCACAAAATACCTTTACTATCTCCATCCCTCTGTTCCACCTCAACCGGTGGTATTGGCCAACAAACTCATATCCAATACCACTATTGAATATACATTTCAAATATGGACCACAAATCATAGAACAGTCCTTCACCTACTACATATGACCTTATGACCATTGCTCTAGAGCTCAACTGCCCATTACTGGATAGACACCAATAATTTGACTCCTACTTTCCATACGCAGACCAAAAGAAAAAATGAGCCATGCTACTTTTGGTTGAGTGTTCTAACATTTGTATTAGGAGAAATGGTAGAGAAGAGAGTGCTTGATGTAGTTTCTCTTTCCCATTCATATGTAGGTATCTCTGTTGTCCCTTATTTAACTCTATCCACGTCTCCAAAAGTAAACAGGGAATGATTAATTATAAGCCAGGTACACGCTACAACTGCTAGTTGGGCATTTAATATACTGCTGAAAGAAACCAGCATGTCACATCACTAAAAGACCATCAAGAGAAGGAAGTTCTTGTGGTTTGTGCTAGTACTGTTGTAAGATAACACTTTTGCCTTTATCCACCATAACTCCAAATAACAAGTCAGCTTTTTATTGAAAACATTTGTACTGAGGTTGAACCTTTATTGTCCTACACTCTCAGTACCAGAGTGATGCTAGATGAGAGAATCTGCCAGACCATGAGGTCAATACTGTCTAACAGTGGTTGTCAACCTTTTCAGTAGTGAGGACCCCGAATCCCCATCCAATCTATGCGCGGACCCCCATCAAAGCCAATTCTAGCTGCTACATACACTTAATCTATGTTGTGGTTTCCTTTTCCATTTGATGATCTTCCCCCGCCACACAGGACCCCGCCCCCGCAATACCCTCACAGACCCCTGCTCCATGGACCCCAGGTTGGGAACTACCGGCCTAGCCCATTATCAACACTTCCAGTGGTTACTGCACTCTTAAAAGACACTTGAGGCTGAAAAAGAGCTAAATAACAGCACAGAACACTGAAAGCCAGGACTGGTGACTAAACTAATTTTCTGAAACTAGAGGAATCTTGGGCCACACCCAAGATAAGTGGTTGTACGATTTACCAAAATCATGTCGGACTATGGATGTTGCCAGACAAGAGAGTGCCAGACGAGAGATGTGGAACCTGTACTGGCATTTTTCAGGGGCTAAGAATATTAATCAATCTTAAGATTAGTTTCAAAATCTGCTATTTCACTACTTTCAGCTTGTACAATATACAGCAGACACCCAAGATAAGCACGCTCAAGTTACATGTATCTCAGGTTAAAAGTAATTCTCAGTGGTAGGGAGCTGGCACCATGCAGAGGAGCGGGGAAACTGACAGCGGGGAAACTGAGCAGCACTGCTGAGCTAGTCAGTTTCCCCACTCCTGTCAGTGTGCAGCTGCTCCTGTTAGTAGGGGCAGCTAAAAGTCAGGCTCTCAGCTGCCACCACTGATAGGAATGGGGAAACTGACCAGGCCAGCAGTCCTGGTCAATTTCCTGGCTCCCTTGTCTCTAACCAGAGCCAGGAAACTGACCAGGACTGCGGACCTGATCAGTTTCCCACCTCTGCAAGCAGAGGAGAGTAGGGAGCCAGCCTGCCACCTGGTTCCCAGTTCTGCAAGTGGAGGGGTGTGGGGAACAAGGGTGCCACCTGAACATTTGACTGAACATTAGAAAAAGCTTCCTGTCAGGGTGGTAAAGCATTGGAATAAATTCCCAAGGGAGGCTATGGAATCTCCATCACTGGAGATTTTTAAGAGCAGATTAGACAAACCCCTTCCCAGGATAGTCTAGATGGGTGTTTTTTTAAAAAAAAAAAGTCAACTTCTTTGCTGAATATCCTTTAGCAGTGTCCTTTGTTGTGAAAAGCATATTTTAACAATGTGTAAAGGCAAACTGAGGAAAATACTACTCAACCACATTTGTTGTATTGTCTTGAAATATCTGAATATAGGTAACACAAAATTCAAGACTCTCTGACATTTTGGATTTGTGATTATACAGAGTTAACTGCCAGAAGATCACCAAATCACATGATGATTTAGAAATTCTTAGAAGAAAAGATCTACCCCAAGAAAGATGCTCATTAACACACACATAGAACTTGATGCATTAATTGAAAAGACGGCAAGACTGGGTCCACAGGAAATACCCATAACCATAAATAGTATATTTTTCTCACTTCAAATTCGCAAGGACCTCCAAAAAAATCTTGTGTGCATCTAGCTTTTGCATGGAAAATCTTACTCAGAAGCTCTGACAAGCTGAAACCAGGTATTCAGAAAGGAAATAATTATGCTGGCACTTGAGACTCATAGAAGATCAGATTTCTCACACAGACTAGCTTAAAGATTAATCAAAAACTACCTACAATGGAAAACAGTGAAATGAGAATTTAATGAAAGATTTATTTTAAACTTGATTATCCCCCTACCACAACCTAAGTCCTATTTTTAATCAATTAAATGAAAAGTAGTACATCAAAAGGAACATAGCAATTGCAATACCAATCAGAAGTCTATTTAGTCCAACACTGTCACAACCACCACTTCCTTTTATTCTGTTAAGTAACACTGTAGATAGGCACAATACTGTCATTTTATAACCATAAGCCCTGTCTACACTAAGAGAAATCTTCAAAATACCCATGCTAATGGCCATTTCGAAGAATACTAATGAAGTGCTGAAATGCACATTCAGCACCTCATTAACGTGCTGCTGGCTGCAGCACTTCGAAATTGCCACTTTTTGCTCCTGTGTGACTTGTCTAAATGGGGGTCCTTATTGAAAGTACCCCACCAACTTCAAAATCCCCTTATTCCCATCTGCTGAGTAAGTGGCAAATCTGAAGTGCCACGGCCAGCAGCACGTTAATGAGGAGCTGAATATGCATTTCAGCACTTCATTAATATTCTTCAAAATGGCCATAGCGTGGCTATTTCGAAGATTTCTCTTAGTGTAGATGTAGCCTAACTGATTTTTGCAATCAAGTTGTTTGGCTCTGGAATTTGAATTGGGGATTGAAAGCATACAAGACTGAATTCTACCACCTCCTCACCAGAGATTAAACTCACTTCTGAGATCACAAACTCCATAGAGGCTAAATTTAACCAAACTAGAACCCTACTGCCACAGATCCAAAAATAAAGGGCTCCTCTCCTGAAGGTGAAAGAAGACCTCTCTTAGCTATCAGCCATATCAAAATCTTTATGTTCTTTAATTACAACCATTTGGGAACAATGTTGGCCTACTAAACCCAGGGTTGTGAGTTCAATCCTTGAGGGGGCCATTTAGGGATCTGGAGAAAATACATTAAAAAAATAAAAATCTGTCAAGGGTGGTGATAGGTCCTGCTGTGAGTGCAGAGGACTGTACTCGACGACCTCTGAAGGTCCCTTCCAGTTCTATGAGATAGGTATAGCTCTATATTATAATAATTCCGCACTCAAAGTCAACAGCAAAAAATAATAATTAGCAGCCATATAAATCTAGAACAAGAATCTTAAAATATTTTGCTTGGGAGACTCACCTGTTTTCAGTTTCAGGGTAACAGGAACTTTAGGCAAAATAGAAAGTCAAATCAGGGTAACATTTGCCCTCCTGTAATTCTAGAGTAACATAATTATATTACTTCTGAGACTTGCTAAGCATTTACACAGAATGGTTGGAAGTCTCCAAGCCAAATTAAAAGGTGATAACAGAGGCATCCTAATCTAAAACTTCAGGAATAGAACCTCATTGCAATTTTACACCTTTCAGAAATCTGCCAATCTGCAATTTGGGCTCTCGCTCACCAAGGGTTGAATCTGTAATGTATATATCATGAGGCAGCATCAGATGACTATAGGAGATTGGCAGAAGCCTCAATAAAGTGAAAGCTTCCTTAACTGAAAGAGAATCATTTAGGAACTGACCAACTTCCCTTCCCCCCAAATCAATTACACTTCTCCCTTTGATTGGCGTCTGAAAATCTTTTCCACCCTTGAAGCACGTCAGCAAGAAATGAAGAACACTTTCAATAACCTCTGTCTACCAAATAAGTGACGCTAAAAGAAACTGACCTATTTACCATTTTCTTGCTCATGTGGGCTTTCTGGTAGTTTACCTTTAAAATAAATTATCTCTTTTGAAAAGCAGATGACTGGACATACTTTATTGCTCCTCTTTCCCTTAGAGTGGTCTGAAAGGTAAGCAGCTTACATTTCTGAAGACAGGGCTATAAATGATGACAAGTGGAATACCATGATTACTCACCATATACATGAGAATGTCCCTAATCATCACCATTGCTGTCTGATGATCATTCCAAGCTTGGTTTAATGTTTGAAGAAAGTTGTTATTCAATGAATTTAACACATCTTCTCGCACCTGTAACAAAAAAGGATGATAATGAAATACCACCAAATTTGTTTTGCCAATACACAGTTCTACTTAGCGTCTGAAGCCTGCTACTACATATGTATTTGCTACTATCTCAAGAGTATCAGGTACCAGGGGTTTGATTTTCCTAAGTGTTGACCACCAACAGCTGCCGTTCAAGTTCAACAGAAATTGCAACATTTGGGTGGGTGGGCAGGCAGCGGAGGGAAAAAAGCCAAAGCTTACTGACCATTATTATCTGCTTCAAAGTGATGTCTGGCTTATCAAAATATGAAAAAAAGCACATAACCTTTACAAATGTTTTTATTAGTCACAGAGAGGTACCTTCACAAACCAAAAAAGCAGTCCTGTAGCACTTTAAAGACTAACAAAATGATTTACTAGGTGTTGAGCTTTCGTGGGACAGCCCCACTTCTTCAGATCTGGAAATTGAGTATGTACTTTAAATAAAAGGCATTTTTTCATTTATTAAAAAAATCTTTATGACAAACAAAAAGCTTACATGCACATACATTTTGGATCAATCACACAAATATTAAACAGCTCAGAAAAGGAAGGTTTACTAGCCACAAAGGCAAGGATTGTTACTAGATAGGGATATCAAGCAATTAAAAAACAATTAATCGCCATTAATTATGCTGTTAAACAATAATAAGAATAGTATCTGCAGAACACGCACACACAAAAAAAAAGCTGAGGCAGCACGGCACCCAGGCTGGGCTGGAGGTGACATCCTCCTAAAGCCCCTGGCGAAACATCAGCCGGGGCTCCAGCCGGGGTCTGCACCTTAGCCACCTTCTAGATGCGGGACCCCAACCAGGGGCAGCCCCTGCAGCTGAGGGACCTCATCTGGGGGCAGCCCCTGCAGCTGTAAGCCAGCTGATACACAGGGCCCCACTGGCATTCCCACAGCAGTAGGACCCTCACCTGGGCAGGCGTTAACCTAAGTTAACTGACAGCCCTATTACTACAATATAAGAATCTACCTTGTTTTCCAAGAGTACCAGCTTCATACAGCTGGTACAGTCTCTTTATAAGTAAGGGGCAAATCAAAATGAAAACAAGATTTCTACGACATAAATGAGTATTATGATGCCCGCTTCACAGCAGCTCAAAATAATGCTACAATCAGAAGTGATTTTAGATGGACCACTGGACATGGCAAAGTTGAAAAGGGAAAGTATGAAGAATTTGCAGCAAAGAATTTTTAAAAGGGGTATTCATTCAGTACAACAGATTACTCAAAATTGTTGCTGTGTAGTCACAAACAATGGATCCCCGACAGGGAGAAAGGAGAGGGAGCTGGTAGGCAGAAATGGATAGTAAGGAGGTTAAGAATGGCATATTTTATGAACAAATTTCTAATCTATGATATTAATTTATTGTTAACCATTAACATTGTTTGTCTATCATTGCAATCAAGCTTACCCAGCCAAACCACACCAGCTAATCTCAAATTTCAATTCTCATGAACTACCAACTGTGTTGTGATATTTGAGTGTTTAAATCATAAGTAATAATTGGATTGTTAGTAATGATTTAATTTATTTATGAATTTTGTGAAATGTTTATATTTTGGGATAAAGGATGCTGTGCCATAACTCTGCTTTCTCCTCTTCCAGGTCATGCCATATACTTTCTGCCCTTTACCTCATTCCTATGGTCTGTCAGGTTCCACACCCCAACCACTTCCCATGAGGAAGAAAACCAACAAGAGCTGGGGAAAGGTCCAGAAAACCTTATAAGTTTAAAGTAAGATCAAAGCAAACTCAAAGGGGTTAAAAAAAGATGTTTTATAAAATGCACTGAATTTGTTTAACAGTGGAGGGCAGCAACCATTCCAATACTAAGTCTACAATCTAAGCATTTCTTATAATACTTTACATATACAATGGTGCATAAATAGCAATGATGTTAGAAAGTAAATAGAATAGGATTTCCATTACAGAAACAGGCTGAGCCTGTGGAGTGGGAATCAGAAGAGAAACATTGTTAAAAAATGACTTTCCCATTTGTAAATGTTATACAGGGTTTAGAAAGTTAGAGATGGGTTAATTTTCTTAAATTCAAGTTTTGTACTTCTAAGGGGCTGCAGCGCCAGGATCTGTTAACTCAACGCTGACTACCTGAACATTTGTTAAAAGATGGCTGCATTTTCTAATTATACAGAAGTTGATAGGTCTAGGCCAATGAGAAGGGGAGATGAAATCTGTTTGATCTCAAGTGTGAATAATTCAACGCTGAAAATTTTATCTGGTGTCCAATAGAGTATATTTAGAGTTTGATATCTTATTAATGGACAGTGTAAAGCCTCTGATATTCTAGGTTTTTGCACAATCTCATTTAAAGCCTGTTCCAAACTCTTGCTTTTAGCAATAGAGAGACAGAACAGAATATGGGGCCATTCACTGTATGGCAGGATTTCCCTTAAATTTTGTTCCCTAGAAAAGATGGATTGGGCTAACTGAGCCAAAAAGTTTAGGGACTTACATGGCTGAACTGTTTGTGCTGTGTGAGATCTCAAAATTGCAAAAGGAAAATATTTTGCCACAAATTTACAGCATTGCGTTTCTGTCATGAGCTAAAAGTACAGCTCTGCAATGAGAAAATTTAAAAAGAAAAACTCTTAAAGGCTTCAAAAGAAAATAGAGCTAAATTTCTTTAGAAGTCAAATCCTGTGCAAGTTCTCACCTGTATGAATACAGGAAGCTATCTAATTTATTCTTAAATCTATACACTGAAGCAATTAAACACATGTATACTATTTGTACAGTTCTGTAGATAACAACACGCAGAAAACTTTCAAATCACTTTTAGCTAGTTTGTTCACTATCTGATGAAACTACAAGGACCTTCAGAGGTCATTGATTTCAGTCCCTTGCCCTCACAGCAGGACCTATTGTCATCCCTGACAGATATATATATTAAATCAATTTGCCCCAGATGGCCCTCTCAAGGAGTGAGCTCACAACCCTGGGTTTAGCGAGCCAGTGATCAAACCACTGAGCTACCCCCGACTCCTGAAGATGATATCGGGAGATAAACTAAGGGCAAGAAAACAGATACAAATAAAGTTCATCACATCAGCTACAGACAGCAAACGACTGCAATCACATCACAAAACTTGCCTTTCATAATCATCGTTTTTTGAGATGTACTGCACGTGTCCACGGATACACACCGCACACATAGATACTGGAAAGCTCTCCCTTCATAATACCTAGTGGGGCAACCTGAGCACCCTCTGCCACTCTGCACCACTGATGTAAGAACAAACGGCCCAGCTGACTGTGAGTCACCTCAGATCCTTTCTCTAGAAACTCAGATGTAGAGAGTTAGAAGGTTGAGCCATGGAAAGGGCACACATAGCATATCGCAAAGAATAAGAGTTTCAAAGTTAGTAACTTTTTTCTTTTTCATGCGATTGCATACATGCATTTGACTCTTGGTGATTCCCAGGCACGGAGATCAGAGTTCCCATGCACACAGACTGTACTACAGCTTGACCAAATTTGGCCTGGTCACCAGAATATTAGCTGATGGCATAATGGTAAGAGAAAGTATGCACTGATGATGAAGTTGCCGCTTTACAAATGTCCAGGATAGGGAATCTGCACTAGGAATGTCGCTGGTCAATGCTTATGATCTTGTAGCATTAGCAGACAGCTTTGCCTCTAGTCAAATGTTTGCTAGAGCATAACATATGCAGATACAAGATATCCAAGATGAAATTCTATGTTAAGTCCCTGGAAGACCTTCCAATCTGCAATAGACATAAAGCAGTTTGGATCTGTTTATGCAAAATGCCAGGCCTCATCTAAATGCCCAATGTGTGTAGTTGTTACTCATCTGGATTTGTATGTGGTTTGGGGTAAAATACAAGCAAGTACATGGACTAATGTGAAAGTGCGCAACTACCTTAGAGAGAAAATACACTCAGAGGAGGGCATTATGTTTACAGAGAACTGTATGATGGATCAGATGCAAAGGCACACAGTTAAGAGGTCCTTCTGACATAAGTGACAGGAATTATGAAAACCCCTTTCCAAGAAAAGATATAGTAAACAACGTGTTGCCAAGGCTCATGCATTTAGAAAAGAACAAGTTCAAGTCATAATAGGGGACTGGGTGTCTCAACTCAGAGCATAAACTCTCCAGGCTTTAAGGAATCTAACTGTCAAGTCATTAGAAAAAAAGTTATCGACTCAAGGGTGGAAAGCTGGTATTGCTTCTAGAGGGAAGCCTGACAGAGAAAATTGTTAAATCTTGCTGTTTCAGGTGCAGCAAATAGTTGACTATATGCTGAATGGACACACGCATTGGTGAGACCCCAGTTTAACACGCCCAGACAAAGAACAGGTTCCACTGGGGCAGGAGGCTGGACTCAATGGCCTCTCAAGGTCCCTTCCAGTCCTAGTATTCTATGAGTCTACTTTGACAGGGAAGTGGCCCTGGCAGAAAGGTTTCTGCTACTTAGTAAGACCTGGAAAATTTGCCACAAGCAAGCCTCCACTATGGGATTTAACCTTGGAGCTTCCAGGCCCTTAAATAAGGAACTACCTGATTAGATGGAGAAGCTGGCTGTGGCCTTGAGGGATCAAATCTGGGTGCAACTGAGGCGAGACTGGAGTTGCCACTGGAAAGGACCAATAGGGTGGAGAACCAGTGCTGGTGGGACCATGCTGGTATGTGGTTCCACTTGACCTTTAGCAGCACTTTGTATAGTAGTGGGAATGGAGGAAAACCATACTAAAGCTTTTCTGTTCATGATTATCAGGAAGGCTTCTGTGACAGAGCACAGTCTGAAGCCTTACAGGGAACAGAAATGCTGGCATTTTCTGCTATGCTTGCTCATAAATAGGTCTATTCGAGGAATCCTCCACTGCGGGAAAATGCAAAGTCACCAGGCATGGTGATTTGAAAAAGAGGCATTCAGCTGATTTGCTGTTCTTTCCCTCGCCCCGGAAGGTAGGAGATTTCAAGACTAATCGAACGGTCTCTGCAAAATTCCCACAAATGAACTGCTTCCTGACAAAGGAGGGATGGGTAAGCCCTTTCCTAATGGATGAAGTAAAACAATGCTGCACTTTTATCTTTGGGACTAAACAGATTTCTCCCACCGATACGAACAGCAACTGGGACAGAGCAGCAACTGCTAGGCTGAGGCCCCTGACAAAAACGGCCAAGACGTTGCAAGGGCCACAAGCAAGTTACCCGGGGAACATAAGCAATAGAAGGAAGTGAAGGGGGGCAGTCCTGGCCTACCACTGGAGTGTCCCTGAATTGGGACCCAGAGGAACAGGAGGGGCTAAGGCAGGTGTGGGGGGGGCAGGGCGCGGAATCCACCCCTTCCTCCTTGCATCACACTGCCATATGTTTTGGGAAGAAGTGGCTTTCAAAGACTGGGGGGTTATTTTGAAAGGCCCCTGGCTACACGGGCGGAGCACAATTCAAAAGCAGCACTTTTGAATCGCCATGGCCGCCATTATGATAATGAGGAACTGCATATTCATGGCAGCACCTCATTAGCATCTTTCAAACTCCCTCATTAACATGCCCCTTCTGAAAGGAGGGGGCTTGTGTAGACACAGCCTAAAGATGTAGGTAAGTGAAGACCTGTGGATAGAGTGCATTTCAGTGATTCGTTAATTATATGCTTACGTTTTTAAATAGTAAAAAGAGATACATGGAACCATCAATTATATGATTTTTCCACTAAACTTTCCATTTAAACAGACAGATTAAACTGTAAAGAAAGTAGAGATATCTAATTTCAGACTTGAACAACTTCTATCACCTATTCCTAAAATGCTACTTTTTACTTGTTACTGAGCACCATTTTACACAATCAATTTTCTGAACGTAACTACACTTTGTCACATCCTGAAGCCAGAATGCAGAGATAAAGGAAGACGAACTGGTTTTAAAGTTAGACTAAAAATACAAACAAAATAGCCAAGAAGCCTTTTGCATTCAAGTGTTATTTCCCTGCACTTTTACTGGTCAGTCAACTTCCCATGTGAATGGTTACGTGTACAGGGAAACCAGTTTTTATATAAATATGATCATTTTCTGCATGTAGTCATTTTAAAAACAACTAATTTAAAAAATTAAAATTTAACAATTAGCTTTATTTTTATGAAGGTATTTCAATTGTACATACTCACACAAATTTTAATTAGGCCTGAATCACAGGTATACTCCTCTGTGAACACAAGCATATGCATGTACACAGAGACTCTTTCATTACTCATTTACAATATGAATTTAACAGACTGGTGAGTTTGTGGTAAGCTCTCACATGCATCAGATGATAAAATCTACGAATTGTATGGGAAAAAAAATATAAGCATCCCATTCAGAGCTGCACTATCACACCTGATTCTATTCAACTTTTGTTATTACGAGTCACTGGCAGTTGTCACAAGTGGCCTTTCCTAAACATACGTGTATGTTTTTCATTTAGTTTTTAAAAACACTCAAATAATATATACATGATGAGCAAAAGCGAGGAAACCAACCCAAGAAAATCATTCTGACCTCACGTCTAACCAGGCAAAAGATTACTGCACAAGTGTGCATTACTAAGGGCAGGTTTATACTACTGGGTTAAGTCAACCTAACGTATGCAACTCTAGCTACATAAATACTGTAGCAGGAGTCAACACAGCTTGGGTCGATTTATTGTGGAATCTACACCATCCTGGCTCAATGGGAGAGCCTTATGTGACTGATTCAGGTGGAATGCCATGGGAGACCTGCTAACTCAGTTGACTGACAAATCTCTTGATAGTAGAGACAGGCTCCTAGCGCAGGCTGTAAACACTGCTAAGCCCAGGACAATACAAAGGCGTTTATAGGCACAGAGTGCTAAAAGTCTCAGACTTTTACCATGTTATATGACTAGTCTAGACAAATTCATTAATGTCACTGAGGCATTAGTACAGCAATAAATGACATATGTGCAAAATCATATAGTTACTTTATTCTCTGCCTCTCCTTTCATTCACTTAGTGTAAGAAAATATGTATCTAAAGCATATTTTAGATTGAAGTGGTCTACAACAAAGTTAAGACCTCTTCACATGAAAGAATAACCAAAAATGGAAAACAGTCCATACATTAAATTATACAGTAAAGGCATCATAGGTGTGATTCTACCAGAGTACCTTGGCCACTACATACAATGGATACAGTGGAAAAACAGCTGTCCTCCAGGCTGCATCTTTGATTATGTCACAAGTGCTTGAGCTCTTTAGAGCAACAAGTCTTCAGCCTTGTTTCAACTTGGAGAAAAAAAGTGTCAAGTAAAACGGGTTAGCCAACATGAGCTAGGTATGCCAGATGTAAATGTGACTGCTTTTCCTCACTAACACAGTCACACTGTGGCTTGAAGCAAGATGGAATATCTCAATCTTCAGAATGAAAAGGACTGTGAATTTAAAATGTTTGGCTACATTACATATATGTTTTGAAAAAAACTGAAATATACGGACTCAGCCTGTTCAAGATGTTTTCATCAATTGGGTTTTCTGTATTGAATGATGCCTCCCTAGTCTCTCAAGATAATACAATCCCATCAAGGCTATGTTTCATTAGTTCATGAACATACCCATAACAAGAAAGTTCTTATTCCGGTAGTTGCCAAATTGAAAGAGGTAAGTGAAAGTGTTCACCAAAGAAAGACACACAATAGCAAGAAACTTTTTAAAAAATGAATGTGTAGGAGATATTTCTATTTTTATTGCTCATATAATAATTAAACTGAAAGGTTTTTTATTCATATATTCATTAACATTTAAATTTGTAAATTTCATTATTCATTAGTAGGATAGACAAACAGTACCTCTGACATGAGTATCTTATGCTCAACATTAATCCTAAACTGGTATTATATATGATTTAAACAGTTTTAAAACTATTGTATCACAACTTCAATTTTTGTTACAAACCAGCTATACAGTGCTCATTTTACATATCAATAAAAATATTGACTTAAAATTTAGTTTAGATACCTTGTTTATGAGATGCTCAGTGACGACTTCTCGTAGTCCAGTGTATAATTTTTCTCCATGTTTATGTAACACCATAGTATATGCATTCCTGTACAGTTCCTCAAAACTGAGACCACTGTTGTTCTTACGCTGGATCTCTTGGATTGCATTTTTCAGGAGATCCCAAATGCTGTTTACGTATTTCTCATCCATGGTCATCTGCAATATTGAAATTCAGAAATTAACACTTTCCAGAATTAATAACCGTGACCAGAAAATTAGCTGGAAACCACTGTAATTTGAAAACAGCACTAATACCTTCTGTTAACTTTCTCCGATTAGAATTTTTTTAACATTTATCAGAACTTCAATCAATAGTTATGGCAATATTGGTAGGGATTAACTCCTTTGAATCAAAGACAGCGATTGCTATGACTTTCCAAGTACAGTAGATAGTCAATAGCACTGCTTGTTTAAAAAAAAAAAAAAAAAGACTTTTTTTCCTTCAAAAATATAGCTTTCATAAGACTCAAACCTGATTTCGCAGGGAGAATATTCGTGTTTCCTCTATAAATATAACTACTGTTCTCTAATTCTCACCCACACTAACATACAACCTAGCAAATTTCTGGTCATGGTACAAACCTCATCAGTTTAAACCAAGTTTTAATTGACACACATAATAAAAGGTACAGGTTTCACATGTAACAGGCAGTGATTTTACAAAAGTGGTAAACAGGTGTGAATCATTTGTTTCTAATTTAACACACTCAGGCTACGTCTACACGTGCACCCAACTTCGAAATAGCTTATTTCGATGTTGCGACATCGAAATAGGCTATTTCGATGAATAACGTCTACACGTCCTCCAGGGCTGGCAACGTCGATGTTCAACTTCGACGTTGCTCAGCCCAACATCGAAATAGGCACAGCGAGGGAACGTCTACACGCCAAAGTAGCACACATCGAAATAAGGGAGCCAGGCACAGCTGCAGACAGGGTCACGGGGCGGACTCAACAGCAAGCCGCTCCCTTAAAGGGCCCCTCCCAGACACACTTTCATTAAACAGTGCAAGATACACAGAGCCAACAACTAGTTGCAGACCCTGTATATGCAGCACGGACCCCCAGCTGCAGCAGCAGCAGCCAGAAGCCCTGGGCTAAGGGCTGCTGCCCACGGTGACCACAGAGCCCCGCAAGGGCTGGAGAGAGAGTATCTCTCAACCCCCCAGCTGATGGCCGCCATGGAGGACCCCGCTATTTCGATGTTGCGGGACGCGGATCGTCTACACGTCCCTACTTCGATGTTGAACGTCGAAGTAGGGCGCTATTCCCATCCGCTCATGGGGTTAGCGACTTCGACGTCTCGCCGCCTAACGTCGATTTCAACTTCGAAATAGCGCCCAACACGTGTAGACGTGACGGGCGCTATTTCGAAGTTACTGCCGCTACTTCGAAGTAGCGTGCACGTGTAGACGCAGCCTCAGTGCCACAGCAGTGAGTGTTGAAGAAATACATATTCATATGAATGACAAGTATTTAGAACAGAAGCAGCACTGTTTTCAGAAAGATAAAATACCCCCAACAATACTAGAGAACATATATTCATTGACCACTATGCTTACCTACATGTCTCCAGCTACCCTCCAAGACAGATCACACAATCCATTGTCTAGACTAGAGTCTAGCCTTAGGATACAACCATATCTCCTCCAAAACAACTGACAGAGACAAAAACCTACAACAATTTCATCAAGATTTTTTAAAACTTAAATTTCCCACCTAGGGGAAATAAAGAAACAGACTGACAGAGCCAGACGTCACCTACTTCATGATAGGTCCAACAAGGATAACAACAGAACACCACTTCACCTGTAGCCCCCAACTTAAAACCCTCCAGCGCATCATTGGCAATCTGTAAGCTACACTCGAAAACAATCCCTCACTCCGAGACCTCTGGTGACAGGTCACTCCTCTCCTACAGACAACTGCTCAGCCTCACGAAAATGCTCACCAGTGGCGACAGCCCATTCCGCAGAAACACAAACCTAAGCAACTCATCCCTGCAACATACCCTGTTGCCAACTCTGTCCAAATATCTATACAAATAACACCATCACAGGGCCTAACCTAATCAGCCACATAATAGGGGCTCACAACCACTAATGTGATATACGTCATCATATAGCAGCAATGCCCCTCTGCCATGTACAATGGACAAACCAGACAGCCTCTGCACCAAAAGATGAATGGACATAAATCCAATAACAGGAACTGGAATACACACATCTATTGGAAAACATTTTAACCTCTGTGGACATTCAATAATGAATTTGAAAGTAGCCATTCTTCTACAAAAGAATTTTACCACAAGATTACAGAGGGAGACATCTGCATTGTAATTCATTTGCAAATCTGACGCATTTAAAATTAGGCCTTAACAGAGATCTCAACTATCTGAGCCATTATAAGGGCAATTTTCCTACCTCTGATATTCTCAGGAATGGGATGCATCTTGCTTAATCTGCTTCATCTACTGGTCCTACTAGTGACAGGCACTCCCTTTCCCCCTTCTCCTTTGTTTGCACTGCCCCCCAACCCCCACATAAACCCTGGATTTTAACTGCTTACTCCCTATCATCCGAAGTGGGTCTTACCCATGACATCTCATGGCTTTAGAAATATTAGTCTACAAGGGACTACGGGTCTGCTTGTTACTTCCAGGATGTGTGCCTGCCCCCCTTAGCACTGACTGGAAGGACTGATGAGCTCTCTCTCTCTCTCTCTCCCCCCCCGCCACACCCTTTGTGCACCAGCTCCTTCACCCTTACTCCCAGAACACTGCTGTCACTTCTGATCTGCTCAGGGTCATATCTCAGAGAATCATTAATGCAGTATGGGGTTCAGGGCTATTTGGTGCTTGGCAATCATTCTGTAATTTGTCATATGCGTCCCTGGCAGCAAACATGCCTCCTGAGATGCCTGGCCAAGCCTGCAAGTAGAAGTCTTTGTCATTTAGAAAGCAGTCACTGACCACAAGATTCCTAAGTCTTAAAGGTACATGGCATCTCCTCTTTCACCCTTGCGGGAGAATCCTCCTTTGTTGACAAGGCAGCATACTGTTTTACTCTCTTTATGGACACTTTGTTGGGAGCAGAGGCACTGCCTCACTGTGAAGGAGCATTTTCCTCCTCCTGCTACTGAAGTCCTCTCCAGCTGTACTGCCTCCTTAATTTTGAAGAGCTGTGTATGCATATATACGACAAATTCCTTTGTTGAAAGTACAGCGTGAGAAAGAGCAGGAGAAAATCATTTTTAAAAAAAATATTCTTCATCTTGAAATGAGAAGAGGAAATTATCTGTATCCACAAGAAGGATAGAAAAGAGGTCCTGGAAACCAAATTTAGGTAAGAGACTGAAATCCAGGATCTCCATCGTAGAGTTCTCTGAAATGCTTCCAGCTCCACGCACAGGACCAGGTAGACAGAACTGTAGCTTTTCAATGTGTGAATTAGATAATAGTGTAGGGAGGAAGGGGATTTAATAGGAACCAGGGAAACTTTTGGGAAAGGGGGAGCCTACACATGAAGAGTGCACTCCACAGAAACCAAAACGGAACCAGACTGCTTGCACTCAAAAATTAAAAAGGTTGCAGAGCACTTTTTTAAACTAAGGACTGAGGAAAGCCAAAAGGTAGCATATGGATTGAACAGAAATATTCCTTAGAGAAGTGTCTATTAATAGAGATTCTCTATGTCCCAGTAAAGAGGAGGAAATACGATAAAAATACTAAGATCTGATGAGCAACAAATGAAAAAGAATACCGTTCAATCAGATCACAATGGCAGACAGCTAGAAAGTGACAAGTTTTTGAAGTATTTGTGTACAAATGCTCGAAGTCCAAATAATAAGATGGGTGAACTGGAGTGTCTTGAATTAAAGGAAGATATTTATATAATAGGCATCACAGACACTTTGTGGAATGAGGATAGTCAATGGGATCCAGTAATATCAGGGAACAAAATACATAGTGAAAGGACAGAACAGGTTGTGCTGGTGGTGGGAGTAGCAATACATGTTCAAACAAAGTAAAAATCTTAAATATCCCAAACTGTTCCACAAAATATGGATGGATGGTAGTTCCATCATCATCACCAATAATAACCATGGGCTCAGCACCCGTTGGTGTCTGATGCCTCTCCCACTATTTCCTTCCATCTTTCCTTGTCCAGTGCGGAGTGGCTTAAGTTTCTGTAGACTAGCTCTGCACCAATCTACTGTATCACCTATCCATTCTCTGTGGGGTCTGCCTCTTCCATTCAAACCGTCCATTATGCCAAATACCAGAGTCTTGATTTTTCGTTTGTCATTCATTCTATAAATATGCCCAAATAATTGTAGCTCCCGTTTTATAACCTTCTGCAGCAGGTTCTCTTTCAGCTGTATCTTTCTATATAATTCCTCATTGGTGACCTTCTGCATCCATCCTATTCTCAGAATCTTTCTATAACAACTCCTTTTGAATGCCAATATTATTCCCTTCAAATCTTTTGTTATCACCCATGCCTCACATCCATACAACATACTGCTAAATACACACATTTTCAAGGCGCTCAGCTTTGTTCCAAAGCTAATTGCTTTGCTTTTCCAGATCTTATCCATGGCCTTCAAACTTGCTCTTGCTTTCACTGTTCTAGTTGCTATTTCCTGTAGTTCCATGCTATAAGAATATAGCTGTAGGTATATATTACCAACCACCTGGCCAGGATGGTGATAGTTGAAATCCCCAATTATTATTGATTTTTTTTTTTATTTTTATAGCCTCTTTAATCTCCCTATCTCCAGATTGACTGGGTACCTGTCACCGCAAAACAGGACGTAAAGTTCTTGACACCATAAAGGACTGCTTCTTGGAACAGCTGGTTCTGTTATCCACAAGTGGAGAGGAAATTCGTGATTTAGTCCTAAGTGGAGTGTAGGATCTGATCCAAGAGATGAATATAGGTAGACCACTTGGAAACAGTAACTTTCAGAGAGGCCTACAGCCTTGCTGTGCCCCTAGGTAAGATTGCGGGGGGGCGGGTGCTCTGCACCCCCAGAAAGGATGTGGCTTTGTGCAGAAGGAGCAGGGCTGAAGCAAGGCAGCTTTCAGTCCCATGCATACCTTGACAACCCTGACCCCACCCAAACCACAGCAATCGGGTAGCAATTTAAACAGTCTAGAACTTCTGGACACCATTACTGTGGCAGCTGGGAGCTCTGGGCCCCTTTGTATCACCGGGCCATTGGGCAGTTGACCCCTTTCCTGCCTTACCTAACTGTTAGCAAGCCTGGTGACCATACTATAATTGAACTTAACATCCCTGTTAAGAGAAAAACGTCACAAGCAACCCAATATTGTGGCATTTAGTTTCAGGAAGGGGAACTACATAAAAATGAAAAGGTTAGTTAAAACAGAAATTAAAATGTACTGTGCCAAAAGCACAAGCTACACGGAAACTTTTTAAAATACCATAACAGAGGCTCAGCTTAAATGTATATTCCAAATTAAAAAACATAGTAAGGAGAACAAAAACAATGCCACTGTGGCTTGGCTTGACCAAGTAAAATAAGCAGTGAGATAAAAAGACATTGTTTTAAAAAGTGGAAGTTAAATCCTATTTAGGAAAACAGAAACATATATTCTGATAAATGGTGTGTAAGAATATAATTAGGAAGGTCAAAAAAGAATATGAAGAACAGATAGCCAAAAACTCAAAAGTAGCAAAATGAAATTTAAATATATCAGAAGCAGGAAGCCTGCTCAAGACCAGTGGGGCCACTGAATGGTTAAGATGCTAAAGAAGTCCTCCAGGACGATAAGATCATCGCAGAAATTGGTTTTCAATGCTGAGGTTTAGAAGGAGATTCCCAAACTTTAGCCTTTTTTTTTTAAATGTGATATATCTGAGGACTGAGATGTAGTTAGGGGTTGTTTTGGAACAAACTGACAATAAGTAACCAGGATCAGACTATTCACAAGTGAGTTTTAAAAAAAATTCAAAAAGGTGAAATCACCAAACTATCAGTGGTTTGTAACAGATATTTTAAAGCAGCTTCTGCATCAAAGGACTGAAAAATAACTAATGTGACACCAATTTTTAAAAAGAGCTCCAGAGGTGATCCCGACAATTACAGGCTGCTAAGTGTAATTTCAGTACTGGACCAACAGGCTGAAATGTCAGACATATAAATGAACATGATTTCCCTTTATGAATACCATGTCGACTCTTCCCCAACTAATGATGTCTGACCTGCCTACCAGAATTATTTGAGAGGGTCAACAAGCATGTGGAAAAGGGGGGATCCAGTTAATAGTGTTAGAAAGTCTTTGACAAGGTCCCTCACTAAAGGCTCTTAAATAAAGTAAGCAGCCATGGGATTAGGAAGAAAGGTCCTTGCACAGATTGATACTCGTTAAAAGAAAGGAAACAAAGGGTCTTGAAGAAGGGTGTAAACAGTGAGGTGACAAAAATCTGCGATACAAAACTGCTCAAGGTATTTAAATCCCAACCATACTGTGAATGATCTCAAAAAATGAAGGTGATTGGGCAACAAAATTAATGATGAAATTCAATGCTGATAAACGCTAAGTAATACACACTGGAAAACAATCACAACTACACACATAAAATGATGCAGAATAAGGTAGCTGTTACTACTCAAGAGAGATTTTGGAGTCATCATGGAGAGTTCTCTGAAAACATCCATTCAACGCACAGTGGCAGTCAAAAAAATGTGGTGAATCATTAAGAAACAGAGAATAAAAGAATATCTTGCTGCCTCTGCATAAATACACGGTATACCCACATCTTGAACACTGCAAGCACACGTGGTTGCTTCATTGCAAAACAGATACATTGAAAAAGGTTCAGAAAAATGCATAATAATCATTAGACTACAAAACAACTACCATGGAGAAGAGGTGGGTATGAGAAGGTATTGCTATAACACAGCATGGAAGACTTCTGCAGCAAAAGAAGCATCTGTGGTCATAGCTTGAAATAGAGCCTAGTGAAAGCATGTAAGGATCCCCAAGTGGCTGCTCTGCAAATATCAGAGAGAAGTCCATGGAAGGCTGCTAATGGTACTACTCCAGCAATTGTAGAATTGGCCCTGGCAGTCTGAGAAGGGGCTTTCACAACATCATATTAGAGAGAGACATGCCAGAGGCTATTTTATACAGCTTTCAGGACAAAATAGCTTTCCTTTTCGTTTTCTCAGCCATAGCAACAAACAACCCTGGAGATTTCAGAAATGAAGTTGTTCTTTGCAGACAGAAGCTAAGAGCCCTGTATATATCTAGGGAATGTAGTCTTGCCTCCTTCAGTGAGGGTTAGCATAAAACAAGGGTTGATGCATACCCTGATTAAGATGAAATTCAAAAGGCACCTTCAGTAGGAACTTAAGATGCTGACCTAAAGAAACCTTGTCTTGTGGAGAGCTGTGTCAGGTGGATCTACCATAAGGGCTTCAAGTCTCCCCACGCTTCTCACAGGAATAACAGCTATCATGAGCAACAAGCAATACCATGGCACTTTAGACACTAACAATTGTATTAGGTCATGAACTTTTAGGGGTAAACCCTACTTCAAGAGATGGGCTGGAGTAGAAATAACTGATTCCAGGCTATATAGGAAAGGAAAAGAAGTTTATCTGTCACTAGTAGCACCAGTTAATGAAACAAATTGAGTTGGATGTCTCTCGTTCATAGTATGTGATATAAAAGTGTCAACACCAAAGGTGGAGAAACTGCCCTTGTAATGTGTTAGACTTAAAATCTTTATTCAACCCTCAGTTAATGGTGTTAAATTTGTAAATGAATTCCAGTTCAGATAACTCCCTGTGTAATCAAGTGGTAAAAATTCTTTTGTAGAAGAATGGCTACTTTTAAGTACATTACAGTAAACCCCTTATTTACACGATTTCAACTTGTGCATTACTTGGATTAATGCAAGTTAAAATCGTGAGTGGTGCCGAGCCAGAAAGCAGGAGGCATCCTGGCTCCTCTCCAATTCCAGAAGCTGAGAAACTGATCAGCGCTGCTGTGCTGGTCACTTTCCTGGCTCCAAGGAGTGGTTGGGAGCTGAGTACCAGGCGGCTCTCAGCTCCCTGCCACTGCTAGGAACCAGGAAACTAACCAGCACAGCAGCATTAGACTATTTCCCCGCTCCCTGCCAGTCCTGGGAGCTGGGAGCCAAAATGCCATCTGGTTTGCAGCATTCCATCAGTCCAGGAGCCAGGAAACTGACCAATACAGCAGTGCTGGTCAGTTTCCCAGCTCCCCCAACTTGAGCAAAATTCGACTTAGGCTGCCCAGGAACGCATCCTACGTGTAAGGCGGGGGGTTACTGTATTAAATGTCCAGGGAGGTTAAAATGTTCCCCTACTTATCTGTGTTCACATTCCTGATGTCTGAGTTGTGTCCATTTATCCTTTGGCATAGAGACTGTCTGGTTTGTCCAGTGCACATGGCAGAGGGACATTGTTGGTACCTGATGGCATATATCACGTTAATGGATGAGGCCCTGATGTTGTGGCTTCTGTAGTTAGGTCTTGTGAAGGTGTGACTTGACAGTTATGAGGACAGAATTAGCAATGAGGTTTGTTGCAGGGATAGGTTCCTGGGTTAGTGTTTCCGCAGCATGGAGTGTGACTGCTGGTAAGTATTTTCTTCAGGTTGTGGGGCTGTCTGTAGATGAGGACTGGCCTGGCTCAAGGTCTGTGGGAACAAGGGATCATTTTCCAGTATAGACTGTAGACTGTCAATAATGCACTGGAGAAGTTTAAGCTGGGGCAGCTACGAGAAGGTGATCTTAAAGAAAGGTGCCAGAGGAAACAAGAAGCTGGAGGTTCTAAAGGACAATAAAAATAATGAGGTTCAGATCCCAGGCAGGAACTTATTTCAAAAATGTGAGAAAAATGTCCTTATGATGCCTTCAAGAACTTTTTATTACAGATATGAGTAAAAAAACAGGGTAGCTGGACATCAGGGACAGGAAAGAGGAAGCAGCTGCAAAATGCACTAACAGGGAGCTTATCAACAAGCCAGGTATCAGGAGAACAAGGACAGATGACATCACAATAAGAAGTGATGCTGCTGGCTGAAAGACTACAGGTTCCACCTCCCTCATCCAGAACTCTTGGGACCTAAGCGGTCCCAAATGAGTGGATTTGCCAGACATAGGGAGGTCAGGTCGGCTGCCTAGAGAGAAGTAATCATGGAGGTCTCCCCTGCAGGGCTGCCGGGCTCTGACCATCATGGGTTCCCACAGTTGCGGGACTACCAGTGGAGCTCAGTGCCCAGCCACCTTCCTGCAGCAGGGCTGCTGGGGCTGTCAGGGTTCCCTGTGTAGGGTCCCCACAGCTGTTGGGTTGCCGGGGCTCCACACCCCAGGCCAGCTTCCTGCTATCAGCTGCTGGAGCCTATGTGGCAATGGCCTGCAACACTGCCCTGCCAAAGACTGCATTGTCCCTAGCCTGATGGGAAATGGTACAATGAGCTGTGAACATATATATGGAGGACAAGACGGCTGCCCTACAGGTGTTCAGGATGGGCACCTGTGGCAAGAAGTCAGTTGAAGACACTTGTGCCTTTGTAGAGTGAGCAGTAAGCACTGAGGCTGGCACTTTTGCAAGGTCATTGCACATCAAGATACACTGGGCTGAAACTGGCAGCACTTCTTCCTCTCTACTATGGAGCTGAAGGTGGTTTTGTTCAGTCTAAATAAAAAGCTAAAGCATATATCTCACATTCGAAGAATGTAGTGCACATTCTTTGTCATTAGAGTGCAGTTTGTGAAAAGACCACAAGGAAAACATCCAGATTCATATCGAAGTGTGATGTTACCTAAGGGAATAACACAGGATGTTGGCATAACTGCACCTTGTCCTTTAAAAAAAAAGGATGAGCAGTCCTGAAGCAACTTAAAGACTAAGAAATGTATTTATTAGGTAATGAGCTTTTGTGGGTAAGACCCACTTCATCTTGGGTTGGTGAAGAGCCTCTGTACCCCTGCACAGAAGGTGGAAAAGGCTGCTAGGTGAGCCCTGACATAAAAGATGTAGCAGAACCCTGACAGAAAATGACAGGAATTGGAACTTGTAGCAGAAGAATTCTCTTCAGCAGGGACGAAATGGAAAAACATTTCTATTTGGCAAGATAAGTAGCCCTAGTGGGGGTGTTTCCTACTACTCAGTAACACCTCCTTAACAGACTCAGAGCATTGGCACACCACCCACCTCAACCCTGGAGCATCGAAGCCATGAGGTGGTGGGACTCCAGTGACGACTGGCCATGGTCTTGAGTGACAAGATCTGGGAACAGGGGGAAGAACTACGAGTTTATCCACGGAGAGCTGCTACAGAGTAGTGAGCCAATGCTGGCAGGGCCAAGCTGGCACTATCAGCGTTAGGGAGACCATACCCTGAGAGGGACCTTGTTAATTAAAAGAAAGGGCAGAAATACGTAGAGCAGGTGTGAAGCAAACAATACCTGAAATATGTCCCCTATATAGCCTGGCCTGCGATAGAGGAAGGAGCAAAACTACTGGCACTTCCAGTTGTCCCACATCATGGACAAATGTAGCTGGAGAAAACTCCCACCTTAAGAAGATACTCAGGGCTATATCCACCCCAGGGGACCACTCGTGTATGGCGAAAAAAAGGCTGAAGCAGTCTGCTAGTACATTCTGGGTCCCTGGGAGGTTGGTGACTTCCAGGTGGATGGAGTGGCTCATACAAAACTCCCACAGTAGCAGGGTTTCCACAAGAGAGGAGCAAACACTATCCTGTTTGTTTATACAAAACATTCCTGCAGTGTTTTCTGTCAGGACCGACACGCATCTGCCATGCACGTGGGTTTAAAATACCGTGCACACCAGATGGCCCACTCTGAGTTCCCTGACACTGTCTTGCAGTGATAATTCTGCTTCAGACCACATACCTAGTGTTCCTCATGCTGCTGAGGTGCGCTCCCCACCCCAGAGCTGAAGCATCAGCTCTATGGAGGACGGTGGTATAACAAATGACACTCCACTGCACGTGACCTGCTCCTGCAGCACCAGCCAAGAGGCAAGCATGTGAGGAGGAACTGTGACCACGTCCACACATGCACTAGCCATACCCACAGAGGACAATCTCAGACAGACATACTTACATACATGCCTCCATATGGCCCAATAGTCTCACGCATCAAAGTAGGAAATAGATGTGTGAGTTCAACTATTTCTCTTATTGCCTGGAACTGGGACCTGGAGAAGGAGACCCTGCCCAGGGTCACGTCCAGAAGTACCCTTATAAAAACTCTATTCTGTGTGTCAGGCTCAAGGTAGATTTGGCTTTGTTTAACATGAGACCCAGGTGGGGGAATGTGGCCTGAGCGAGGGCTAAAAGTTTCTCTATCTGTTGCCACAACCTGATCTTGATAAGCCAGTTATCCACTGGCCTTTGGGATAGGGCCAAGCTGCCTTTGCTTCTGCCTATGGTAGCAAAAGTGGCCATCCAAGGTTCCCAGCATGGGGCACACGGGAAAGAGGGTTGTGTGCGAAAAGGTGTTCATGTCTCTGCTGTAGCCTTAAGTACCAAGGTTCTATCCCATTTTCTGTAGACAAAATAGAAGCCAGGGTTTGCCAGAGCATCTTGGCAGTGTCAGCAACCATTTTATTCAGAGGCAATGCCAACCTGGAAGGGCCCCCAGGAGAAAGGATGTCAAACAGGGGGTCAGATTCCTCCATAATCTCCTCTGCCTGAATCCAGTAGTATATATGGGCTGCATTGGAGCTGCCACTTCAGGGGACTCCCCTGCTGGCCCAAAGGGTAGTGCTAAGGGAAAGCTTTCCAACCACCACACACACTGCATGTGCAGACCAAAATGAAATGGATATGAGCAATGACTTGAAGTAGTATACGTTAGTGTCTCTAACCACATACCAGGAAGGCATCTGCTCTGGAATTGTGGCCTTGAGCAGTACAGAAATACAAACCAGGCATATTAGTCGTGCTTGGTTACAAAGTGGTCCAAAGATAGGATTCATCATGGCTGGGGGAGATACTGTGCTATTAATGAGTGAAGGTCCCCCTCATGAACTATGTGGAAACGTCTGCTGGGGCTGTCTGCCAGTGAATTGATTATGCCTGCAATACATGCAGCTGAGAGGCTACTCCAATGCCTTGTGTACCAGCTCCCATGGAGGGCAGCAGACTGTTTGGGGGAGAATCTTACTCTTCACTGTTTGTTTATCTAGCAGACATATCATCTGACCTGACCTGGAAGTGTGTGAATGAAATGATGCACAGGAATGTTTTGTACACTTTTAGAGAACTTCTCCAAGCTTATGCAAATTAATATGCAGCCTGGATTCTCATGGGGCCCAAGAGCCTTGGGCTCCGTCATTGTTGAAATGCACTCCCCATCCCAGTAGGGAGGCATTCACATTAAGTGTCTTTGTAGGCATATGCCTATTCATACTGTGCGTCTGTTTTCCCACTACATGAGCAATGTCAGTATTTTGTGAGGAAGCTATTATCGCAGTTCAGGGCACAGACGGTGTAACCACATCTGGAGACAAAGTGGATGGAATCATGTCAGAGTAGGTAGAGTAGGTAGAATTGGGCTGTAGTCTGAGATGAAGCTGGTTGAGTTCCTGACCAGGAATTGTTCCAGACATAAGCAGGCACCCACTGTGTCTAAGTTTAGGTCCACCCTGATTAACTGTATCAGAAGGGGAGCCATGTTAGTCTGTATCCGCAAAAACAACGAGAAGTCCCATGGCACATTATAGACTAACAGAATTTTTGGAGCATAAGCTCTCGTGGGCAAAGACCCACTTTGTCAGACGACTTCTCATTTTTTCTGCTTGCCTGTATGGTTTGTGCAGGCATTAATATGGACTTGTCCAAACTGACTAGAAGACCTAGGGAATCAAGAGCTGAAATGTGTTAGTGACTGATGCTGGTACCTCCTACTATGACCAACCAATAAGCAGCTAATTGTTCAGGTATGGCAATATCAGTTTCCTCTACCTGCAGAGGCATGCAGCCATCAGCATACCTTCTGTAAATAACCTGAGACCACGGAGAGGTTGAAAGGGAACATCCTGTATTCAAAATATGCCTGGACCACTGTGACCTAAAGGAGCCTTTTGAGAGCAGGATGAATGGCCAAAATGAAAGGAAGTATCCTTTAAAAATCAGAGCCCATAAATCAGTCCCCTGAGTTGAAGGAGGTTACATAGAAGCCATGGTGATCATTCTGAACTTTGATGATATGTTCAATATCTGAGGTCACTAACAGGTCTTCAATCCCCTCTCTATTCTTTTCGGGAGCGAGGAATTACTTTGAGTAAAAGCTCTTCCTTTTAACAACAACAATATATACTGTCAATTTTAATTTTCTATTTTTGGTGGGACTGGGGTTAAAATTAGGATTTGATATTTGCTCCTTCATAGGCCCCAAATTCACAACACATAAATGTAAAAAAACCTGTTCTAATCGTATAATTCACTTAGGCTCTGTCTATACTTGCATTCCTCTTCCAGAAGAGGCATTCAAATGAAGGAAATTGGAAATGCAAATAAAGCACTGATTTATGTATCTGACACCTCATTTGCATAATCTCTTTTCTGAAGAGCTTCTTTTGAAAGAAAAAAAGTAGAGATGGGACTCTCTTGAAAGTAAGCCCCATCTTCAGAAGAACCGTTCTTCCTGAAGGGAAATGGGAAGAAGGGCTCTTTCGAAAATTAACGGCATCTACACTGCTTTTTTCTTTCAAAAGGATCTCTTTCAAAAAGAGATTACACAAATGAAGCATGAGATATGTAAATCAGTGTCTCATTTGCACTTTCAATTTCCCTCATTTGCATGCCTCTTTCGAAAGAGGAATGCAAGTGTAGACACAGCCTAAATGGGGGCACTTCAGAGAAGTGCAGAAAAACAATAAAAGATAAATTCCAGGAAACTTCAAGCTGTAGGAAATAACTTTACAAAACTATCACAAAGAATATTTGAAATATATTACCTTTTAATATTGATATTAAATATTCCATCTTTCAGTGTAGCTTCATATTCTCCTTCAATTAAATTACCTCTCTCTAGTAAGTAGCAGGAGCATGTTGGTGTTTGACCTTTTTTTTTTCTTTAAAAACCAACAATTTTTAGGAAATGGGTTTGCTGAAATTTTATGACAAATTAAGATAGCAAATTATCCCCTATTCAGACATCAAAAGTAGCTGACTTGTTTTGCAGCCATAGTTTTCTAGCAAACCAAAGATTTCTAATAAAACTAAAATAACTATGCATTGCAGGAGTAAATAACTTTCATATATATACTTCAGCAAGAGTCCTATAATGTTCCACTCTGTTAAAAGGCTCTGTTTAAACTTTTGCTCAAAGCACAAAGGACTTTATCCTGACCAATATTCGCTTTCTCAAAACTAAGGAAGAAAGTCAATCAATTGTTACCTCGTGGTTGTTTAGCTCGTGAGGTGGTCACAAATGAAATTATTTAAATTAAAATGTATTTCTAATCATAGTTTGTGATAGAGCTGTCTCCATAAACATACTGGAAATTCCAATATGGTAGTCAAAAGACATAACATTAGTTTGTGATGTCATAAGAACATTTATGTACTTCTGAGATCTAGATTGAGATCCTTGATAACAGCTGGTATATAAGAACCAGTAAAAAATTAAAAGCCCTGCTTCTGCAATTTGATCCAATATAGCAGACCACTGCACCTGGGCGCATCCCCACTGCAACAAAAGGGAGCTCAGTGATCTATTCTAGCAAAACTGAGTGAAGAATCAGCTCCCAAATATTCTTCCTTGCTCATTCCCTGCCTTGCATGAATTGATCTACTTAAACTCTTGCTGTAAATGTTTTAAAAAAATGAACTGCTGTTCAGTTGTAGAGTTTGATTCTTGCACTATACAGGCTGAACCTCTCTTATCCAGCACTCTCTTGTCCAGCAACATCCACTTATCATGGGTGTGGCCAAGTTTCTCACAGTGCCATAAAGTTTGTTTACAGCCATCAGTCCTGGCTCTCAGTGTTCTGTGCTGGATTTTTAAGCTATAATTTACTCCTGTCTTTTAAGAGCTCAGTAGGCAGTGGAAGTGGTGGGAAGGCTGCTAGGTAATATTGATCTCCCATGGTCCAGCAAATTCTCTCATTTGGCATTGGTCACGTCCCAACGGTTCCAGACTAGAGAAGTTCAACCTGTATTAGATTTCAAATGAAAACAAAAAAACTAAATCATTGCTGCTTGTATGGGCTTTTTTGAACCCATTTCTCAGGCACAATTTGAGGATGGAAGATAGAAAGAAGGTGGGTTCTTTTAAATTAAAAGGCTAAGCTGAGCTTGACTGCATTTTGCAAAGATTTAATTTAATATTCTAATAAACCTAAATTGGGAAGAACTGTCCCCTCTCAATTAAGAGCAACAGCAAGAAGATACAGAAAATTTCTTCTGACGCTAACATGCAGGCTTGTCTGGAGTCTCATCATCTAACAGTGTTCAGTGCACCACACAAGACAGACTATAAAACATTGATGGATGAAGATAAAGATGTTTTAACAAATTCGGGAGACAAATATAAATAATGACCAAAAATTTAAACTATCCTTCTAGAAATGGCCCCAAGAGAATGAGTTTGACAGACATTAGTCAAGCAGTGAAGGAAATTTCTGATTCTGGATTTCAGGTTCTATTTTTATGCCATTCTATATTCTCTTGCCCTCCACCCCAACTTTCAAGTTCATGTGAAAACCTAAGGAAAATAACTGTTTTTACAGGTTTGCTGGAATTCTGACTCTACATTACAGCGGCCACCAGTTCTTGAGCAATTAAAGAAACCAAGCATTAATATACACTCAAAAGCTCTTTATAACTTAAACATTATCAAAAATTAATAATTTTATATTTAAACTGACATCCAGAATTCCTAGTAACTGCAGCCATCACATTGCTCTCTCTGCTTGTGGGTTCTATCCCTTCCCCACTTCCTGCATCTCTCGTCTACGTTGACTGCAAGGTTTTCAAGGGATCCTATTCTTGGCTGCCTCTTAGGCACTGATGAATAACAACTAATCATAGAATCATAAAAGCTATTATGCATATTTCCTAATTCTGTGAATAAAAAGACTACTCCTGCTCATATCCGTTAAGATAGCACCCTTTTCTGATCACGAAATTTACATTTAAAATAAAATGTTTTCCAATAGAAATCACCTAAGATAGAAGGCCCCCAGCCAGGTACAGAAAGCTTGAGACAAGCATGCTTTAAAAGAAACCAGTACACATTTCACAGGCTACCACAAATGTGAAAGGATATGATCTCTCTCTGAAACATACAGTGGATTACACAAATTACAGGATCATTCATTATATCACTGAAGTGTTATGTATTCACACACACACACACACACACACACACACACACACACACACACACACACACACACACACACACACACACACACACACACACACACAGAGAGAGAGAGAGAGAGTACTTCAAGTCAGTGAATACCATAGTTAATTCTCCTTATAACAACCTTAATTCTGCCCGTTGTGTGTATGTTTTATTCTAATCTGGATGTTACTATTATATTTCCCTGAATACATACAGGTCAGTTTGTGAATTAGGCAATATTCTGAAGCACACTACCCTTAAACTGTTCAAATTGGACACTGTGTTCTGTGAATGACACAACTCTGTCTGCTTTCTACTTTCACATGCTACACTGAATGGAGCAATGTTTCAGGTTAGCAAATATTAGCATATATTATAGAAAGGTCATAATGAAAGTGCTCCTTTTCAAAGATATCTGAACATAATTTCTGGGAGAAAGAAAGATGACTACACTGAGGAATTTTTCTAACTGACTTTGAAAGTAGTTCAACCTAGGCTAATTTTAAAACTTGGTTACAGCCAAATCAGAGACCTAGATTTAAATGTTTAAAACAGCCTAAGCAGTTTTAGAAAACCAGTTTCAAAACAGGTTAGAAAACTTCCCTATGCAGAACGCTACAGTCAGCCTGCTGGATGGCGCATCAGCATTCATGATAATTTGGGTTGGGAAGAGTGAACAATCAGAACTAGCCCTGTATTCGTACTTAACAAGAGCTGCCTGAGATGAACTAAGTGTTTTGTATCCAGGAAGGAGCAGTCTGTTTTGTCTGGTCCAATCTATAATCTGCAACAAAAATGTGAATTAGACAACACTTGAGGTGACATTTCAATGCCTTGGCCTCTTCAATTCAAGTCAACTGCCTTGCTTATAATATGTTAAAAATGACAGGAAATAGTTCATCAAGAGCTCAGAATCACAAAGTTAAAAAAAAAAAATCCACCTGGAACGAACTGGGGTAACAAATGCAACAAGTGATATCTTTAAACTCCTCTTACCCACCCATCCCCCAAAATAAAACAATGGTATAATGAAACAATAAGAACTGCAGCAAACTAATCTATGCAAGAGGACTCTAGTTCAGACTTGCCACAAAGCATGCAAGGAAGTCCTTTTGTTGCATGCCACAAACATCAACAGTTCCAAAATAGAGGTTCTAATTATGAAGAAAGGTAAATCATTAAAATACTATCTTAAATCTAATAAAACACTCAGTTTGGAAAATCATCACGCTGATAATTCAGTGATACCAATGGCTTTTATTTAAAAAAAAATTGCTATTAATATAAGAAATGTGACTTTCAAAGTTTCAGGAACTTAAGTTACTTAAATTTAAAAATCTATTAACATTGATCTTAAATTTCTAATCAAGCCATTAAATGTTTAATACACACACACACACCATGTTAAGATCTCCAATATGTTTTACTAGGAAAGTGGATTAATTTAATTTTATTTGCAATCACAAATGCAGATTCTTGTATATATGTGTCTACATGATGAAATCTGTTCATATGCATGATGTGTGGTCATTTTGGCAAAGGAGGTAGGCAGGATGGATCTGAATGAGGGTATTTTCCTGTAACGCTGAAGTCAATAGGGGAAGGATTAGTTAAGGACTTAGGAGTGTACTTGCAATATGGTTTCTATGTGCTTCATTGTGTTTTTTAATCTCATTGAGGTTTTAGGTGGATGGAAACTTCACTCTGACAACCCTAACTCCACATTAAACTTTATTGTGCAGTTATTACGTCATCCCCACTGTTATATACTAAAAGCATTATGAAACAGTGACAGTGACATCTGCTTTGAAGAGTGCTTTTGCTACTCACATTTATTAATTCCTTTTACTAATACATAGTAAGGATCAGATTCACATACCTCTACCTCATACTCAGTACCACTTTATGCTACACTGAAACAACTCATGGAGTAAGGTGCTGTACAAGTTTCAGAACTTAACCATACAATTCATTTACATAAAATTATTACTTATTGTAATTATCCATTAACCTCAATGGGAGAGGCATACCCCCCTCAGCTCCTCTGAAAATCTTTGTGTAGGATTCAAAGTGTTTCAAGTACCATTTGAGACAACAGTTTGTCCTGTAATTACTATAACGAAGTGTATATGTCCAAATAAATGGCATGAAATTTCATCTTTAAGAACAATCAGGAGAAAGGGCAGGGGAAATGTTCTGAAACAGAGGGTCCTGAACTTGTGTCTCCCCACCTTAGCTTTGGTACATATGTCTACCACCATTTAATGCTAAACATATAAAGCAGTAGCTTGTTTGCATTCTCTCTCCCACTCCCACATAACCCCGTTTGATTAAAACAGGAATTATTAGAACCACATCAATTAAAGCTATGATGGTGGTACACAAAGTACTTCCGAGTTGTAAATGCAAGTACACTAATTCAGTTTGAGACACACTGATGGAAAACTGTTGTAGAACCAATATTTGCAATAAATATTTAATGAAATAATAGGAGAACAGTTGATGCAAAAAGGTGGCGAAGGACAATGGTTCTCAATCAGGGGTACACATAGCCCTATGAGCACACCCTGGTCTTTTTAGGGGGTGTATCAACTCATCTAGATATTTGTCTAGTTTTGCAATAGGCTACATAAAAAGCACTAGTAAAATCAGTAGAAACTAAAATTTCGTACAACTTGTTTATAGTACTCTGCATACTACATACCATTTGTAAGTACAATATTTATATTCCAATTGATTTACTTTACAATTACACTATAAAAATGAGATAGTACAAAATTTTTCAGTAATAGGGTGCTGTGCACTTGTGTTTTTATGTCTGATTTTGTAAGCAAATAGCTTTTAAATGAGATATAACTTGAAGCTACAAGAGAGAAATCAGAGTACCGAAAGAGGTACAGGAGTCTAAAAAGGTTGAGAGCCACTGACACAGTGCTTCCTAAACCCAGCCCCAAGAAACCTAATCTGAAATAAAATGATTCCGTATATTTCAAGATCTGTTCTAACAGTTTTGTTTCAAGATGTGTTCAGGTGATAGCCACTAAGAAAAAAAGATTAGACAACTGATTTTACACACAGTGGGAAGAAATTGTTAATTTCTCCTTTGTGCCAGCTTATGTCTATTGATTATTAAAAAGTGCAGATATTAAGATACTCATATTAGAGCAGAATGCAGATGCTATAATGCCCAGTCTTAGTATGAACTAGCAGGAGAGGGGACAACATTATTTCCCAGGCCCCAAGTTTACTCAGAGGTAACATCTTCCAACTTAAACAAGCCTTTCAGCTCTGATTAAAGTTTCCTCGAGCCACAACACTCAAAACCCTCGCAAGAGTGTTCCCTCTATTTTTTTCTATCCCTGAATGGAATGAATTTTCTTATGCACACCACTGTGGAGGTGGTATGTGACATACCCCGCCCCCCATCACATTGGAACACAACAAAATTCACATGGCAGGGTGGGGCCAAAAAGGTTCTAAGTGCATGATGGAGTGCAGGTGTGGGGCAGAAGACTGGGATGCAAGTATGAGGGCTCTGGCTGGGGGTACAGGCTCTAGGGTGGGTTTTGGATTGATGGGTTCAGGGCTGGGGTAAAGGATTGTGGTACAAGGAATCCAGCTAGGCTATGGGGTAGGACTGTGCTTGAGGGGGTTGTAGTTCAGGAGCAGGACTCCAGGTTTGTGTGGGGCTCAGGGCTGGGGATCGTAGTGCAGGAGGGGGTTACAAGTTCTGGGCTGCATGTGTGGTCTTTGGGAGGCAGGGGCATCTGCAAGGCAGGGCAGACTCAAGGGGGAGCAGAAGGTTTGTCTGGGCAGCTCTGTGCAAGGGACCATGAAGAGGGTCTCCTCCCCACCAGCCCTGGCAGCTTCCGGGCTTAGGCCAGGCCTACACTACAGGGGAAGTCAAATTAACGTACATAATTTAAGGCTTCTGCACTGTCTCAACTAAGGGAGATCAACTGGAGGTTGCACTCCGATCAGCTTCTCTCACTCCTGATGGGGAACAGAAGTAATGCAATTGATGGGGGCACCACGTAAATTCAATTTCGAGCATCCCACTCGGTGCACTAAATCGAAATCTGGGAGATCAACCGCTACAGGGTAGATCTTCCCTGTAGCATAGATATACCCTCAGGAAGAGTGATCTCTCCCTGTTGCAGCCCTGAGCCCATGTAGGGCTTAATGGGAAACTATGCCTCCCAATACCAATTTTGCTGTACAACCCACTAGAAATATGGCCATCTGAGTAAAAAAGAATGCATCTACAAACATTTAATATTTTGAAATTGTTACAGATATTAAACAAGATATATCAAGATAATTTATGAAAATCAAGTGTTCCACACTCACCGATGTATACAGGAAACTTACAGAGATTATGACAGCCTTTCCAGAACTTATTCCAAAAGAAAAAACACAAGGGAAAAATGTTTTAGATCCATTTTGGGCTTGAAGACAATTATATTTTCTGGCAAAGATAAAACTTCTTGCAGTGTTGTGGGTTTATGAACAAGACACGAAAATGACAAAAGGAGCCTAACTTTTCCACTTTCTTTGAAGAAATTTGCAATACATTTAGACTTTTGTTGGTAATCAATATTAGTTTTCTGTGGCAGCTTTTTATTCCTGTTTTCTCTCAAATATTTACTATATTTTATATTTTATACTACTTTATATAAAAGTTTTGGCACACAAAGTAGTACTACCTGGAAAACTCCAATACTGGAAAAGCACAGGAAGACAGCAATGAATTAAAGGTTTACCAGGAAGTTTACAATGCGTCTTCCTTCACTAACCTTATTTCCAATTTTCTCACAAATTCATGAGCATCAACATGTCTCCTGAGCCTCCCCTTTAAAGGAAAAAAAAAAATCATACACACACCTGCCAAAGAGGTGGAGATGGGGAGGGATGGAAGGGAGGGTAACACTTGAAATTCTAGCATGGGTTGGAAGAATGTATGTGATCAGCTGCTCCGGAGTACTTAAACTAAACCCAATTTAGGTTGAAACTAATATGGGGCATAAGTAAAGTTCTTAATTCCTACACTGACAACAAATGGTAAAGATTCACTCTACTCAGGGAATTCTCACTGACTGTTCCTGACTACTGAACAACCCACTTCAGCGTATAGATTCTTACGTACTCTATGGATATGTCTGTCCTGTAATTAGACACCCCCAGATGGTCTTTGCCAACTGACTTGAGGTCACAGGCTGAGGGACTTTTCACTGAGGTACAGATATTTAGGCTTGGGTGGGAACTCTAGGAGCCTTTGATGTGGGAGCTTCCCAGAGCTCAGGCTAAAGCCCGAGAACTTACACTGCAGTTAAACAGCCCCTTAGCCAAGCCATGCCGGGACGTCAGTGGGCACAGGCCAGTTACAAGGGTCTAACTCCAGCACAGACATTGGGACTGTTTAACTGTGGTATAGATGTTTGGGTCACAGTCTGGGCTCTAGCTAGTGTTCTCTTGAAGCTGAACACTTGGACAGCCATCCAGGAGAGATGCAGGTGCTGCCCAGCTGATTAGCAGAGAGCCCACAGCCAGCAGCATGTGTTTCTATTGGCAATGCACAACCCTATAAGCCTTGGCACACATAAAAAAAAAATCATTCTGCCCATGCACAGAAAAAAATTAGAGGAAACTGTCTGGAGCCTTCCCACTTCACAGGGTCCTAGAGTACATATGCCAGTCAAGCAGAAAAAGTCTACATGACAATTAGCCTGTTAGCCCAGGTCCCATAAGACCAAGTGAGCTGGAAAAGGCCAGCCTCACATTTTTAATTGCTGGGTAGATATACCCTCTGCCACTGCCCTTGAGAGAAGGAAATGGTGCCATAGTGAGATTCTGTATACCAGCAGCTGGTTAGTACTGAAGAAGAAGGGGCACTTGCCACCAATGTATGTTTCTACAATACTTAATTACAAGAAACTAAAAAAATTGGGAAATAAAGTATTTTAAAATAAAATAATTTATGGTGCATTTGTGACTGAGCAACAGTTTAACACCATGTTTACATTTAAGCTATTTTCACTCATTCATGAAGAAGCAGCAAAACCAAAATAATTTGAAAGGGGCAAAATAATTATTGCACCCCTTTCCACCACAATTCACAGATGCTTATTAAAGAAGAGAAATGCTCAAAAAGTACAGAATATGAAAGGGTCATGGCCATCATTAGAACGTAATCATGACATTGCTAGATTTCAGGAACCTACTTGTCCAACAAGGCTACTCTTTCCAAATAACGCAATAGCAAATATTTATTCCCAAGTGAAAAATCTGAAACAAAATGAAGGAACTGAAGGAGATGCAATACTGCTGAAGATCTACAACCAACAGAGGGCATAGAAATGACATAACACAAGCAACATTAGCAATTCAAAACTCAGAACAAAGCATCAGAATTAAAGAATGTGAAAAAAGAAAACAGTGCCCAAATACAAGTGTAAATACTAAATACAGGTCCCTGTCTTGCAAATAAATGTAGTATCATTTACATGAAGAGTCCATTTAAACAAACTAAGGCAAATTATACATGCCTAAATATTCAGAAAACTGAAGTTACAGTTTTTGGAGAGTAATAATTTTTCCCCTTATAAGTACGTGCCTGACGGCAAACTTTTTAAAGTGATCATTCACTTACATGTTCTTTTTTCAGTTAAAAATCCTCTGTGAAATTCTGACTGGGTTTAGTTGCAAAAAAGGAAAATTTATTTAAAAATAGCAAAGCTTCAAAAATACTATCAACAGATGTAAACTTCTATTTCGAGTTTGGAGAGCCTGATGTCAATATATATTTACAGTGTTATTTTTGAGGAAGATTATAAGATAATTTCCATGAAATAACTATTCCACTTTATAAACAGCTCAAAGGAAAAATTAAAACAATGCTAAGAACGAGCAGCTTGAGGAGTGAAAAAGAAATATCAAGCATTCTCAACCCTTATGTGATCAGGAGTCCATGTGAACACTCGTCATCCATGGACAGCATTTTATATGCTCAGTTACAAGAGCTTTCAAAAAATAAAATACAAAATAATGCTTATCCTAGCCATTAGTTTACCCTCATCCGCATGCATAAAGAGATTTTATGCATGGATCCTATTAGCTAAATATTGCCAGAAAAAAATGTATTTAATTAGAGCAGTTTGCTGTAAAACAGATGCATAATTTTTGTCATTACTAATTTTTAAGACAGTCCCTCTATGGTATACAAGTTATCAGTTATTATTTTGCTATATCCTCAGAAGTTCTAATAATATGAGGTTTATGTTTCGAATAAGAATACATTCAAAACAAATTAATTTTTACCACACCAGCCACACACCACTTAAAACAGAGGTGGGGAACCTCCAGTCCATGGGTCATATGTGTTGCATCAGGGTTAGATGCTGGCAATGTACCAGACACTTTATCTACCTGAATGTCCACAAACGTGGAGCACTGGAGCTCTCAGTGGCCATGGCTCACCTTTCCTGACCAATGGAAGCTATGAGAATGGCATACCATGGCCACTAGCAACTGTGGCACTCCGCGCTTGTGGACGCTCAGGTAAACAAAATGTCTGGCAGCCTGCCAATGGCTAACCCTGACCAACCACATGCAGCTAGTGTGCTAGAGGTTCTCCTCCCTTGAAGTAAAACATTATAGTCTTTTAACACGCCGTACCATGCTGTTTTTAACCTCAATGTTCATTCCTCAACATAATGAATTACTGTTGATTAGAAGTAGAGTTTAAGAGGGAAGCTGTCCAGTTGAATCAAGAGCCCTAAAGAACTTCCAGCTGTGGAAAGAAATGTTAAAATTTTCAACTTTTCATTGACAATTTGTCTAAGCAAGTCTTCCACCATACGACATGATGGTGAACTGATGTGAACAGTATGTCCAGTTTACATATGAAAGCAACACATCTTAGTTGTTTGCCACTGGCTATCTGGACCAGGTGTAACATCAAAAAAGTTACAAAAGATACTAACAGCCAAAGACTTATTAGAGTATTTCCCTTTCCACATGTGTACATACATGAACACTTGAAGGAAATCACTAAGAATAACTGAAGCGTCCACATTTTTCGTAACGCTACAAACCATTAAAAGCACGCTTCACATGCATTTAGTGGAAGCTTCAACTGAAGAAACCACTGAAAAACCAGCACAATTTTACTGCAATGTAATTGCCAGTCATTTTAGCTATTCTGCAAATAGGCCTGGTTATTTCACAGCTAATATCCTAGCAAACCTATGAAAAGTTACACAGAGGCTATGTTGCTACTAACTCTTAACATCACCTGATATTTTACCATGTGACCTACAATGCCTACAAAATAAAATCCCACATATGCATGAAAACTAGCTCAGAGACTGATTTATAGGATTCCCTATTTTGTTAATGTACATTTGTAGCGTCTTGCTGGGAAGCTGCATAAAATATATTTTCATAACATATTTGCATAGCTTATAAAGGGGAAGACATATCACCAATGCAGGTTCCTCTTCATACTTCATGCTGTAACAGAAGATCCCCTCTGTCTGTAATGCAGTCTCTCAGTAACAAACCACTGTAAGTGTCTGTGCTGCTGTCCTGCCATTCCCAAACCCCAGTGACTGTAAATCATCCTCTCAAAACCCCACCTAGTGACTGCACCTCAACCCCGTCACATAGCCTGGTCCCAGCCAGTGCCTGTGCCACTATCACCTCAAACCCCATCCTCAGTCCCTGTCCCCAGTTAGTACCCAACACTGCCAGTGCCTCATCCCCACAAAACCCCAGTTTGCCTTTGCCACCACACCCCCCAAAATAGAGCTCGAACAGCTTCTTCCGCCTAACCTCCCCAGCCCTGGTCCCTGCGCCACTGCTGCAGCTTAACCCCCCACCACCACCTCCAAGTAGTGGTCTCTGTCCCCAACCGGGCTCCCAGTCCCCACCCCCTCGCCCCCCCAAGTCCCCAGCCGGTCTCCCAGTCTCCGCCCCCTCGCCCCCCCAGTCCCCAGCCGGGCTCCCAGGCTCCGCCCTCAGGCTCCCAGTCTTCGCCCCCAGGCGCCCAGTCCCCAGCCGTGGCCCGCGCCGCCCCCCGCTTGGCCGCCGTGACAGGTTCCATTGTGCTGATAACAGATAGGGCAGAGCACGTCCTCCTCCCGCGGCGCCCCCCGCTCCCGTTCCCTGCCCAGGCCCCGTCCCCGCAGTTTCTCGCTCTCGGGCCCAGCCCGGCCCCCGCGGGGAACAGGGTGACAGACCGGGCGGTGCGGGGCCTGCGGAGGCCGGGGCCTGGCGCGGAGTCGGTGGCCTGCTACTCACGGGGAAGGCTCGGATCCGCATCTTGGTGTCCTTCCGGCTGCCCGTCCCCTTGCTCAGGTTCGACATCTTCGGACCCGGCTCGAGTGGAGCCTCCTGCGGGTCGGGAGGAGGGGGCTGTGGGACACACCGGGCAATGGCCCTGGCGACCTTCACTCCGGGCGGCGGCCCCCGGGAAAGCGGGGCTGAGGGAAGCGGCTACGAGGGTTCCGGGCGGCAGTGCAGGCCCCTGTCTCCAGCGGCGGCGGCGGCGGCGTTTCCTTCACCCTCCTCCGCCGCGATGGCGGACAAACATCGCTCAGTGCGCAGGGCCAAGCGCCCCCCCCCCTCCACCCCAGAGACAGATCCGGCCGCGGCGGCAGGAGGGGCGAGGGGAGGAGCTCAGCAAGGAGGGCGGGCCAAGGGGTGGGAGCACCGCTCCCTACTCTCGCGAGACTCGGTGCGAGCTGTCATCGACTGCGAAGGGGCAGGGGGAGGGAAAGGCAGGAAGAGAAAGCGCGCTGGAGCGATGGCGGCCGCTGATTGGCCACGCGCCGCGCAGGAGGGGCGGGGTCGACTCAGAGGGGATCCCATGGTCGGCCTGGGAGGGAGCAAGGGTGGGCGGGAAATGTCAGAGCCGGTTTAAAACAAAAAGCAGTCAAGTAGCACTTCAAAGACTAGCAAAATGGTTTATTAGGTGATGAGCTTTCGTGGCACAGACCCACTTCTTCAGACCACAGCCAGACCAGAGCAGACCTCGGTATTTATTCTGGTCTGGCTATGGCCTGAAGAAGTGGGTCTGTGCCACGAAAGCTCACCTAATAAACCATTTTGCTAGTCTTTGAAGTGCTACTTGACTGCTTTCTGTTTTGATAGTGTATAGACTAGCAGGGCTCCCTCTCTGTTACTAGAGCCGGTTTAGTTTCCGTAGCCGCGCGCATGATCAGCATGCAACCGGCTGAAGGGCAGGCTGAGGTGCTGGCTGGCCTGGCCGCCTTGCCAGCTCCCGCCCTGTTACCTCCTGGCAGTGGGTGTTTCCCTTGAAGTCGCTGCTCGTGGAGTCAAACGACCAGGGAAGACTCCCACTTGACTTAAAAAAAGTGGATATTGGTTGAAAGTGGGACCCGAGGTTAACCTTAAAGCTTGAAGCAAAGCAAGAGACCCTGGCCTTTCTTACTGTTTTAAGGGCTCCATTGAGGGCAACCTGATTGGTGATACTTGAACACTTGGCCTTGACAAGGGTTGACCTACCAGTTTGTGTCTGTTGCTATCATGGGGTACCTCCCCGGTTGGTAATCCTGTAACTGGTAGCATAAATGAGCCAGGTGCCGGCGTGCACCAAGCTTTTAACTATCAGGTTGCTAGACCTTAGTTCAGATGGTTATTAATATGTTGGTAATTTGGCAATGCTAGCCGTGATGGGAAAACAGAAAGGAAAAGTCAAATGTAGACACAGCTTTAAACATAGGCCCACAACCCCTTTCAGACCTGTGTTGAGGGGGCAAAAGCAAACAGTCTCTGAAAAAAGAACTCCACAGGCATATATCTTAATTATTTATCAACCTGAAGTTTCCCAGCAGTTAATTTTGGCTCACTGAGTCATGGCACTCATGGGTGTTGTACTCTTTGGGCAACTCAGGCATGTTGAAATACACGTTCAGGATTGTTGTATTTTTTTTTTAATTGCTAATCACAACATATGCTTGAGAAATGAGAAGGCCATCTGACCCAATGCCTGTGTGAGAGTAAGGCTAACTGCAGGTTATTCTCAAATCAGGACAATTTATATAAATATCTAATTTTGTAAATATCAGATTTTGCAACTCAATGACAAATTCAGTTGCTCCGCACTTCTGACCTCAAACACAAGAACAAAAAGTTATTAGACACTTGAAGTTTGGGCTTCTGTGACTAGCCCAAGAACCAATACAGGAAGACTGTGGCACAGACAGTAATAGAGCTCCTATTTTTGATTCCCAATCTGTACCTTTATTACAATCGCATGATTCTTACGACAGGCATTTTTCAGACTAGTACATTACGCCATGCAGCAGTTTCCTAGCAATACCTTTATAATTTTGGCACACGGGTACATATATCCTGTGGCCTAATTTGTCTTCTGTAAGAGTTTCCTCACCTATTTGTTCCCTTCATCTTAAAAGAACCAGTTTAAATTGGACTAATGCAAGTACTTTTACTGGATATATTTAATCTCCTTTTCAGAATTAACTTTACACCAAAAGGAAAAAAAAATGAATAACTGCAACACAGCAAATAAGAATCCTAGTGATTTCAGCATAACTGAAGCACAGTACCGTTCAGGTCTTCTGAAAAGTACAGTTTCTAGAATAATAGTGTCTAGTTCTTAATGTGCTTTTCCATAACAATTGAAATGAAAGTCAGGTGGTAGGAGACACAAAGTTTTCTTTCTGTCTTTCAACATGAAGAATATAGTCCCCATACATTTCAGTGTTGTGTTCCTCATTTGGGAGCTTAGTGGATAAATCCAGCCCAGCCAAGTTAGTCTAAGAGTTTTGCTTCCAAGAAGTTTAAAAGTTTGGGAGAAAGACCCTACCTTAAATTGCAGTATGGATCTCAGTTACCTGAACAAATGGGTGGTATCAATTATAGCTGTTTGCTCTAGCAAAGGGATAGGCGCTAAGCGTCCCATGGTCTGGATACAGTTCACTAAGGTAAGCTCCTGACTTATTGCCCACCCTTGCTCTAGCACAATGTCTTCACCTGCTGTTTATACTTTCTTTCATGTTGTGCCCTTATGCTTAGAATACCTTTAATATCCCAGTGTACCAAGCACTCATTTTCTCATTCTGTCTACTGCTAAAGATGGGCACCATTTTGGTGGGCAAGGAGAGCATCAGCTGTGCCTACTGGGATGTTGTGTACTTTCCCCCTGCTCCCTGATGCATGCCACTCACTCTTAGCCAATGAGGGGAGAGGACAGAGGAATAATTCACACAATCTGAGTACTTTCCCCTCGCTCCCTGACAGCAGGGAACGGGAAGAAGAGCAACCAGCATTCCTGTATGCATGGCTGCTGCCCTACTGCCCTCCCAAAATGGCACCCTTGCTCATAAAGATTCATTTATTTTTAGGAGGTCCACAAATAGTAACTCAGGTCACTTAAATACTCAATCCCAACATTATGTATCTAGAGAAGGGATAATGATTTAAAAATTAAGTTACATCTAACTTTGCAATGTACGATCATTTGGCAACATTCCCCTGACATAACTTCAGCTGTTTATGAGGGTTGGTTTAATTAAGTGGCTATGATAGCTCTCTCCCATTGGCTTGGAGCCATTACACCAGTGAGTAAGAACCAGCAATGTTTTTGAACCTCATTCCTCTCTGCATTCCAGCTCTGTAACAAACAAGTGTGCTGAATCCTCCTGTGCAACTCTTCTAATTTCTGCTCCCATCTGTAGAAGCAATAAAGCAGATTTTGCCAAATCTAGGGTCTTGTGCTCACACAAGGGACCACTGGAATTGTTCTTAAGAACCAGTGATGTCAAAAGGGAGATGGTCTGTGAAGAAGGGCAGGATACGTATCGACTGCTCGTAACCCTAATGCTGATCTTTTTCACTGCCTGCTATCTTATGTATACCTCTTCAAATGCTCCTGCAGTAAAGAAAGTTAGGTAGTAGCTGTTCTTTGGGAAATAGACTTCCATATCAGGAGTTTACATTCATGTACAATGACTACTTCTATCTGCCCTCAGCCACCTTCACCCTAGTATGCAAGTCTGCAGTACACGGGCCAAGAATACCTGCTCGAGATAGAGAGTAGCTTGGCATGGGGAAGGACTAGTATGACGGTCACGTTGCTAAATGTACCCTAGAAATGTACTCTGAAAATACAGTGATGAGCACAATATAAGGACCTCCACAGAATACTTTCACTTCAGAGACTGCCATTTTCTTTTTAACAATATGACAAGCATGTTGCTTTTAATTCCCCCATGAAGCCTCTAGGGGTTCCACGCCAGCCCCAAGCCTGGCTAAAGGAAGAGGATTGGTCAGATGAGTGTCAATGCACTGTATAACCTAAGAAATGGACAAGATCTGTGCTAGTGACAATACACAAGTAAGGAAGCACATTGAAGTGCAAGAACTACAGAACGATTGTGCTAAGTCATCTAGACAAGGTGCTGATAATAATGCTGATGGAGAGACTGAGATCACCAATAGAAGACCATCTAGCTGACGAGCAAGTGAGATTCAGGAAAGACAGAAGTACCATACAGCAGATATTGGCACTAAGATTGATAGCGAAGAAAGCTGAACAAAAGAACAAGAATATCTATAATTGTTTCATTGATTTTCAGAAGTGATTTGACAGTACAGATCAGAAGGTGACTAGGGCAGTGTTGGAGTGGGTAGCAGACTGATAGAGTTGTTGAAGGATATCAACAACGCGGAGGCAGCAGTAAGAATGTTCAGAGACTTGGAAGCTGGTATAGAATGAGTAGAGGTACAAGACAAGGAGATCCGATATCACAAAGTATCTTGTCACACACTGAGAGAGAGCAATGAACAAGATCAGGGAAGAGGTAGAAGGGATATTGGTGCACGGGATAAGAATTCACAGCTTGACGTTTGCGGATGATATAGTTATCATCGAGGAAGATGAAGAGAAGCTGTTGAGAATGGTGCAGGTGCTAAATAAGGAAGGAAAGCGGTACGGACTGATTATGAACATTAATAAAATGAAGACAATGGTATTTGGAGATAAGAAAATAGGAAGGAAGATCAGCATAGACAGGATCGAACTAGAGAACATAGAGAAGTTCACGTATCTGGGAAGGAACATAGGCTCTATATTGTAAGAAGGAAATAGCAACTAGAATAGTGAAAGCAAGAACAAGTTTGAAGGCAATGGATAAGATCTCAAGAAACAAAGCGATTAGCTTAAAAACAAAGCTGAGTGTCTTGAACACGTGTATTCAGAAGCATGTTGTGCAGGTGAGACACAGGTGATAACAAAAGAGTCAAAGAGAAGGATATTGGTGGTTGAGAGGAGTTGTTATAGAAAGATCCTGAGAATAGGATGGATGCAGAAGGTCACCTATGAAGAATTATATAGGAAGATACAGCTGAAAGGGAACCTGCTGGAGAAGGTTATACAAAGAAAGTTACACCTATTCGGGCATATCTGCAGAATGAACAATGAGCGAAAAGTCAAGACCCTGGTATTCGTCATAACGGACGGTTCAAATAGGAGAGGTAGATGATGCAGTAGATTGGTGTGGAGCTCATCTGCAGAAACTAAGCCACTCTGCACAGGACAGGGAAAGATGGAAGGAAATAAGGAGGCATTGGTTGCCAACGGGCACTGAGTCCATGATTGTTGATGGTGATGATGTTGCTTTTACTAGTGTTTTCCTCAAATTATATACCTTAAAGTTTGTATTTACTTGCAGAGCTGCTGAAAATCTCTAACAACATTTTGAGTAATGCTGAGAGCATCAGAAGCATTAAAAGGTTGGCCCTAATACAATATATTCTCCACATTCTTAACTAATGTAACATTGCTCTTTTAAAAATTACATTTATATAAGAATATCATTTCTTAATTTTAGAAATAAGTGTCTTTGTCTGACTGGCCCTGAAAAGAAACACCACTCAAATCAATGGGAGCTTTGCCATTAATTTGAATGCGGGAGGAATCAGAGCTTTGGTTGTTTATTTCAGAGAGCTCTGGGGATCTAAGAAGAAATTATGCATCTTTTCCCAATTTATAGTAAGTAACTTACTGAAATTCATTTGCAGTGGGAGTTCTTTTGTGGCACAAATAATTTTGGATTGAAGATAAAGTGCTTTTCCAAAGAATTGTACGTGCACATATTCTATGCTCGTTTTCATCCAGTAAGTGCAAAATTTCAGTGTTTTGCTTCAGAATAATAAAAAATATTAGAGAAAGACTCACCCCTTGCTTAAAGTAAAGCACATGCTTAAGTATTTGCATAGTGTCAGTGCATGACATTCTATATTTGAAAGAAACTCAGAATGGCATCTAGGTATGTGAGGTGGGAGGAAGAGATGCCTCTCTATTTAAAAGGCAGGACAAAGGAAAAACATCAAATACTTTCCTTTTAGATACATGGATAGAACTATCACAATCTGAGCTGATGCTTGTGTTAGGCTTTGCACAAATTTTGTGTGGTACACTGAGGATATGTATGAGAGTATCATTTAACTTTTTAAAAAGGCTTACTGTTTTCAGAAACAATAAAAGAGACATATTCCTTCAATTGTAGCACGATAAAATCAAATCAATGCAGAACTATACATAGCTGGAAAATGTGAAGGGGCTTCAGTGTGCAGCGGCAGTTAGTAAGGCAAATAGGATGTTAGGAATTATTAAAAAAGGGATCGACAATAAGACAAAAGATATCATACTTCCCCTATATAAAACTATGGTACGCCCACATCTCGAGTACTGCGTGCAGATGTGGTCTCCTCACCTCAAAAAAGATATATTGGCATTAGAAAAGGTTCAGAAAAGGGCGACTAAGATGATTAGGGGCTTGGAAAGGGTCCCATATGGGGAGAGGCTAGAGAGACTGGGACTTTTCAGTTTGGAAAAGAGGCGATTGAGGGGCGATATGATAGAGGTATATAAAATCATGAATGGTGTGGAGAAAGTGAATATAGAAAAATTATTTACCTTTTCCCATAATACAAGAACTAGGGGACACCAAATGAAATTGATGGGTAGTAGGTTCAAAACTAATAAAAGGAAATTTTTCTTCACACAGCGCACAGTCAACCTGTGGAACTCCTTGCCCGAGGAGGCTGTGAAGGCCAGGACTCTATTAGGGTTTAAAAAAGAGCTTGATAAATTTTTGCAGGTCAGGTCCATAAATGGCTATTAGCCAGGGATAAAGTATGGTGCCCTAGCCTTCAGAACAAGGGCAGGAGATGGATGGCAGGAGATAAATCACTTGTCTTCTGTTCTCCTTCTCTGGGGCACCTGGCATTGGCCACCGTCGGCAGATGGGATGCTGGGCTTGATGGACCTTTGGTCTGACCCAGTATGGCCATTCTTATGTTCTTATGTTCTTATGTTCAACAAAACCCATGTAATACTTGCACTTTAAAGGAATGGGTGGGCCGGGAGTAACATGTTTACAATATACTACATTTAGAATCTCATCTTGCAGACCTGACAAAAGCAAAAGTTCCTTTGAAGTCACTACAGGACTCGTAAAATATGACATAATGAGGTAAGTTTTATTTTGCTGTTTTATTGACCAGTTCTCATATCCCCTTTACTAGTCCCCAGCCCCACGATACTCTATGGTCATTTTCAACATAAATCCCATTGACCTCAAGGTGGGGGTCAGCTGGGTCCAGTAAAAGCATAAAATACAAACATTTGGAAAATATAATAGATTTCTTAATTTCTGTATTTAGAAATAGGTTAACTGAAATATCGTCATTCCAAATTATGTTCCACCAGGTTCCTGTCTTAACAAGCTGTGAGTTTTTTGACTTCCGTGTATGACCTGAATCAACATCCAGTACTTGTAATTTTAATTTCCTTGACAATTGCTTCATAAGGCTTTAGGGAGGAATTAAATGACAGAAGATACTCAGGAAACTTATATTTATGTGAGGTGTTTGAAGAATTCTACTTTGCAATTTGTTTCTTCCTTTACAAGGCTGTAAAGAATGTCAGAGCCAAAGTCAGTAAATAACATTCCCTGCCCCTGAAAAAATACCTGGTGTGGTATCAATATTTTTATAGTTCCAGTGGTTTGGACTGTTTCACAGTAACTGCCATTTTGTCCGGAAAATTCACAAACTAGAATTTAAAAAAAAATTCACAGTTTTTCACTCAGTGGAATTACTATATGGTTTTGAAGGTTGTTTTCATATGGCAGTGTGTATGGAAACTGTGTATTGTTCCATTGTTGTTAAATAAACTTGGCTTATTTCAATCCCAATGCAGTCTATATTGCTTTGTTTTTATCTTGTGACTGTAATGCAGCAGTTTATTGCTTCCCTGCAGTGGTATGAAGCTAGTTAACAATGTAATTTATTAGGTGATGAGCTTTCGTGGAACAGACCCACTTCTTCAGATCATAGCCATACCAGAACAGACTCAATATTTAAGGCACAGAGAACCAAAGATAGTAATCAAGGTTGACAAATCAGAAAAATATTATCAAGGTGAGCAAATCAGAGAGTAGAGGGGCAGAAGGTGGGCAGGGGGAGTCAAGAATTTTAATGGAGTGGGTCATTCTGTTAATGACCTGAAGGTTTGCGTCTTACTGAAGAGGAATTTTCACAGCAGATGGGCAAGACAGGCTGCTGAACTCTCTTGTATATTCAAATTCGACACATTAACACTTGGTTTGAACCGAGATGGGAATTTTTTAGGTCATTATAGGGGCTCTTTTGCATACTTGGCTTAATCTAATTCTTGACTGCCCCCTGCTCACCTTCTGCCCCTCTGCTCTCTGACTCGCTCACCTTGATAATATTTTTCTGATTTGTCAACCTTGATTACTATTTTTGGTTCTCTGTGCCTTAAATATTGAGTCTGTCCTGGTATGGCTATGGTCTGAAGAAGTGGGTCTGTCCCACGAAAGCTCATCACCTAACAAATTATTTTGTTAGTCTTTAAAGTGCTACTGGACTGATTTTTTGTTTTGATAGTATATAGTCGAGTACGGCTTTCTGTCTGTTACTAGTTAATAATGTGTAAAGCAAAACAAGGGGCTAATTGGGTGCTACATACACATAGTGCCAATAGGAATCAGAGCAGAAGTGGTTGAGCATTTATTCTGGGGCATTTCACTTCACATTGAAATGTATGTAAAGGCAACTTTTTCAAACTCTCTATTTTGATTTGAGGGTTCATTTGGGTGGCAGGTACCTATTGTCAATAAGGAGCAAAGAGGCTGTGGTAGGTTGTTGCTGTAGATAATTGCTTTCCATTGTTACCTGAAAACAACTTTCAGATTTCCATTTGGTCTGAGAAAAAGCTACTCCAGGTGTGTGGAAAAACAAGGTGTTAATTGGGTGAGTGATCACACATCACATGCAAGGCAATGTCTACATTAACGCTTTTATCTATATAACTTATGTTGCTCAGGCATGTGAGGGCGAAAAATCTGGGCTACGTAAGTTACACATATCAGAGAGGTAGCTGTGTTAGTCTGTGTCTTCAAAAACAACAATAAGTCCTGTGGCACCTTATGTACTAACAGATATTTGGGAGCATAAGCTTTTGTGGGAAAAGACCCACTAATTTGCCCACAAAAGCTTATGCTCCCAAATATCTTTTAGTTTATAAGGTGCCACAGGACTTCTTGTTTTTTTCTAAATTATGCCATGAGATCTCTTGGCAGTCACTCAATAACAAGTTGGATATCTTCATGTCACCCTTCTTCCTCTGAATCTGTTGATAGCTGGCCAGCCTAATTCTGGAGCTGTAGGTCTCATCAGAGAAGGGGCAGATATTGGTAGGTGCTGGAAGGGTGTGAATCACCTTTTTCTCCTCTTGTTTCATTTTCCATCTCTCCTCATGTGCACTGCAGCAGGACCTCTCAAATTGCACCACCCCTTCATGGATTACTGCTCTCCACTGGGGATGGCCCTGGGCAAGGTGTGAGAAGCATGAGAAGCACTGATATAAACAGCACTATGTCAGTTGGAGACATAAGAATGGTGATTCTGGGTCAGACCAAAGGCCTGTCTAGCCCAGTATCCTGTCTTCTGACAGTGGCCAATGCCAGGTGTCCCAGAAGTATGAACACAACAGGTAATCATCAATTGATCTCTCCCCTGTCACCCATTCCCAGCTTCTGACAAACAGGGGCTAGGGACACCATTCCTACCCACACTGGCTAATAGCCAGTGATGGACATATCCTTCATGAATTTAACTAGCTCTTTTTTTGGGCCCTATTAAAGTTTTGGCCTTTTCAAAATCCTCTGGCATGGACTTTCATATCTTGCTATGTCTTTCATAAAGGCATATTTTCTTCTGTTTATTTAAACATGCTACCCATTAAAGATTAAAGACATAGCTACTGCTGTTTGTTGTGGGTGGTTTATTTATGGTGATAGACAACTCTCTGTGTTGGCATAGAGTGGCTATATGAACGATCTTGCAGTAAAGCTGCACCCCTCTCAGCTCATTAGTGTAGATATGGCCTAACTCTTAAAAAACATACATGTAGAAGATGCAAATCCATAAACCAGGGATAACCTACTAATGAAATATCAAAACAAAAAAGCAGTCCAGTAGCACTTTAAAGACTAATAAAATATTTATTAGGTGATGATGCTATAAGTGGGTTAAGGGAATTGGGTGTGATCTGTGGTGGGTTCTGCACCAACACAGCATGGGGACCCTGGAACAGCTTATTAACATGTCTGGAGATGGATTGCCGATTGTCCCTGAAGAGCTCCATAAAGCTCTGAGACAGGTACTCTTAAATCCTTTTCGCAAGGTTTCTGGGAGGCCTGCCTTATTCTGACCTCCATAATAGGACACCTTTCCATGCCAAGCCATCAGTGAATAGTCTGGCATCATTGCACCACAGAGCAATGCAGCATACCAACCAGCCTTCTGGATGGATCGAGACTGGCTAACCTAGTGAGGAGGGCTTTAAACTAGGTTCGACGGGGACAGGTGACCAAAGCCCACAGGAAAATAAAAAACCTGGAGACCTGGGAGTTGGGTTGGAAATGGGAGGGATCATGGACTATAATAGCAGAGAAAAAAGAGGGACTAGGCAGAACTGAGAGGCTAAAGCAAATCAGTATCTTAGATGCCTATATACAAATGCAAGAAGTAGGGGTAATAAGCAGGAAGAACTTAAAATCCTAATAAACAAACACAACTATGACATAATTGTTATCACAGAAACTGGGTGGGATAATACATGTGATTGGAATATTGGCATAGATGGGTACAACTTACTCAGGAAGGGTAGGCAGGGTAAACATGGAGGAGGTGTTGCCTTATATATCAAAAATATGCACACCTGGACTGAGGTGGAGATGGATGCAGGAGACAGACATGTTGAGAGTCTTTGGGTTAAGTTAAAAGGGGTGAAAAACAAGGGTGATGTCATGATAGGGGTCTACTACAGACCACCTATCCAAAACACAGGACTTGGTGGTGATGGGGCATTTCAACTATCCAGACATATATTGGGAAACTAACACGGTGAGGCACAGATTATCCAGAAAGTTCTTGGATTGCATGTATGACATTTTTTTCATATCAGAAGGTGGGAAAAGCTATTGGGGGAAGCAGTTCTAGATTTGATTTTAACGAATAGGGAGGAACTTGTTGAGAATTTGAAAGGGGAAGGTAGCTTGGGAGAAAGTGCCCATTAAATCATAGAGTTCATGATTCTAAGAAATAGTGAAAGGGAGAAAAGCTAAATAGAGACAATGGATTTCAGGAAACCAAATTTTGATAAACTCAGAGAGTTGGTAGGTAAGGTCCCATGGGAAGCAAGATTAAGAGAAAAAACAACTGAAGAGAGTTGTTAGTTTTTTCAAAGGGCCATTATTAAGGGCCCAAAAGCAAGCTATACTGCTGCATAGGAAAGATACAAAGTATGGTTAAAGACTGCCTTGGTTTAGCCAGGAGATCTTGCATGATCTCAGAATCAAAAAGGAGTCATATAAAAAGTTGAAAGTAGGAGAAATTACAAAAGATGTATATGAGCAAACAATACGTATATGCAGGGACAAAATTAGAAAGGCCAAGGCACAGAATGAGCTCAAACTAGCTAGAGACATAACGGTTAACAAGAAGTCACTCTGTAAATATATTAGAAGCAAGAGGAAGACCAAAGACAGGGTAGGCCCACTACTCAGTGAGGAGAGAGAAAAAATATCAGGAAACTTGGAAATGGCAGAGGTGGTTAATGACTTCTTTGTTTCGGTCTTCATCAAGAAGGCTGATGGAGAAATGCTGATTATGGTTAATGCTAGTGCGAAGAGAGTAGGTTTAGAGGACAAAATACAAAAAGAACAAGTTAAAATTATTTAGAAAAATTAGATATCTGCAAGTCATTAGGGCCTGGTGAAATGCATCCTAGAATACTTAAGGAGCTGATAAAGGAGGTTTCTGAGCCTTCTGCTATCATCTTTGAAAAGTTCTGGAAGTCAGGAGAGATCCCAGAAGACTGGAAAAGGGCAAACATAGTGCCCATCTATAAAAAAGGGAAAAAAGAACAACCCAGGAAACTACAGACCAGTCAGTTTAACTTCTGTGCCGGGAAAGATAATGGAGCAAATATATAAGGAATTCATCTGCAAACATCTGGAAGAAAATAAGGTGATAAGTAATACCCAGCATGGATTTGTAAGGAACAAATAATGCTAGAACAATCTGATAGCTTTTTTTGGCAGGATAACAAGTCTTGTGCATAAGGGTGAGGTGGTAGATGTGGTATACCTAGATTTTGTAAGGCATTTGACATGGTCTCGTGTGATCGTCTTATCAATAAACTAAGCAAATACAAATTAGATGGGGCCACTATAAGGTGGGTCTGTAACTGGCTGGATAACCATTTTCAGAGAGTAGTTATTAATGGATTGCAGTCATGCTGGAAGGGCATAACAAGTGGGTTTCCTCAGGGATTTGTTTTGGGACCAGTTCTGTTCAATATCTTCATCAACAATTTAGATATTGGCATAGGGAGTACGCTTATTAAGTTTGCAGATGATACAAAGGAGGGAGGGGCTGCAACTACTTTGGAGGATAGGCTCATAATTCAAAATGATCTGGACAAACTGGACAAATGGTCTGAGGTAAACAGCATGAAGTTTAATAAGGACAAATGCAAAGTATTCCACGTAGGAAGACGCAATCAGCTTCAAACATGCAGAATGGAAAGTGACTGTCTAGGAAGGGGTACTGTGGAAAGGGATTTAGGGGTCATAGTGGATCACAAGCTAAATGTGAGTCAACAGTGGAATGCTGTTGCAAAAAAAGCAAGCATGATTCCGGGATGCAATAACTGGAGTGTCGCAAGCAAGACACGAGAAGTCATTCTTCTGCTCTACTCAGTGTTCATTAGGCCTCAGTTGGAGTGTTGTGTCCAGTTCTGGGCACCACATTTCAAAAGAGATGTGGGAAAATTGGAGAAGGTCCAGAGAAGAGCAACAAGAATAATTAAAGGTCTAGAGAATATGAGTTATGAGGGAAGACTGAAAGAACTGGGCTTGTTTAGTTTAGTAAAGAGAAGACTTAGCAGGGTAATGATAGTGGTTTTCAATTACCTCAAAGAGGGTTACAAGGAGGAGGGATTAAAATTGTTCTCCTTGGCCTCTGAGGGTAGGGCAAGGAGCAATGGGCTTAAACTGCAGCAAGGGAGGTTTAGATTAGACATTAAGAAAAACTTCCTAACTGTCAGGGTGGTTAAACACTGGAATAAGTTATCTAGGGAGGTTGTGGAATCTCCATCACTGGAGATATTTAAGAGCAGGTATGATAGACACCTATAGGGGATGGTCTAGATGGTGTTTGGTCCAGCCAAGAGGGCAGGGAACTGGACTCAATGACCTCTTGAGGTCCCTTCCATTCAAGGATTCTATGATCATATTCAGCCAGCATCTGTTCGTTGTCAATGTGTGTCATTCTAAGGAGGCTACTATCTCACACTGCAACCTAAAAGTAGTGAGAGGCATATGGAATTTAAGGGCATTAAGCTATGATAGCACAAACAACACTGCCATGCCTGGCCCACTCCCCTCCCTTCCCTGGATTCTCAGGGGAAGGGAAACTTTCAATGTGCCAGCAAAGTGTGAGGGGAAGCATGCAATAACTGTGAGAATCATGCGCCCCAGATAGCACAAGCCTCACTGCCATGCCTTGCCTTCCCACTTCCCTGGGCTATAGGGGGAAGGGAAGGCTGTGGGGGGTGGGGGTTGCAGAAGCATGTGGCAACTAAAACTGCTGCATCCAAAGCCATCATGCCCCCTCCTTGCAGCATGCATAACTGCAGAAACTGCTTTTGGAATATATGGTTCTCCATATGGCTTGAAACCATGCTGCAATCTGTGGCTTACCATGACTGGAAGCAAACCAAGTTAAGTAGGTTCTGTAAGAGCTCTGTGTAGTACCTGCTGCACAGAGGATGCCAAAAAGCAAAAATTTGTCCTTGTATCTTGTTGTAAAACTTGTCACTTCTACAGTAAATGTACCTCTTTAACGTTTGGACCTCACTTATGTTTTGTTGCAGTTTGTGCAACAATGGATTCTTTGATGACAGCCTCCCTCCTCCAGCTGTTAGACTGGCACAGATCAAAAAGCAAAAGCAAACGTGGGAAGATATGTTCCTGGAGCATGTGCAAGTCGCCCACACAGACAGAGCACAATTAAATGAATGGAAGAGGACCATGATGGAGGAGAGGAGGGCAGATTGGGAGGAGAGGAGAGTGTGAAGTCCATAACCAGGAGGAAATGTTGAAGTTCATGGTGCAGCAAACAGCTCCTGAAGTGCCTGGTAATGGAGCACAAACCCATTACAGGGGTGCCAGAATGCAGGGTGGTGAGGGAGGGAAGAAGTCAAGGGCAGCCTTTCATTCAACCCCCAAAATCATTTCTCAGAACAGAAGGCTGACACACCCCCCCAACTGTGATTGCAAAATGCCTTTTGTACTTGCTTACTTGTCTCGGAAGCCCCTCCAAGAACTCCTTTACTGTGTGCTTCATTTTGTCCCCTAAATAAAAATGCATAATCTCTCAAAAACAATGTGTTTATTGCTTGTGTTGCACACGGAGTAGGAAAGCTTTTCAGGGTTTACAGCCCAGCACATATCATACAGGCAGTACCTCCTTAAGAGCAACAGACATGACTGTCATGTCACTTTCTGGTTACTCATAAAGCTGTTTTTCACAGCATCCCGATTAGCTGTGCCCCTTGCCGTGCTCTCCTTATTTCCCTGATGCCTGGCTGCTTGTAATTAGTGGCCAGGTGGTCTGCATGACATTTTTCTCCTTTCTTCCACGTAAAGTTGTGAAGCATACAGAGTGTTGCCATCAGCAAGGGAATGTTGCTTTCACTGAGCTCTAACTGAGTCAGGAGGCTCCTGAACCTGGTCTTTAAATGGTCAAGTGCACATTCTACTACCACTGTGCACTTGCTCAGCCTGTAGTGGAACTGCTCCTTACAGTGGGCCAGGCTGCCTGTGTATGGCGTCATAAGCCAAGGGAGCAAGGGGTAAAGCTGAATCCTCCTGGATCACGATTGGCATCTCCAATGCTAATTTTCTGGTCTGAGAAGAAAGTTCCATCCTGCAGCTTTCTAAACAGGCCAGAGGTCCTAAAGATGTGCACATAATGCACATTTCCCAACTTTCCCCCGATGATTTCAGTGGAATGGCCCCGGTGATTCACCAATTCCTGCGACACCATGGAGGAGTACCCTGGCAGTTTATGTACTCTGAGGGAAGGTGCTCCAGTGCCAACATAGGGATGTGCATTCCATCTATCACCCCACCACAGTTAGGGAACCCCATCATGGAAAAACCATCCACTATGTCCTACACGTTTCCCAGAGCCCCCACTAAAGATCTGTCCACTGACCAGTAGCTATCTGGTGATGCAAGCTTCCACAGAGCTATTGCCACCGCTTACTTCTGAACTATCTGTGCAGGTCTCATTCTGGTATTGCTGTGCTTCAGAGCAGGGGAAAGGAATTCACGACGTGCCATGAAAGTGGCCTTACCCATGCCAAAGTTTTTTAGCCTCTACCTATCATCCCATACCGGCAGAATGTGGTCCCATCAGTCTGAGCTTCTTTCATGGCACCAGAAACTGTGCTCTGCTATGTACAAAGCACTGAGTGCAGCCACTACCTCTCTGTTCTTCCACTCCAGTGTTTCACATTCATGTATGTCTGTGTCCTTCTCAGAGTCTCCATCACTCTGAAGGCTGTTTAGGCTCATCACATACCATAGCACAATGTGGGAGGTGCTCACACAATTTGCCATAACAGTTTGGAGCTGGATGGATTCTGTGCTAGCCTTGTAATGGTGTCTGCATGGACACCCAGTGGAAAAAGGTTGCAAAAACACTTTTTGCAGTTGCTTTCCAAAGGGATGGGGAGGAGATAAGCACACTACGGGAGGAAGACAACCCTACCCAGAACCATTTTGTCCCATCAGAAACTGGGAGCTCAATCCACAATGCAAAGAGGCAGCAGAAACTGTGGGAACAGTGCATTGCCGACATAGTCGAAGCTGCCCACCCTTCTGGGGATGCACTCCGTCAACTTCATGTGCTAGTGTGGACATGCACCCACGACTTTACACAATTGGGTGCTAAAATTCGACCTTAACAAATTCGACCTAATCTCCTAGTATAAAAGTACCGCAAGCTTTTTCAGAATTGGTGGCCCTATTATCCTGTTTGTTCAAATGTGATAACAGAGGAAAGAAAAGCATTTACAGAAAGAAAAAAACGGTGATTGTAAAACTCCAACAGTTTGCTGGAGGATTAAAGCATGGGTGTGTCTAAAACCTCTTTTAATGTATTTATTTGTGACTCGATTTCAAGACATCGAGCCAGACAGCTGGGAGGAGCTGGCAGACGATCACAGCAGATGGAAGCAGGAACTACACAAGGGCCTTCAGAAGGGTGAGATGAGGATCAGACAGCTAGCAGAGGAGAAGCGAGCCCACAGAAAGCACAGTAAGGACCTGCCAGACACCCATTACATATGCAACAGATGCAGCAAGGACTGTCACTCTCATGTGGGCCTTCACAGTCACAGTCGATGCTGCAAATGATGATTCCAAATGGAACTACGAAGGGCGCAATCCATAGTCTACGTAGACTGAAGGATGCCTACTACTAGATTTCAAGTGAATAATGTCCCTTTAAATATAATAAACCCTGTGATTCAGATAATATCACAAATCATATCCTGAAACATTGCGCTGTGCACTCCCACAGTGCCCTATAGATCGGCCCTTAGGCAGGGGGTGTGTGAGGGGTGAGTTTACACCCCCTTCCAATGGGTCACTCCCCCCCTTCCCCCCTCTGTCTGAATGGTGGATGGCGGCGGCAGCAGCTGCAAGGGATCGTTCCCCACCACACTCACCATGCGGCACTCCACCACATCCTCTGGACCTTCTGCGCCCCACTTCTCTGTGGGCAGCCAGAGGCCTCCCACCTGCATGCGGAGGAGCAGGGCTCAGGAGGCCAGGAGGCTGAGGTGGAATGCTGCGTGGTGAGTGCTAGGAATGTGGGGGAGGCGATCCCTTGCAGCTGCTGCTGCTGCCACCTACCCCAGGTAGTACTCCTCCTACCAGGGAGAGGAGGTGGAGGTCCTTGGGCTGTATGGGGGTTGAGTGGTATATTTAGGCTGAGTGGGGAGGGCTGTTGGAGACTTGCAGGGGGGAAGTCAGATGGAGGGGAGTAGAATGAGGGGCTCTTTGGGCCGAACAGGAGAGGTGTTTGGGCCAAATCAGGGGGGATCTTTGGGCAGAGTGGGAGTGGATAGGGGACGGCTTGGGGGGTGAAGAGGATGGGGGAGCCAATCAGGGGTGACCACATTCCCAGTAGTCCCTCCTGTGGTGGCAGCCAAGTTCCAATCTGGGCCCAACGCAAGCAACCTGACAGCCAGGCAGTCAGGTAAGCTGTCACCAGAGTCATGCCACCCTCCCCACACAGACTGTCAGGGGAGCCCTGGAGCATGCACCGGGCTGGGGGCAGCTAGGAGAACCCCATGTGTGTGGTAGCCAGGACCCCAGCATACAGGACAGGTAGAAGGTGGGAAGAGGGCTAGGGCTGCAGGGGTCCCAGTGCATACAGGCGTGGCTGCCGGCAGCAGAGATGCTGGGGTAGAGGGCCAGGGCTAGGCTGGCTGGTGGGGCAGCCGATCAGGGCCAGCTGGAGAGCTGGAGGTAGTGATAGAAGGACAGGGCCCACTGTATGTGTGTGTGGGGGGGCAGGACAGGGAGGTGATGGTCCACTTTTACAAACAACAAGAAGTTCTGTGGCACCTTATAGACTGACAGGTATTTTGAAGCAAAAGCTTTCATGGGCAAAAGACCACTTTGTCAGATGCATGAGTGGGGGCATGCCAGAGAAGGGTTTAAAGAGGGAGTCTCAGTCAAGGGGAGAGACAGTTGACAAGGTCTGTTCAGTCATGCATCCAATGAAGTGGGTCTTTGCCCACAAAAGCTTATGCTCCAAAATATCTGTTAGTCTAAAAGGTGTCACAGGACTTCTTGTAGTTTTTAAAGATACAGACTAATTCAACTACCCCTTTGATACACACTTACAAAAATACAAACACCCATCCCCAGAAGAAACTCCTGCATAAAAGCCTGATAGAAGTGGTTTACCCTAGTTTTCTGGACTTTGAGATGTGCTCAGTAGGACCAGTTCCTGCAATACAAAAATGGAGATCTGACAGTCTGACAGTTACAGGGATAAAACATCCACGTTAGCAGCATCACAAATAAGTTACTCCACAGGAGCATCAAAAAAAAAGACTACTACAGGTTGTCCCTCATTGGTCCAGCCCCCTGGGACCTGAGCAGTCCCGAACCAGGGAACTTGTCAGATCAGGGGAAATCAATCCTCCCATGCTGGCTGCTGGCCTCCAGGTTCTGATCCTGGTCAGCCAGGACTCCCTGGCTGCCATTGTCTTCCCTGCTGCTGATCTGTCGCTGGCTGCAGCTCCTCAGCTTCCCTCAGCTTCCCGGTGACCACCAACCCCTCTGCCACTGGCCTAGCTGGGACTTCCCAGCTGCCAGACTTCTAGCTGCCCTCCCCGCACACTCTCTGATCAAGCAATATCCATAGTCCTGCTGGACCATAGATGTTGCCAGATCAGCAAGTCCCATATTTCAGAGGTTCAGCCTGTACAATAGCTAACCAACAACATCATACCAATGTGGGAACTAAATCAGACAAGGCAAGATTTCAGGTAAGAAAAAGGAGTGTGGCTGAGATGCAATCTTACCCCTACTTTTTCAAATTATCTATCAATGACCTAATTTCATTGGTGTAAACCTACAGTGTAGACAGGGTTTTCACCAGTTCAGTGTGACTTCTACTGGTGCAGCTTATTCTAGTTACTCTGTTAAAACATTATATATCACTTTGAGCTGTACAATTTATCCAAACACAGACATCAGTCTTGCAGAACAAGATCTGCACCATGTTCTGTCCAATTCCACATGACAGTTGCCAGTCAGTATTCATGGGATTAAAGGCAAAGATCATGAAGATGATGTAATTAGTACATCCTGTAGTGATTCTGAACAGGTTTAACCAGACAAAAAGCATATAATAATAAACACCAATGCTCTACAACAGACATTGGTTTCCCTTTCAGCTACAGTCTCTTGAAAAGGGTAACATAAATAAAATAGCCCTTAATGGACTAGGGCTACTCTGGCTTCAGGAACCATCTTCCATTCCAAGCCACAATATGGTTGCTAATACGCTAGCAAACTGAGATACTTCACTACTGTTGTTTGTTTGTTTGTTTTTTTAAAGCAGAACACAGTATAAAATATCTCAGTCTTCACTGCATTACTGCCTCCACCACAGATAGAGTTGCAATGCTAATGAATGCCTGGTCTCAATATGCAACTGTTGATAGACTAGCATATTTTGGCTCTGTTTTCCAGCAATGGTACTTTTTCAGAATTGCTCATATACAGAAATTCTGAAAAGTAGAAATGTATTTTGAATTTTTGTTCTGGATCCTGAACTGCTTTTGCCCCATATGCAACTGTTAATTCTTTCTCTGAGAATGTGCTGGTTCTGATTCAAAATCTGTTATTAGTTCAAATTCCTCAGTAAGCTCACAAGCATCTACTAGTGTCTTTTCAAAAGCTTCATCACTCCTACATTCCTCCAGAAACCAATTGGTCTGTTGCAGCTGTTGTATAGCACAATATATTTCAAAATCCTTTACCTGAAGTTTCTTACTGGTAAGGTTAATCTCAAACAATATACCATTCCACAAAATGACACTAACTCAGCTGTCTGACTGGCCTACACTGGGCTACTAAGAATGGCAGATCTGCCAGACCCTGGCTTCAGACACAAACACAGGCAGTGCTCTTTTAAAATTGTGCCATAGCACATATCAGCTGTATTTTCATACATATCTATGCTCCATTATGTGAAATAAATGAATATACTTTCATTTAGAACATTAATACAATTTTAAATAGAGAAAAAATAGAGAAAAAAATCATAGGTTGTCTGTGTGGTCCCCCTTAAAGGCTGGTGCTGTAGGCAATGGTGTAGTTTGCCTATGTAGTTGAGCCAGTCCTGCCTGTATTAATTTATTCATGGGTCCTGTGTAGCCTCTCTGACATGCCCTTGGTCTGCCACCATTGTCATCCTCTATGCTGGTTTATGTGGGGCCAATTCAATGTCTTCTTGCTGAAGTATTCCAGAGTCTACAGTTACCTTGCATAGACAAACTATCAACATCTCTCATACAGAATCCCATCAGAGGGCTAACATGATGCAGAAGTTTTGCACACCTGAATTAATTTCTCCCATGGGCTATGTTTACACTGCAGAACTAATTCAGGATACCAAGGTATCCCAAAATAGTTATACTGCATCTATGAAATGCTCCCGGTATTTCAAAATATTTTTCAAAATACCAGGCATGCTATTTTGGCATCCCTCAATACCTCATTGCAGGAGGAGTAAGGGGTGCCTCAAAACAGAGAGTGCCAAATGCTGAAATAGCCTATTCAGAAATTAACTCAAAATAAGAGACACAATTTGTGTAGCGCAAATTATGTACCTTACTTAGAATTAAGGGCACAGTGTAAATATAGCCATGGAGAAGGATATCCTATCATCAGTTTTCACTTCAAACTCCCAGTGCCCACAATGCACAGAAGGCTCAGGATGGCAAGGTACACAGTAGCTAGCACTTAAGGCATCAGTAATGTAGTAAAGTAGTAACTCGAATTCGAATTATTTCAGTGCCTCTGAGACCAGAATCTCGCTGTTAGTATTTTGTGGCATGATAGAGCCTCACCTCTGAATTTTCTCATATTTAAAGTCAATAACCTAATATTTTATGACATCTTGTTTTGAATTCCATTTGATTATTTTTGCTCTTGCAAAGTCAAGGCAGCTGTTGCTAGTCTCGGGATTACAGAGATGGACTCTCTGATTAGACAAGTAATGTTCCTATTACAGCTGAGCAAATAATGATCTCTCTCTTCCGTGTGTCTCAAGAAAATCTGAAATAAAAAAAAATCAGTCTGGTTCTGTTAGCTAATACATATAGTTATGCACAGTGTACATTCCACTAACAGGTAGTATTATGTGCATGGTATTAATATACACTAGATATGGATGTTGGGAAGTTATGTTAACTGAATGTATTGTACTTTTCCCACAATTCAATTTACCTATATCAAGCATTCCACTAAACTTTACAAAGCTGAAGTCACCTTTGAAAATAGGAAACTTGTAAAAGCAAAGATTCATGACCACTTTGTACCAAATACAGTTGGGAAATACTTCAACGGATCATCAAGACTTCTGTTCAAATAAAAATGCTATTTGGTGACTTACGGTAACTTAGATGTGCTTTATTTAACGCCTACTCCCCAAAAACCTGTTAAGCAATGATTAAGGAAATTAAATTAGGGAGGTACCAAGGACAAAGCTGGCATAAACTAATGGGTTAAAGCGACAAGAGTTTTAATTAGTATTTATTGCAGAATATATTTCTGAAGCTTTGAAATACACGCTTTGAAATAAGTATTGCTTCCCAGAAAGAGGACATGTATGTCAATTATTTTTTAATTGTACTACTTTAACTTTAGACAATACATTTGGCTAAATTTGGTTATTTTAAAAAAGTGAATGAGTATAGTCAAACTGGCTACACTTTTTAGTCAGTAGTTCAAACTAGACCTGGTGGGTTTTTCCCATTCTTCCTCAAAACAAAAATAAAGAATTTTTGTTTTGGATTAAGTGACATGTATAGTTTGACCTGAAATTAATTTTGGCTTTTCATTTTGGCACCTGTTTCAGTATGATTTTAAAAATGAGAGAAATTTCAAAATCAAGCTGATTGAAATGATTGAAAATCAAATGTTTTGAAATGAAAAGTCAAAATATTAATTTTTAAATTAAATATTTCAACACTTCTGTTTTTTTGCATTTTTCTATCAAAACTATTTTCAAAGATTAGCTGAATTTGCAAATAGTTTGAATTCCCCAAAGAGGCAATTTTTGGCAAATTTGCTATTTTTAAGGAGGCACTCAGCTGTATACAGTATTTCAAAATACCTGATCATCAGTGTTTGCTATGTAGAGTCACTTATTATAGAGCATAAAAGAAAAAAGTCCCAAGCATGCTTGTTTAATTACTCAAGAGTGATACTATCTCTTCTTTTCCTCATGATAGAAAACTAATTCATATATTTCAGGATATCTAAAAATTCCAGTATATAAAATGGGAATAGTATTAAATAAAATAGTTAGAACAGATATCAATATGTACCATTCTTATTTCAGAAGCAGTTGTTGCTTCTGAAGAATAAACTTTACTTCAAATACAGACCTTAATCACAGTTTACTGCACTAGGGCAACTCTGAATATCACAATAGTAATCCATATTTAGTCATGCCATAAGTGCAGGGAACTGGACTAGATAACCTCCTGAGATCCCTTCCAGTTCTATGATTAATCATCATCATGATGGATCTTGCAGGCCTTTCTCTCTACATTCCAAAGCAATATTGCATGCTCTTTGGCCACGTCTACAGGATGGACAAAAACAGCCCAGCACACTGTATTCCCAAACTCCATCAACATTCGAAGGGATGAACATCTTCACCCTATGTGATGTCACCGTGGAAGGGACGGACAGTGTCTCAGAGATTCATGGGTTTACAGAACTGTGATAGATCATGGAACTTCAGTCTAGAATATCATCAACTGTGGACACTCTTGTTGCTGTAGTGGTCCTCAGTAGACTATGCTTTTTTGATGATGATGGGCGAGAGAGTGTTTACTGGAAATGGCTAGGAGCCAAACTGATACCGGTAAAATCCCAACCAAGCAACTGGTCCACTGTGTAATAGTCAAGAGAGCTGAGAGCCTCATCAGCCTTGCATTCGTGGAGGGGACAGGGCTTGGGTTAAAGGATGGGGTTAGGGGCAGCTAGCTGTCAGCACTGCCCAAACTGTGGCACTCCTCCCTGCCTCAAAGCCCTCACTGCTGCCTGGAGCATGGCAGCAATTTAAAGGGCCTGGGCCTGCAGGTGCCCCGGTTGCCATAGTAACAGTGGCAGCAGCTGGGAGCCTCATGCACTTTTGAATCTCCAGGTCCTGGGCAATTGCCCCCTTTGCCTTCTCATCCTCCTGGTTGGTGGGCCTTCTAATAGTACTAGGCGACAATGACCAAGTCATTGATCTAGAGGTCCATGTGCCTCACTGAAGCCAATCTGATTCATAAAAAAAGACACAACCCAACAAAGAATTTACAGAAAATCTGATAGTCACCTCAGTTTTCCTGGTGAGATTAATTAATGAAAAGGGGCAAAAATACAGAAGTGTGCTCACTAAGAATATTAAGAGGCCTAAAATGACAAAATTGTGTTTCATTTCTAACAGTATAAATTACCCTGGTTATACCTTATAGTGCATTAGAGCTGTTTTTCACCAACTGAAAGTGAAAGCAAAATCACTTAGCTAAGCCTTTGGTTATAAAATTGGCCAGACTCTATATAGCTAAGGTCCAAATTTTTAGAATTACATGATCAGTGTTGTCACTTTCATAGGAGAAGGTGGGAAAGCTGCCCCTGGCCTCACACTTTTGAGGTTCCCATGACAGCTGCTGCACCTGTCATTTATTTTCCCCCTCTCACCCACGTCCATGAAATATAAGCATTATATTTTACCACATACAAGGAACAAACCATATACACAAAGAACAAACCATATACTTCATTGTCATGACTTATTTTACACTCAGGGAAACAAGAAAACACAGAGATAGCACAGCCTGTTAATCCTCTGTAAAATAATTTGCCTTGCCACCAAATAATTACTGTTTCTTGAGATAGCATGCTCTTAAAAATGTAAAGGTGCAGTGAATAGAAAGGGACAAGCAAACATTTTACACTGAGCCCCACTTTTTGTCTCTATAGTTATCAGGCCCCCCCCCAACCTGTCTAATGTAATCCAAACCAATGGAAATTTTGGTTATGTTTGTATGGAGAAAAAAAAAAGAAGCCTTTCCACACATGTAAGAAAAATAAGTCTGTAGAATGTAAAAGTTCTATGAATCATTATATATGTGAATATACATACATAAAACCAGGAACATATTTCAACATTTTTAATGTGATAGAGGAAACTGACACAAAGCAGCCAATAATTCTGCATCCTCCCCCTTGAGGGGGCCTGCCCTCCAGTTTGCTCACCCCTGAATAAAAGACAAGATCATGAAGGTTACACAGCTGTCTATATTAGAATTACATATCCTTTCCTGACTTTTCCTCTAGCTAATATCCTATTTTAATGGTATTTGCCCTTCTTATTCTTCACTAAAGTTCAGTTTTGATTTGTTTTCTCTATGTGCCTCTAAACAATTACTCTTTAATACAGAAGAACAGCTACAATTGATTGTTTAACATTTATTTTCAGATCACTAGTCTCTCCTGTTTCTTAGCCTTACATTCAATCATTGCATCTTAGGACTGATTTGGCCCTTGTATTTAGTTCTGAAGTAACAATTCACTTATCTGGCTAGTCAGTTTTGTTTTGATGCCCTTAGTTTTTCTTTATCCACATGAATCTGTTGACTCTTGGGTCACTACTTTGATTGGAACTCTGTTAGGGACTGCAAGGGTTTCATAGTTTATACGCAGCTGGGTCAGGATCTGTTCCCCAGATGAAATGCATTTTACTTGGCACAGAGGTAACTTTTATTTTGATTGATTATAATTCATCCATACTAATCATTTAATTTGGGCCAAAACACATGCAGTGACATGGAGCCCTCTTGTACCCCACAGCCACCATCATGGGCCTCTCTTTTTTCCTGAAGAGAAAGGAATGACAACGGGGAAGACCCCAGTTTACTCCACAGTATCCAGGGAGTATCTGCTTGGATGTGATCCTGCTACATTCTTCCTCATCTGTCACTCCCTGAGACCACTATGTGGATGATGTTGGCAAGACCTCCCAAAGCAAGAGTCACTGTAATGAACAGATTGAAGTTGTTGGCTCTATAGATTTCAGGTTAGCCTTATCAAAGTATTGTTTCAGGAATTGCACAATTGCTTTCAATACAGCAGTTAGAAGCATGCCCACTAGCCTGTACATGTCACAAGACAGCAGAATTTCTACTGTGTCATCTTACACCATCCAGCAAGCAGTTGGATAAAACAGCAAAGCAGCTGATGGACAAGTTGGGGCAAGATTCCGTTTCTTAATTTTGTTTAATGACTCTGCTGCTTAGATCTAAAGTCTCATCATAATGTTTATCCTTGTATGCAGATGTTTCACTAAAGCAAGTTGTCCTGACACTAGAGCCAGGAGTTTCTGGGCACCAGACCTGTAATCCCATTTTTGATCTGTCTCGGTCACACTGTGCCCTCCATCTCATTTTCCCATTCTGGAATACAGGAGTACCACCATTTACTTGGTTCCAGGTGTGTTAAGTGTACTGCTTTATATTTGTACAATGCTTCAAAGGCATTCTGTGTAGCCAACAGCTAGTTTTTACTTGATACCATGTACAGGACCTGACTTATAAAAGTGCTAATTTAAACAAAGTGATCATCTGTTTCCTCACAGTTAACAGTTATTTAAAGTCATTGGTTAAAGCATTTAAGATGTTTGGCCTCTTTAGTTTTGTCTATACCATGAAGTTAAACCATATTCAAATATGTTAACTAACCCAATGTCAAATGCCCAGCATTAACGAAACTCGTTCAAAAATAATGCAAGCAGTCCTATAGCACCTTAAAAACTAAAAAAATTATTTATTAGGTAATGAGCTTTCATGGGTCAGACCCATGAAAGCTCATTACTTAATAAATAAAATTGTTAGTATTTAAGGTGCTACAAGATTGCTTGCTTTGTTTCATGAAGCTTCAGACTAACGTGACTACCTCTCTGAGACTCTTGTTCAAAAATGTTTAAAAATATTAAAGCCAAAGAAGACTGTCTTGGATTTCAGAAACCTGAATCAGAAGAGGTAATGTAAGGTAAATATTTTGCTAATGTTCTTCAGTATTAGCCTAAAATTGACTGTTTTGGGAAATATTTTTGCCAGTAAACTCATTTGTTCAATTATTTGTGTTCACCTGTCACAGGAGATGCAAGAACACAGACAAAAAGAATTTGCTTAATTATTGAAGACCATTGAATGGAAATTGGCAGTAATTGCTCATGTCAAAAAGCCTTGATAGTATAAAACTGAAAATTTCTGAACACAAGAAAGAACACATGAAAGTCTGGGAAGATCCTTGCATTTTTAAGGCTTGTGTGTGCTAATCTTTGTATATCCCTTTTAAACAAACGAATTAAGGAAAGGCTGAGCAAGTAATAACAGAAAACACTTTAGTTTGCTTCTTTCCTCTTACAATAAATCATCTTTTTAGGAAAGGTGTATAGATAGAAATCTCAGTATTGACTATTTTCCAAGAGTTGGTGTTACTTTATGGCTCTCTGTCTCATGCACTGATGTACTGATAACATTTGATGAGGGCTGACTAAACTGTGTGTGCAGGGCCAAGAGCCTACAGGGAGGGGGAGTAAGCCCTCAGATTTAACAGACTATAGGGAAGAATGGACATTCCTTACCCCTATTAGTCCATTAAATGGAGGGTTTACTGTACTAGCGGGAGCTGGGAAATTGACCAGGGCTGCTGCGCTTTCAGTTTCCCGGGTCCCCCAAGCTGCAGAACTGAGAGGCTGACAGCGCTACTGCTCCTGGCTCAGAATGCAAGGCTGAGGGAACTGTGGGATAGCTTCCCACAATGCACTGCTGCAACAGTTGAAGTTTGGTGATTTCAGCGTGGAAGTAATATTTCAAATTTTCTGGGAGCCTGTGGGAAGTGAGGGTACTCAAAACTGAATTAAAAACGGCATTATCTTAATAAATTTTGAATTTATCGCACAGTGTAGATATAGCCAAAGTGCGGCCACCGAGCCCCGCACATATCTCCATTCACCTCCTACTGGGGTCTGGGAGCTTGAGGCTTCTGCCCTGTGGTGAGGTGGTGGGGAATAGGGACTTCTACTAGAGTAGACTGGTGCCTGCTGTAATGGAGCATGCTTTAAGGATGTAGCACTTCCCACAACAGACTGAGTCACAAAACCCCAGACACACACACACACACCCTTTATGTTCAGCAACCCTTCCTGAAGGTCCCAAGTGTTAGCTCCACGTGGAGAGGCAGTGACGAGTGGCTGTGAGTTGCAGAAAGAGAGGACACCTCTCTCCAGGAGAGAGGCAACAGCAAAAGCAACAGCTCTTCCTGCAGCTCCCAGCTGTTTGCCGCTGTCTTTCCCTAAGCTGCCAGTGCACCTGCTCCAGCAGCTGCCGTGCATGGAGGAGGCTCTGCAGCACCTTACTGAGTGGGACCAGCAAACCCTGGCAAAAATCAGTGGGAGGGATGTGACCCCATGTGCCACCTCTGGTAGTGGGGTGGGGGGAGTTTTGGGGCTGCAAGTGTTCCCCAGCTCTCAAAGGCTGAAGATTATAACATGTGGCTGAGAGTCATTAAATTTGGCCACCCCTGGAGATAACATCAATTGCAGCTAAAAGACACAGTCCTACAGACCTGTACTTACACAAGTGCACAGGGGAACAAAGACTCCTCCCCTGAGGAAAGGTGTGTAGAATCAGGATCTAAATCCGCTCACAACTAAAAGCCACATTTTCAAAAGGGAAACTTCGTGCAAGGCAGCAAAAATATGGTACTTAAAGGTGCCACCAATTCAAACAAGGTTTCCTGAGCATTAGCATCTCTTATATTTTATTGTCAGAAGGGGCCAAGTCTCCGTCTACCTGCTTATTCCTGAACTCCCCTCACTCACGGGGCCTACAATTCCAATCTTTCCAGTCCTGGGGATTCTGAGAAGTGTTGCTCTCTTGATCAGGACTAACACTGGGAATAGGCAGTGCTTGGTCTATAACCTCCCTTTCAGGGAAATAGTACTTTGTTACAGCCCTCAAAAAAAAAGAAAATTGACCTCAGCTCATCAGAACGTATGTCTGAAAATGTATTGCTCTAAGTCACAGTCTCCTATTAAAAGGTCAATATTTTATTAACAGCCAGCAAGCTGCAATAGTAATTATATAGGTACTGCAATAGCAAAAACAAACACTGTTGTTTTGCCATTGCCATTGTTATAGATGTGTCACAATATGTTCTACAGGTTTCATGCTATAGTAACAGAATCAAATAAGTAAATAAACAGGGCCAGATTCTTTTATTTTTATTCTTACAAATGGTCTCATTAAAGTCACTGGGACCCATTGGTGAGAAACGCACTGCTCAGTATGAGGCAGTGTGTCTGGCTCAAATTATATAGTTGCATAGTTATTTGAGAACATTAAGTGCATTCCATAATACAATTTTAAAGTAGCACTGAGGAAAGGAAGTTAAAAGGCACAAATGAGGAAGAAAAGAAAAATGAAAATTAAATTTAAAAAAATCAAATGAGAGTCAGTGAGTTGTAGATCAACAAGACGGGCGGTGCAGAAGGCAACATCTTCCAACAAAACTTCTGTCAACAGATTAAGGCCACACACAAAAGTGGATCGAAAGAGTGATCAACTCTGTCGACAGAGGCTGCATCTACACTATGAGATAAATTTGAAATTCAGACAGTTAGCTTGATATTACCAGGCGACTGTCGTCATTCAGAAATACCATTAGCTCAATTTACGGAGCATTAATCTCAAGATTACAAAGTCGCAGTTACCTGATGGGTATAGTGTCAAGCTCGAATTTAGACGTTCGATTAAAGACAAGCGTGGAAACACCATGTCTTAAAATTGAATTTATTAGCCTCCACAGGTGTCCCCTATCTATCCCACAAAACTGGGCCTGCTGCACCTGGTTCCCAGCTCCCTGATACTGCTCCCTGTGGCCTGGCAGCTGGAGCTAAACAGGGCTAGGCTCCCCCCAGCTGGGCATCTCAAGCCAGAGCAGGGCCAGGCACCCCATGGCCAGGCTGCTCCAGCCGCACGCAGGGCCTGACACAGAGTTAACTGGGCAGCTTGAGTTGCTATGTGGCCAGGCACTCTGTGGCCGGACTGCTCCAGCCATGAGCGGAGCCAGGCACCCTGTGGCAAGGCTGCTGGAGCTGCATGCAGGGGCAGGCACCCCACGGCCAGGCTGCTGGAGCTGCACAAAATGCCAGATGCCCATGGGCAAGCACCCACTTCACAGGTGCATTTGACCACCTGTGACCAGGGGCCCCAAGCCAGCAGGCTCCAGAAGCTTTTCCACTGGAGCTGGTGAGTGGCAGGGGCTTGTTTCGTTTTTTTGTTTTGTTTTTTGTTTTTTTTTAAAGAGGGGTTTTTTTGGGGGGAGGGGATTATAAAATCGATATTAATAAATTCAAATTTATTTTTAGTGTTGACGTAGCCAGAGAGTGGATGGACTGCCTGGCCGCTCTATTGACAGAATGGCCCACCAGCAGCACAGCAGACAGGGCTGCCTTGTGACCAGGAAGCCCTGTCTGGCTACAGAAGGCCCCCGCCCCCAGGAGCGTACACACTGCTTATTTGTTGACAGATTCTGTCGAGAAAGCTGGTCCGCCTCATGGGGAGAGACAGAAGGCTGTCAACAAAAGTGCTGTGTATGTTGACAGACAGTGTTTTTACTGTGGATGCTCTGTGAGTTTTGTTGACAAAACCTCTAGTGTAGCCATAGCTTAGGCAAAATGCTTTTATGTTCAGATAAGCATTTGAATTTTCAGTAGCTTTCCTGAAGTGAAGCAGCAAACCTTTCCAAGGCTTAGCTGTCACTACTGATTAAGTCTTTGAAAAATCACTTTACTGTTTCTTTAAATTTCTTGACAAAAGTCTACAAAACAAACGAAGGAAAGCACTTTCTCTTCCAAATCTGTATGACCCTAGTTCTCATTGTCTTGACACCCAGGAGTCTGATACTGAAATACCGAGTATGTGATGAAGACTAGAAATGAAGTTTACCATTTAAAATTAGCACCGCATGAATCTTTAAATGAGGAGGGGTTAATTTCTTATATTTTGTAACCTTGGTTTCATGATTCATCAATTCTAAAGTCAATTATTTACATTTATGTGTCTTGTAATAAACAGCAGGTTTATGTGGGTAACATTGGAACTGAAATCAGGGACATAGCTCATAATGAGTTATGGTTGAGAAACTCATGCATGGGTGGGAACCTTCTCCTGGAATCATGTGGCTCATGAACTCAGAACCAGATTATTTTTAGTTGTTTTGTAGGTGTGATTAAGCAATCAAATCTGGTATGCAAATTATATGCCCATCCCATAAGGTAACTAACAATTATAATGTCTAACCTTGCCCATTCTAAAGCAGATTGGAACACAAACAAATATTGTATCAACTAAGAACAAATGCTACAACATGTAAATTCTGTCAAAACAAATGCTGCTCATGCTATAATTAATTGCAGTGGTGGGATAAATTGGTTTCTAGATGCCAAGAGACCTTTTCTGGGATGCTATTTAACAAAAACGTATAATGTAGAAATAAAACAAAAACTGAAAAGGAGGGGATTTTTTAAAATGAAATATTTAAAATTGAGGGAAGCTCAAATCAGTTTTTCCAGGTAAAAGTTATTGCTAAAAGAAAGGCATTTTACAGCTGCAAAGTGTTACTGAAGCAATAGCAACAACATGGATCCCATTTGGGCCTCAACACAGCCTTTAAAACAGTAAGCACAATTTTGGCCAAAATTGCTTACACAAAAATGTACATTGTAGATTTCTCATGCGCAAAATAATTGTGTCCAGGCATGCAAAACTTTAAATGCCTGATCTGTGAATTCTAGAGTTATGTGTAGTTAGACAACAATGCCTCAAAATCTAAAATTCTTCTGGAGAAAAATATTTGTTTGCCTTGTGTCTGATATTAGCCATGGGCCTAAGGAAATGGTCATCTGCTCTGTATGGCTTCAAACCCCAGCAGAGTTAGATATCCAAGTCAAAGTTGGCAAACCAATTAATAGCTCCAAATGGCAAGGAATAGGTTGCAGATGTACTACACACACGTTTGTTTGGGACATTGACTGATGAGTTGTTCCATAAGTTGAGATCCATTTCTGCAGTCACAGATATGATTGTGTCTCATTCCCCATGTATGGACAAAGTCAGTGACTCTGGCATATGATTTGTGGACGCAATTCAAAGTGAACCATATTTTCTGTGGGAGTGAAAAGCCAATGGGATTTTTCAGATGATTCCTTGATGATGTGGTTTTTTGGGATGTTGGCATCCTTCCCCCTTTCCCACCACTGATTTGCTCAGCAAAGTTGCAGACTTCACACCAAAAGGTATTATTTTTGGATGGTATCCACAATGTACTAGACATTTTTCAAAATGTCAGGAAGACACAACCTGTGACCCAAGCAGCATACAACCTAAAACAGAGAGGTAGTCATGTTAGCCTGCCTTCTAACAACACAAACCAGCAGTCATGTAGTATTTTAAAAACTAACAACATTATTAGATGATGAGCTTTCATGGGACAGACCCTCTTCTTTAAATCTATAGCATATCCAGTACAGACTCAGTTTTATAGCACAGAAGTCCCCAAAAAACTGCAATAAAAAGTGACAAATCAAATACATGGAACTGAAGGGGGGTGGTGTGAGAGGTGGGGGATATTAAGTGTCGTCCCTGAGATTATTACAAACATCAAAGGAAGGGAAACAGTCTTAATTTTTAAAAATGATTTTAGTCTAATCTAAAAAAAGACAAACAAGAATAGGTGAAAGGGGCAGGAATTATAAGGAGAGTGTTCAAGATGGTGCTTAGTCACATCTTGTTCATATAAGGTTATATTTGTCATAATTCTTAAGTCTATTTCTGCAAACAATGAACTAATTAGATTCAATTATTCCTTGAACTGGTCAATGTGAGTCAACTAGTTTCCCTGTAGGTGTCCCAGTGGAGAGGATCTTCATGAGAGATGTGAATGCAGAGATGATCGAGAGCTTGTAGATGATCTCAAGAAGGGCATTCATTCTTAAAAGTGATGGGGAAGAAGGCAGGGGGCTGTTAATGTAATAATCTGACACATGGGTAGTTAAGACTTTAGCAGGGGGTGGGAAGGGGCAAGGGAGGGACACAGTTATGCACGACTGTAAAGGCATTGACAAGGAACTTGATGCCTGAAGCATAGTGTATGTGTGTCAGGGGGAGGGAGGGAGTGGTGTGGGTGGAAATGGTTGGCAAGGAAGGTAGAGCTTGTTGGAAAAATTTCAGCCAACCATTTTCCCAACTGAAATATGTTGTTTCATCAAAGACGAAACATTTTTGGACATGTATTGGTTTTTGGTGACTTTTTCCCTGGGAAGGTTTCAGATATCCAGGGTGGGCTCTCAGTCTCTCCTAAAGAGAGAGAGAGAGAGAGAGAGAGAGAGAGATACCTAAACTGAAAAAAACATTAAAAGTGGATATTTAGTCACGATTTCATTTTCTGAACACATTTAAATGATGATAGGGTTTTCTGGCAAAGAATGAAGAAGACTGTGGAACCTCAGAGGTTGTAATGCAGTGGTTGGCAACCAGCAGCCCTTGGGCCATATGAGGCTTATCAGGTTTTTACATGTGGCACCATACATAGGGTTGCCAGAATGCCCTGGTTTCCATCAATGTCATTGTTTTTCCCTACTGGTATTACAGGTTGAACCTCTGTAGTCCAGAACTGTCTTGTCCAGCAACAGCCATTTTAGTTAGCCAGATGACTAATAGGGAAGGTAGACAACCTGGGAAGCAGTGAGCATGAGATGGTAGACTTCAGGATCCTCACCAAAGAAAGGAAAGGGTGCAGCAAATTAAACACCTTGGACTTCAGAAAAGCAGACTTTGACTCATTCAGGAGCCTGATAGGCAGAATCCCCTGGGATGCTACCATGAAGGGAAAAGGAGGCCAGGAAAACTGGCAGTATTTTAAGGAAGCTCTATTGAAGGTGTAGAAAGAAACTGTCCGGATGCGCAGCAAGAGAAGTAAATATGGTAGGAGACCAGACTGGCTTAATGGGGAAATCCTTGGAAAACTTAGGCACAAAAAGGGAGCTTACAAAAAGTGGAAACTTGGACAGATGTCTAGGGAGGGGTATAAACATATAACTCGAGAATGTAGGGCAGTTATCAGGAAGGCGAAAGCGCAACGGGAATTGCGACTCGTGTGGAATGTGAAGGGTAACAAGAAAAGTTTCTACAGGCATGTTACCAAGAAGAAGTTAATCAGAGAGGGCATGGGGTCCCTACTGGATGAAGGAAGTGACCCAGTGACAGATGATGTAGGGAAAGCTGAAGTACTTAATGCTTTCTTTGCCTCTGTCTTCACGGATGAAGACAGCTCCTGGACTAATGCAATAAGTGATGCATTGTGGGATGAAGGTGGACAGCCTTTGGTGGGGAAAGAACAAGTTAGGAGCTATCTAAAAAAGCTAAATGTACATAAATTGAGGGGCCCAGACTTAATTCATCCTAGGGTTCTGAGGGAGTTGGCATATGTTGTTGACAAGCCCTATGTTGTTGACGAGCCCTTGGCCATTATATTTGAAAAGTCGTGCAGATTGGGAGAGATCCCGGATGATTGGAAAAAGGCAAATGTAGTGCCCATCTTTAAAAAAGGGAAGAAGGATGATCCAGGGAACTATAGGCCGGACAGTCTTACATCAGTCCCTGGAAAAATCATGGAGGGGCTCCTCAAGGAAGTCATTTTGAGGCACTTGGAGATGAGGAAAGTGATCAGGAATAGTCAGCATGGATTCATGAAGGGCAAGTCATGCCTGACCAATCTGATTAGTTTCTACAATGAGATAACTGGCTCTGTGGATAGGGGAAAATCAATGGATGTGATTTATCTTGACTTTAGCAAAGCATTTGATATGATCTCCCACAATATTCTTGTCATCAAGTTAAAGGAATGTGGATTGGATAAATGGATGGTAAGATGGACAGAAAGCTGGCTAGAAGGTCAGGCCCAGAGTGTAGTGATCAATGGCTCGATGACGGGATGGTGGTCGGTTTCTAGTGGAGTGCCCCAAGGTTCGGTTCTGGGTCCTGTTCTGTTCAACATATTTATCAATGACCTGGATGAAGGGTTGGATTGCACCCTCAACAAATTTGCAGATGACACTTAGCTAGCGGGAGAGGTAGATACGCAGGCTACAAGGATAGGGACAGGGTCCAGACTGACTTAGACAAATTGGAAGGCTGCAAGAAATCTGATGAGGTTCAATAAGGATAAGTGCAGAGTCCTGCACTTGGGCTGGAAGAATCCCAAGCATTGTTACAGGCTGGGGTCCTACTGGCTCATTAGTAGTTTTGCAGAAAAGGACCTGGGAGTTGTAGTGGACAAGAAGCTGGACATGAGTCAACAGCGTGCCGTTGTAGCCAAGAAAGCTAATGGCATGTTAGGATGCATCAAGAGGAGCATTGCTAGTAGATCCAGAGAAGTGATTATTCCTCTTTATTTGGCTTTGGTGAGGCCGCATCTGGAGTACTGTGTCCAGTTCTGGGTCCCCAGTTATAGGAAGGATGTGGATACACTGGAGAGGGTCCAGTGGAGGGCAAACAAAATAACTAGGGGGCTGGAGCATATGACTTATGAAGAAAGGTTAAGGGAATTGGGACTGTTTAGTCTGCAGAAGAGAAGACTGAGGGGGGACTTGATAACAGCCTTCAACTTACTGAAGGGAGGCTGCAAAGAGGCTGGAGAGAGGCTGTTCACAGTGGTCACGGATGGTAGAACACAGAACAATGGTCTCAAGTTGTGGTTGGAAAGGTCCAGGTTGAACATCAGGAAAAACTTTTTCACTTGGAGGGCGGTGAAGTATTGGAATGGTCTACCCAGGGAAGTAGTGGAGTCTCCATCCCTGCGGGTTTTTAAGTCTCACCTCGACAAAGCCCTGGCGGGGCTGATCTGATGGGTTTGGTCCTGCTTCAAGCAGGGGGCTGGACTCTATGGCTTTTTTAGGTCTCTTCCAGCTCTATTGTTTTATGATTCTATGATTCTATGACCATGTATCATAGGTATGGCCAAATTTCCTGCAGTGCCATAAAGATTATTTACAGCCACCAGTCCTGGCTTTCAGTGTTGTGTGTTGTTATTTAGATGTAATTTTCCCCTACGTGTATTTTACGAGCCCAGTAAACAGTGCAAGTGTAGGTAATGTACTAGACAATATTGACCTCCCATGGTCCAGCAAGTTCTCATTTGGCACCAGTCAGGTCCCAAGGGTGCCAGACTAGACAGGTTCAACCTGGTACTAAAGTGACACACAGGAAAAGCAAGGGCATGTGAAGCACTAATTGCACATAACATTGCCTGTGAGAGCCATGTGCTCACTCTGAATCCAATCAAAGCACTGCTACAGTTCAATCAGCGCACCCTGCAAATTCTAGGCACACAAGAATAGTTAGCAAAATGACCCTATCCAGGGAGACTGCCTTGGTTATGACAAGCCTGAGTCCCTCCTTGCTGAAGGAGGGTTATTCACTCGTGTAGGTTGCCCAATGGCTGTTTTAATGAATTGTTATTCTCCAACCAACACTGCAGGAGGCTGACATTGTCAGGAAAGACCTATTAAAATGGAGTCAAGGAACTGAGTATTTGACCCAAATAACAACCACTTATATTTATTGAATAGGTAGTGTCCCACCTGGACCTTAACCACTCATTCTAATCTAAGCTTTAAGGTTTGGCAACAGTATTTTATGTGAGTAATGAACTGCTGGGTTTGTTCTTGCATTAGCAGAACTGGATTTTTCGGAACTGTGGACTGCCACTGCTCTCTCTATTAAGAAGCTTTAGGGATGATGACATATTGATTGTGTATTACATACATAGCCGTCCATTTGGTTGGCAGTCATGTATTCATTCATAATATTTTTTAAAGACCGAGGCTATTTTTCTTTTCAGATGGAAAATTATGAAGGCCTAGTTTCTGAAAGGCATTTAGATGTTTAACTCTCATTAAAACTGATTAGCATTATGTGGCTAAGTACCTATGACACCCTAGAGTCAAATGAATGGAAATAGCAAGGTTTTCACATGATATTAAGCAGCTGCTGTACTGTTGACTTTAAGGAGATTTCAGGGGGCTCGCTGGTTTTGAAAATCAGATTGCTTTTAAATAGAGGCCCAGAATGGATTTAGGAGCAAGATTTTAGGCACTCACATTTTAACATTTTCATTATGTTCCTCTGAGCATAACAGGACTTAAGGTCTATTAAGGGATCTGTTTTAACTGTAAAAAAATCCCATTCTTTACTAAATTGGAATGTGTTAGTTCCTTTGAGTAGTGAAGAAACAGTTAATAATACCAGATTGATACTATGTATTACTCCAAACTAGGCCAGTTCTAAATTTAATATTGAAAAGGAACTCCCTCTAGCGGTCAAGTTACAAAGACGTTGACAATAACAGAAACTGACTCTCTTGGCTGGAATTATGAAATAGACTGATGTTTTAAACCTTCAAAAACAAAAAGCCCTGTGGCACCTTATAGACTAACAGATATTTTGGAGCATAAACTTTCATGGGCTTCAGATGATGAAGCGGATCTTTGCCCATGAAAGCTTTTGCTCCAAAATATCTGTTAGTCTATAAGGTGCCACAGGACTTCTTGTTGTTTTTGAAGATACAGACTAACTCAGCTACCTCTCTGATATTTGTTTTAAACCTGTTTCCGAGGAGTTTTACTTCAGTTGAGCTACTTTTCTAAACAGGAAAAGAGCAACCATTGGACAGAATAAATAATACAACACCAGAAAAAAGCAAGCCTTATGCTTCTAAAAGACTAGTGACAAAATGGAGCTGTGCACTAACACTGCCAGATCCTGCTGTTTGCCTTCTACTTCACTGATATGGTAACAGTCTTCGTAAGTGAATGCAGCTTTATAACCAGTGTGCCCTGTAAGCTGCATGCTTGTGCATCTAGGCAGGAGAAATTCAAACGCTGCCCAGCTGCTTAGCAGAGTGCCCACAGCTAGGCTTTTTTTCTCCTGGTGGTGCACTTTCACACATGCCTGGGTGTACATGAAAACTTTTGTTTTGCACTTGGATGGAAAAATCTGCACATGGATGGAAAAAATTAGAGGGAACATTGTTTATAACCCCCTGTGAATAGGCTGAAATTACAGTTATAAAATCTCTTTTCCTTTTGCTAGCTATTATTTTTTGAATGTAGGCACCTTTAGCATTCAAGTACAATCAAATATAATGGTCAAAGGGTGCATCTACACTAGGAACTAACTTTGAAGTTAGGCACTACTTCAAAGTAGTCAGCAGAGAGTCTACGCACATTTTCCCTTACTTCTAAGTGTGAAGTAGACCGATGTTTTAAACCTTCAAAAACAAGAAGTCCTGTGGCATCTTATATTTTGGAGATATTTTAGAGCATAAGTTAACTTTGAAGTAGAGATCCCAAATCTGAAGTCCTGACTCCATTCCTGGAAATGGATTAGTGCCCTACTTCAAAGTTTAGCTTCAAAGTAGAGTGTGTGTAGACACTCAGCTTCAAAGTTATTTTTTGTAGTGTAGAGGCAGCCAAAGTGAATGTCACTGGAGCTTCAGCAGTGCTGAATTTACCTCCAGATGGTTGAATTTAACTTCTTTGTAATTTTAACATGTTTTAAATTTGTTACCCCATGACACTTAAATGGGTCAATAGAACCCATGGGACTAGCTACAGATAATGCAGACCCCTTCACACTTCAGTTATTATTGGTCTCCAATATTTACATTAAAATGTTATTGAGTTCCATTTTACATCAATTTCAGCATGTACTCTGTCAGGATTTTGTTTCAGTACAGTTATAAAGCAACAGAAGTTTTTAAGACCTCTGGCCGGAGATACTCCATTGGCCTTTATAATAATGTTTGTGATTAAAAGAATAATGGGAGCATCCTTTACATTGGTGGATAGTTACAGAAACGTAGCCATGTTAATCTGTATCTTCACAAAACAAAACAGCAATCCTGTAGCACTTTAAAGACTAAAAAAATAATGTATTAGGTGACGAGCTTTTGTGGGACAGACCCACTTCTTCTGATTTTATGCTGGGGGTTTAATGACACTAGAATGTCATGTAACACTTAGCTTAGCCTGCTCATTCTTAGATGATTAGCACCAAAAGAGCAATCCCTTTTTTACACTGTTACACAACTGAAATGGATCAGTTACATTGTGCTCCTGGTGCCCTGAGGGAAGGGTTTTTGGAACAAAGCCAGCTCTCAGCAAAAAGCTCTGACACCTACAGACCAGGGATCCATGGTTCAGTGCACAAAAGATAAGGCAGCTAGAATGTGACGTAAAGGCCTGAAAGTGACTGAAAAATTGCTTGATCACACAAAACCAGGGTGGCGCCTGGACTGCTGACATTGGAGCTCAATGGCGCTGCTCTGGCTGCTACTCTGATTAATAGCCTTCTGTTACAGCTAGCTGCTTAAGTGAGTGAGCACCAGGACACAGAGAATGCCTCTGCCTGCCTCCATGCGACCGGAACCCTTCAGGGCACCAATCACCCCAATGCAGAAGCCTTGGTTATATATTTTCCTAGTGAAATCTGAGCCTCCTTTGAATAGAGAACACTGTGAATGTTTTGGATACACTACTTGGCTTAGTGGTGACAATTACAGGTGAATCACTAAAAATGCAGCACAGGCCTAGCTCTGATAACCAAATTCCCCACAAAACAAAAAAGCAGTCAAGTAGCACTTTAAAGACTAACAAAATAATTTATTAGGTGAGTTTTGTGGGACAGACCCACTTCAAGCTCCCACAAAAGCTCACCTAATAAATTATTTTGTTAGTCTTTAAAGTGCTACTTGACTTCTTTTTTGTTTTGATAGTATATAGACTAGCAGGGCTTTCTCTCTGTTACAAATTCCCCACCTTTGAGCCTGTGACTTAGAAGGTCAGTAATGGTGCCTGCCAGAATCTGCTATAAGATTTCTTCCATCAGAAAAACAAACACACAATTGGAAAAACTCCATCTTCATGGGGTCTTCACCAGCGTTTGACCGGTTTCCTTGTCACCCCTGCAGCGCTGGTGAATTCCCTCTGAGGGGTGAAGAATTGCTGTACCAGCCGCTCCGTAGGCCAGCGAAAACACAGCCCTTTTGGGAGAGCAAGGCGCAGCCAGGCAGCCTGCAGAGCCCCCTGGCGGGCCCGCACCCCTGCTCGCTTTGGAGGCCGGAGTGTGGCTTTTCCAGGCGAGGGCTCGCTCCCTCGGCTGGAGGAAGGGCAGACAGGGCAGCGAGCCGGCTGGCGGCGGCAGAGAGAGGCGCGCCGCTGTGAGCTCTGCCCCCAGCCCTTGGCGGCCGGGTGGGGGCCTCGGGCTCGTTCCGGAGCCGCGAGCGGTTCAGCACCTCGCCCAGAGGACAGCGACCTCGCTCCCCTGCGCCGCGCAGGGCGATCGGAGGGCACAGTCAGCCGGGGCAGGGATGAGGGCTGCGCCGCGCCGGGGGAGGGAGAGGGGCGCGGCAGCTCCGGCCTGAGCCGGCGCCGGGGGACAGGCTCGTCGCCCCGCAGCGGCTCCCGACGGCCGGCGGAGGATGGGGACGCGGCGGTGCCTGACGCACCCGGCGCTGGAGCGCTGAGGCTGCCCGCCCGAGAGCCGCGGCCGAGCGTCCGTCTCTCTGTCCGTCCTTCCGTCTGTCTGTCTCGCTGCGGGGCCCGGGGCACCATGGGGCCAGGGCGGCCCGCTCCGGGGTGGGGCGCAGAGCCTGGGGGGACCGCGGCGCTGTGAGCGCGGGGCCGGCTCCGGGGAGACCAGAGGGGCGGCGAGATCGCGCTGCGCCAGCGTGCCAGGATGGTAAGTGGAGTTTGGGTCCCTGGCGCCAGCCTGCCGGGCGGGGGGTGGGGTGTGCCAGCCACCAGCCTGCCGGGGAACTGGGGGGGGGGTAGCCACCAGCCTCCCTGGGAACTGGGGAGGGGTGCAGCCACCAGCCTCCCTGGGAACTGGGGAGGGGGTGCCTGGGAACTGGGGGGGGGGCAGCCACCAGCCTCCCTGGGAACTGGGGGGGGTGCCTGGGAACTGGAGGGGGGGTGCAGCCACCAACCTGCCTGGGAACTGGGGGGGTGCCTGGGAACTGGGGGGGCAGCCACCAGCCTGCCTGGGAACCGGGGGGGGGTGCCTGGGAACTGGGAGTGGGGCAGCCACCAGCCTGCCTGGGAACTGGGGAGGGGTGCCTGGGAACTGGGGAAGGGTGCCTGGGAACTGGGGCTGCGTGCCTGGGAACTGGGGGGCGCAGCCACCAGCCTGCCTGGGAACTGGGGAGGGGTGGATGGGAACTGGGGCTGCGTGCCTGGGAACTGGGGGGGGGGGCAGCCACCAGCCTGCCTGGGAACTGGGGAGGGGTGCCTGGGAACTGGGGCTGCGTGCCTGGGAACTGGGGGGCGCAGCCACCAGCCTGCCTGGGAACTGGGGAGGGGTGGATGGGAACTGGGGCTGCGTGCCTGGGAACTGGGGGGGGGGGCAGCCACCAGCCTGCCTGGGAACTGGGGGGGGGTGCCTGGGAACTGGGAGGGGGGCAGCCACCAGCCTGCCTGGGAACTGGGGCTGTGTGCCTGGGAACTGGGGGGGTGCCGGCCACCAGCCTGCCTAGTGACGGGGGTGTTCAAGGGCAGGTGACCATCAGCCTCCCACCCCTCCTAGGTCCTGTAAGCGTGAACGGTCTGAGGCAGGGCTGGTGCACGAGGACAGCCCTGGGGGTGGCTGAAGCTCTCCAATGTCCCAGAAAGGCCACACCCAGCTGCACTCAGAGGAGAGGCTCCTCCTCACTACCGTGGGGAGCAGCCTGGTGCCTGGAGGCCCCAGGACCTAGACCCTCATTCAGGGGGGCACCAGTGCTCTTGAGGGGCAGCCAGACACTCCTGCCTTGTGCCCGTCCCAGTGACCCGGGGCTGCAACTTGGCACCCAAGAGCTGGGCATGCTGGGAATTTATTTTCCTGGTCTGTGCTGCCCCTCTGCCATCTCCACACCTGTAACGGGGAATTGGCTCAGCTGGGTATTTCACGCAGCTCTCTCGGAAAGTGAGCTAGGCACTTGATTAACACCAGAAAGTTACTTGCTGGGCAAAACCCCCATGCCTGCTGGGAGGCTGGGAGGTCTGCATCCTAACCCCCTGGCCTGCTGCAGAATTGCTAGGCAGGATGTGGTCAATCAAGCAGTAGAGCTGCTATGGCTTTACCCATTGTCTTGGGCTGAGTTTCTGTGACCCTCACTTTGACAGGCTATAGAGTCTTTCAACCCGTGTGTCCTTGGTGAGCCCCTTTCGCTCATGCTAGTGAATATCATGTATTTTAGCAAGCTGAGAAATGAAGTTACCATTGAGCTGAACAGAGGCAGTGAAATAGCCTCGGGCTCTGTCAGGTACACAGATAGGGCCCGCAGCCTGGACCCAAGGAAAACACCCATTGCCTTTCCTACAAATGTTGCCTGTTGCATAATAATATGGAAGAAATGCAGGATCAGGCCTTTATTGCAATTTAAATGCAATTTAATTTAAAAAACCAGGGCAGAAATACTTAGTGGACTTTCCATTTCTCCTAAATACATTCAGACTTTGAAACAGTCATTTTAAAATTGTCTAGAGTGGCAGTGGGGTCAAGAGGGTCTGATCAGGAGCCAGGAGACTGGGATTCCAGCTTCCATTTTCACACCCACTCACTATGGGCCTACACTATGGGCCCCATTCTTCTCAGTGATGGGTTTAACATTGATGTCGGTGGACTTTGGATCAGGCCTATGTGAATTTGGGTAGGTCCCCAACTTCCAAAACCTGTCCCTAACTTCAGGTAATTATTTCTGTTGTGGTACTGTTTGTGTGTATAACTTGATGGTGACTCTCCTTTTTAAACCATGGTCCCCTCGATTCTATGTGTACCTGGATATTCACTTAGGCTACTTCTGTGCTACAGCCATCCATGTCTTCCCACAAAACTTCTGTTGACAGACTGTGGCCGCACACAGAATTTGATCACTGTTGATCTGCTCTGTGGACACACAGTGGCCAGACTCTCTCGCAACAGAATGGCCAACAGGAAGCATAGTAGACAGCGCTGCCCATGATCCAGAAACCCTGTCTGGTGACATACCCCGCTCCCCCACCCCCGGAGTGTGCACACAGCTTTCTTAGTCAACAGATTCTATTGAGAAAGGTGTTCTGCCTCATGGGGGAGAGGTAGAAGGTTGTTGATGAAAGTGCCGAATTCTGTCGACAGTCCATCGATCAAATGCATTTTTAGTGTGGATGCTCCATGAGTTTTGTTGACAAACCTGGGTTTTTGTTGACAGACCTCTTTAGTGTAAATGTAGCTTTTTGCAACAGTTGAGGCACAGTGGTGCCAATCTTGCTTTCTTCACACTGACGAAAATGTGAACTAAAACACCTTTCATTTCATGGGAAGGTTTCTGATTAACATCAGTGTTAAGCAGAGATTTTGGTTTTTTTGCCTGCTTTTGCCTTATTCCAAATCTATAAAGCCTGATTACATCTCTTTACCCTTAAAATTTTTTTAAATGTACAGATAAATACACAAAGAATTTAATATTCTTGGATGAAAAGCCCTAAAGTAAGTTTTATTTAACTTTTTGTATTATATTATAAAACAGTGGAATTTAAAATATTATGGGCTTGCATTGTTCAAGGGCACATGTCTAAAATGTTCCCATATTCCTATGTTTATGTTTGCAGTATGGATTTATAAACACATGCCTGAAGTCTTTGGTGATTGAAAAATATGGTGAAGAAACATGGGAAAAATTAAGGTAACTCATTCCTAAGGGATTTAATAAATTAAGAGAAAAAGTGAATAAAGGAACATTGTTGTTCTCTAGTACAAGCTCTCACTGCTGAATGAAGGCTGAAGTATTCATTATTCAGTAAGCAATTATTTAAAAATAGCTATTATGTCAAAGTCAAGGCTTTTACACTGCAATATTTTCTCCTTGGACCTTAATTACTTCATTTATTAAGCCAAATAATGAAAGATGACATTTGGTCTGGGGGACATGGGTGCGATAGACACACTAGCTCCTTGTTTCATTATTGAAAACTCATTATGCTGAATAGAAGCCACTCTTATTTTGAAGTCAATTTCATCTTGGAGCCTCAGGGAAAAGTAATTAGATGTAATAGAATACATGGCTTTTGCTCTTCTTTATTTTTGGTTGCTTTTTTAAAACATGAAAAGCTTTATGCAAGTGTACATAATATAAACAAAACAAAAAAGGCAAACATAAATACCACAAGCCACAGGCCTGATCCACAGCCCATTGGAAGCAATGGAAAGATTCAGGGTGACTTAAACAGGTTCTGGTTCAGGCTTACCGGGAATCAAGATTTCAGCAGCATGTGTCACAATGTACAGTCAAACAAGGGAACAAAAGCAAAACCAATACTATTATCTGTACAGCGCCTAACTCCATAGGGCACTAGTACTAGGCTGTGATTCATAGACACTACCATAATAATGCATAACAGGGTCAGCCTTATGTCACATATATTTAGCCAATCCCTTAGCATGTATTTAAGTCTCACCAATTTCAAAGTGACTTCTCACATGGCCAAAGACTGCAGGTTTGAGCTGTAGGTTTAGATTCTCACCTCAACAGGCACTCATTTGGCCTGGTAATATTAATGAGGGAAAGGGCTGTTCTCAGGTACCACACTGAGGGGAGCTAAGAGGAAAACTGACTAAGGAATATCAGTTGGGACTTAATGTGTGTTCTGTTTAGAATGATGTTGCAACACAACTCTCATTTTTGTTACAGGCTCCAGGCAGGGGTTCAGGAGACATTTTTGACTTTTGAAGTTTACAAAGATGAGATCACAATGGAGCTGATTGACAAAACCTGCAACATGTTAGGTATGTTTTGTGTTGCGGTTGTAAGGTCTGGGCCCAGTCTTTGCAGGTCCAATGCTCCGTATAAGTCAAAGGGAGTTTTCCAAATGAGTTTGGCACGAGTGTAACTGGGCTTTCCATAGGCCAGGGACTGAGCTGGGCTGGTGCAACCAGGAGAACAGAGTCAGAGTGGGGAAGCCCGTTCAGAAGGCAGCTGAAGCTGCACCAACCTCATGACTGGAGCAGATCACTGTTTGGAGCTCTCAAAATGGATAATATTAACATGGACTAATTGATCAGACACCCTCCATTAGTGAACATGTGTGGGGTGGGGGCAGGGATGGTCTGATAGAGCCCCAAACTCAATGGTTACAGTTACACTAGAAGCACCTGTCGACAGACTTTTATGTCAGAAGAGATTTTTCCAACAAAACGTCTGTTGACAGAGTGCAGCCATACATTGAAGTGGATCGAAAGAGCAATACGCTCTGTCGACAGAGAGCAGCCAGACTGCCTGGCCCTCTCTTGACAGGATGGTGGACGGGAAGCTGAGCAAACAGGGTTGCCCATTGAAATGGAAGCCCTGTCTGTTGACAGAAGGCCCCACATGACTTTTTTGGCAACAGAATCTGTAGACAAGGCCACTCTGCCTCACCTGGGAGAGGCAGAATGCTGTTGGCAAAAGTGCCAACTTTTTTCGACATACTATCGACAAAACGCATTTTGTGTGTGGACACTCCACCAGTTTTGTTGGCAAAATTCTCTAGTGTAGCTGTAGCCAATAAGGCTACCCTCCCCAGCTCTCCTTTGTGAGAAGAGGAAGGGCAAAATGCTAGAATATTGCCTATCCTTTACCCCAAAAGGATCACACAAGCCACAGGGCTTAAGGAGGTGTAGTTTTTGTCTCCAGGCACCAGTAGGAAAGAATCAAGTCAGAGAAGAGTATTAAGAGTTAATATTTAAAATATTGGAATTTCAGTCATGTACCAGAGGCACAGTTTTTGTCTTCTGTCTTAGACAACTAGAGAAAATACCCCTTTCCCCACTTGTAACATTCATATCACATTTTCTTGTTCATAATTTTTCTTTAAAACCAACATGCCATCAAGATGCTTGCTGCATAGCCATGGCTTTTACTGCTAGTTGGAGATCAGCACATTTCAAAAGACTGACCAGGTTAGAATTGTGGGTTCTATGTGATGCTCCTAAATCACTGCCTTCCTATTACCTATGGGGTCACAAGCAATGTTCCCTCTAATCCTTCCCATCCATGTGTGGAATAAATTTTTATGTGCAGTCATGTGCACCACCAAGCAAAACACATAACCTAGCTGCTGTTAGCACTCTGCTAATCAGCTGGGCAGTACTTGAATTTTTCCTGTGTGGCTGCACAAGTGCACAGCTTACATTGAACACTGGTCATGGCTGAGGGAAAGGGATGCCCTTGTACTATCTTGATCCCCCCGCCCATCTTTGATTTAAGTTCTTTGGGGTTAACAGCTACAGGGAGCTAGAACTGCTCTCAGGATGCCCTCAGTTAAGTCCAGGAATGTGGCCTGCAAACAAGACCCCAGGTTAGGGAGAGTGGAAAGGAAAGTTTTCTGCCCGCTTTGTACCTCCACCTACCCTGACCTCTGCTGTGCAAGGAACCTGGGCTACAGCCATGATTCTAAACACACATTTATTAAAATTCTGTTTACTGTTAGTCGTTTTCTGAGTTAGGACTCTCACGTCTGTCATGTTAAAAAAGGTATCTTCATTTTGCCAGATATCCCCCCTGAGATGGTTCTGAAGCAGTTTGGAGAGTATTTCTTTGAATTTTGTAAACAGTCAGGCTATGACCATATGCTGCGAACTCTGGGTGGAAATCTCTACGAGTTTATAGAGAACTTGGATGCACTCCATAGCTACCTGTCTCTTTCTTACCAGGCAAGTTTAAATAAGAACTACTGAGCAGACAGGGAGAAACCCTGTCTGAGTTTACACACCAGCCATGCTGTAACCTTGTGCACTGAATTTAATTATTCTGATATCCTAATGAGGAAAGACATCAGCTGTTTAACTTGATATCTACAATTAAGGATAATTTTGATCAAATTTTTAAATCATATAAAAAAGGTATTTTTCCTTCCAACCCAAGGTTTTTCGTTTCTAATAAATCAGAAATGAAACTTGTTCAATGTTATGAAGTATTTATTTTGATAAGATAATAGGTAGTGTTCAGAGCTTGCTATTGCACCATTGTTCCTTATGATAGTTATACCCTTCATCATTATTATTTTCAGGAGATGAATGCACCTTCTTTTAGAGTAGAGAAGAATGAAGATGGCTCAATGCATTTGCATTACTACTCAGACAGAAGAGGTCTGTGCCATATTGTTCCAGGTAATAATGCAGCTGAGCTAATAGTATATTACATCTGTAAACTCATACGTTCACTGCTATTCTTTGCCTCATTTTCACAAGTCCCCTGGATGAGAATTGATAGCTCAACGGAATCTTAATAGGCTTTCAAATATTTTACTGTAATAGTTTAATTTCCAGAGATGCTAAGCATTTGTAGCTTCCATTGATTTCAGCGGAGTTGGGAGAGGGGGAGGTCGCTCAGCAACCCTGAGAAGGTGATCATTCATGTCTGTCTGGTCATAGCATTACTGAAACATACACATTTTTATGTGTAAGAAGTTGAAACTGCTGATGTGAATTATGGAGTCTACTTGTGTCCTAATTCTCAATGTCTCATATCCCTAATGTCATTAAATGGAGTAAAAATGCCATTTAATCTGAAGTGAGATGTTAAAAATACATAATGGAGACATCCGTGATTGAACATCCAGGCAAAACTGGCATTGGACTCAAGCGCTTGGCCCTCCATTAGCATTTCCAAGAACCCATACCTTCATTCCAAAACCCATCCATATGAACTCTGAAAGAATAGTAACTGTATTTCACAATTATATTTGGGCTATGATACAATCAGCCTCCTTCTCTTAACCTCTGGATGATTAAGTGGAGCCCCTCCGCAGTAATTTGTAATCTCAAATGGGAATCAGAGCTTCTCCCGTTCTGCCATTGCCTTTTCATATTTCAGAAGGCATAGAGATGTGAGACTTCACCCATCTCTGGAAAGGCAGAGTGATTTTTCAGACAATTGCCACTGGATAACACTGCACTCAACAGCCACGTGTTTCTAAGTACAAATGGAAGCAGTAATAATACATGTTGATACAATGTCTTGTTTCAAGAATGAAAATTCCACTTGACTACATAATCAAGGCCATACTGTGGAGCACACCATTCAAAAATAAAAAGATAATCATAGCAAAACTATAATTCATTTGAATATAGCAGTTACAAAATAGCTGCAGTGTGGTTTTGCAACGAAAACATTGTGTATATGCATGACAATAGGTTAGATTGAGACTAGCTTGTATAGAAGACTAAGAGAGGTAAAGCCTCAAAGCATCCTGCAACCCACAACATGAGACTTATTTGGATTTTACATGTCGGCATGGAGCAGAGGGCAGGTGGGAAATCAGGGCTTTTTAACCCAGAACTGCTCTCATGGACCCATACAAGTGAGTGTCAGGCTGATTATGGTTGGGTGATGGGGAAGATACCCTCCCTTCACCCTTCAAGGCCCAGCCAGCAGAATGCAACGTCTGATGAAGAAGAGCCAAAGTAGCAAACAATGCAAACTACCCTCCATCATTCTCCGCATCAAATGGGAGCTCTGGAGAGACTCCAAGCCAGAGGGCTGTCTCTGAGGTAATGTCTACATTAGGCTAAGAAAGTTGACCATGGATACACAATTCTAACTACGGCAATAGAGTAGCTAAAAATCGACATATCTATGCCCAGCTAACTTGGCTGTCTGTACAGGGGAAGGTCAACGGGAGTTTCTTCCATCAACCTCCCTTACTCCTTATGTCTCACAAGGAGCACCTGGGTCAACTGCAACCACTGAGAGGTCAATTTCACTGGTCTCTGTTAGATGAGTGAAATTGAACCCTGGAAGATCGACCGTGAGTGTGCCGATCTTCTGGGGTAGTGTAGACATGCCCCAAGTTCCAATTCCTTCTCAGAATGCCGCTCAGGATTGTGCAGCTACAAACTACATTTAACTTATAATAGCATAAAATCTCTTTGTACTTTGGAAATTTTTCACATTCTACAGACCTTCTGCACTAACTTTGGTTGCTATGTTGATAATTAAATAAATCTCACAATGCCTCAAAGTGTGTGTCCCATCACAACTGATGTAAACTGCTCTCATGCTGTATAAAGTTAGTGTGGCCAAGCTGACTTACACCAGCTAAAGATTTAACCCAAAATACATAGAGATGTAATTAGTATTATTGATTTGTCGTAGGTCTTGCGCTACTGATTTTATATATAAACACTCAACACCATATGTGTCGACTGTAAATGCTTGAACTAGTACACAGCATTACACAAATACTTACAAAGGAAGGTTTGGTTCACTACATGGTTTTGTGTTTTATTCCCTTTCAGGAATCATTGGTGCAGTCGCCCTGGATTTTTTCAACACTAACATTTCAATGGAAATAGTCACTCAAACAGAGGAGGAAGAAAGAACTGGGAAAAAAGAACATATTGTTTTCCTGGTCACTCAAAAGCCTGTATTTTCACACAAAAAAAGAAATCAATTCTCTACTTCACCACAGTACATTGCTGACCCTGGAAGGCGAGCTGAGAAACAACAACTGAATAAAGAGGTATTTTGATGTTTTTTCCCACAAATAAAATTGAAGGTGATATATATTTTTGTTAGTAAATACTGTACTTAGGATTTTTATAGCCAAAATATTTTAGATGAATCTGCTGTTACCAGTTAAGGCTCCCATCCTGCAAGTTACTTCAAGCACACAGATCCCATAGATATCACAGAAAAATCTGCAGAATTGGGTCCTGTAGGACCAGTCTCTAATTTACTGAATGTCTTCAGCTCCCATGAAAGTCCCAGGGAAATCAAATATTTCAGTATGAATTGAGGATGGCTAGTCACTGTCTAGTTTCTAATCAGTCCCACAGTCCTTTAGGAACTAATTTAAGAAGTATGACACAATTTATTTGCAGTTATTTGTTTAATCTGCTCTAGCCATATAAATGACGTTATACGTATGCCTACATTTTTGAACATCAGAGAGGTAGCCGAGTTAGTCTGTATCTTCAAAAACAACATGAAGTCCTGTGGCACTTTATAGACTAACCAATAGTTTGGAGCATAAGCATTCATGGGCAAAGACCCGCTTCATCAGAAGCAGCATCTTTGGAGCTTATGCTCCAAGATATCGGTTAGTCTAAAAGGTGCCACAGGACTTCTTGTTATTTTGGAGCATGTATTTCCAGGTTCCTAAATTTTGATTGCCCAAATGGAATTTGCACATTTATCTGATCTTGCACATTTGTGTACACAATTTTGGTGCTTTGGGTGTGCAAAATCTTGTACAACAGACCGCTGTATGGTCAACCAAGATATGCACATTTGATAATTCCAGTTCAAAGGCTGCGGTCAGGGATTTTTGAGAAATTGGCCCTTTCTTTTAATCTCCATCCAAAATATATTTCTTTGGGTCAGAGCCTCAGCTAGTATAAATTGGCATAGCTTCCTTGACATTTGTGCTCCTACATTGATTTACACCTGGTGAGGATTTGGGCCGCAGAGTTAGAGCTGGAGAACTGAAAATAGAATTGAATGTTCAGACTGGGTTTATTCCACAGGATGTTGAGAAAACCATGAATAAGATTAGAGACAGAACAAGCCTTGTTTCTGTTTGTCCTGTCAAGAAAAATCACTGGGAAACAATCAGAGGAATCGTTACAATAGGAAGAGGTAAGGGGGAGATGATTCAAAAGGAATGTGACATCATTCATTAATATTACCAACTTAGTATGTTATAAACCACACAAAATTCCACTTCCATCAACTATTCACTATTCATGTTTTTCCTTTACTTTTGTTAGGGTATTGTATTCCTTTGAAGTGGCAGACAAGGAAGCCTGCTCACTGATGGAACATAAACCCAAGTGTAGAAGGGTGTGTGTTTCCTCAGGCTTTTAAGTGGCTGACTTTTAAAGTGTGATTATACACTAAAAGCTTATATGTAAAAATAGCATCATAGAGTTCCGTGTTTATCAGATCCTAATGAGTGTAGTTGCAGTTTACAAACAACAAAATTAAATAAAGAAAAAGGTTTTCTAGATGCCAGCCTTGCAAGCTCAGTCTGAGATCTGGTTAAATTGGGTTATTTCCTTTTCAAACATCAACTGCAATGAGCATGGTGGGCCAAATTATATCCTAATAGCCTTATGCTTGCACAGGTGTATCTGATAACACCCTATGTATCCATAGGTTTGCTCAAGAATGTCCGACTGAATTCTATTGGTTAACCATAAGGATAATTCAGTTCACATTCCCATAGCTGTTTTGGTTCAACAGGGCTAATAGAAGTAAAAACTTATTTTTGAATCTAGCATCAACCTACATGAGTCTGAATATACATAATAAGCAGATCAGCAGACTACCATAATTGCTATTTATCTATCATCACTTTTTGAAGTAGAACGGCATTTTAAAAAAGGATTTCTTGTGTCAACTTGTAATAGCTCATCAATTATTGACGTTACCAAGGGTCTGATTTTTAAGGCTGCTCAGCTCCCAATGACTTCAGCTGGAGCTGGAGAACCTCAACTCTTCTTAAAATTAGGCCTTGAATTCTTAACCTAGGCTCTTCCCCGCCTCCCACCCAGTCACCTGAGAACTTGCTACCTTTGCCCTTATGCCCTGAATGTCAGACCTTTGAAAAGAGATAGCTTGAAATAATTGGCAGTCTGATTGTTATGGGTTACAGGAGAATGCTTAGCTATAAACGAAGTAGTAATAATCCTGCATTTCCCCATTCACAGAACTTGTTTATTGCTTTCTAGGTAAAATAGTCAAAGTACCGAAAGGTAAAGTGATTGCAGTTAAACACCTGTTGTTGGGGAGATGTTTAATTGCAGTGAAGATGTATCTTTAGGTAGAAAATAGATAGGTACCTGTAGCTGCATCCTGAACAGCCCCTCAGCCAACACAGGCCAGCCACAGATGTTAGTCACAGAGTCGACATACCCTAAGTGATTGAGGTGTCTAGTATGAATTTAAAGTCAGGAAGACTTGGATACATGTGGGCACTTCTGAAATTTTAACCTACATGCTTTGTGCTCAGAATGTCAGGTAAAAACATCACCTTTCTGGTTGCAAGCTGCTTCCTCCCCACAGACACAATGACTGCTTTAAGAGAAAAGCTCAAGCCATGCTTCACACACATTCCTTTTGATCTCCATACCTGAACTAGATTTCTGCCCATAAGGGACAGCAAACTGTGTCCCTATTCTTTTCTGCTGTGAGTGCCTATAAGCAGCTGGTGTGAATATCACAGTGACAATTGTTATAGTATCTAAAATGTCACAGTGTCCCACTGCTACCTATTTTCTACATCATTTCACACAAATTAGGATTCCTGTTTTTCTGGGTTTAAAGAGCTAAACTTTTTCATGCACATGTTGAGCCGATGGACCCTGGTCATCTGCAGGTGTGATTGAATTTGGGACCTGAGGGGCTAAAGCCACAAGCCTCTACCACTTGAGTTAAGAACCAATTGGCCCTTAGCTAACATTGTCACACAGACTTCCCTCTCCCAAGAGGTCTTAGTGCTGCTGGGTTACACACAGAAAGTCGCTCACCCATTTCAATTTTATCTACAGCATTCCACACCTAGAATTTTCACATCTCTATAATTACATGCTGTTGACAGTAGCTTTCCTTAGTATTTCACATCTGTCTGCTGATTGTTTTTATGAGCTACAATATGATTGAAAACTTCAAATTTATCTTACTGCAGGAAAACTTCTGAGAGGATTTAACCCTGTGTATCCTACAACCCTGTGGATTGATACAAAAACCTTTTGCAATGGGCTCCCTTTTCATATTGTTTTTGATGAAGAGGTAAGGGACTTCAGCATTGCTCTGCATGTCCTAAACCCCCTTCCACTTAGATAGGTGCCTATTTCTGCTACCAATTCACAAAGTGTGGTGCGCTGGGTTTTTCTCCACCTAACTGATCCAGCAGATGTGCTCAGAGGCCATCTATCTCCATACAACATGGCCAGGGAGCTTTAGGAAGAGAACAGTCACCTTCTAACCATTAGCACAGTGTTCACCTAGTGCTCTAACCATTAAGTTATGGAGGGATTCTCTCTGACACACTTGATTTTTAACTAAAGTGAAGTGACTTCACTAGGAGAACTTAAAGTCGTCCCACATCTGATTATCCCATAGCCCAGTGGTTGGGGAACCCAGCTGAAAGGTGACAGATGGTGTGAAAGACTTTGATCACCTAAGTGAGGTTTTCCATGCTGCAAGGGAGTTCACTGTGATTTCTGAGGGTGAAGCAGCCGCACAGATGCTAAGAAGGTGCATCATCATCAAACACATTCATTTCCTGGATTTTCCAGTGCCTGTATCTTTCCCCATCTCCTGGACTCCCTAGGAAAGGCTCTCCACCCTGACAGCCCTGAACTTCAATCTGGCTTCCCTTTTGCACCCCTCCCTCAATCCCATAGCATTCATGGAAAATTGACTTAATTCTCCTCTCAGTCACTGGGTTTAAGCTCTACTGGGATTGGTTGAGTTTCACAGGACTGACACTGGTGTAAGCAAGACAGATCAGACTCACTACCTGCATACAATGGCTATTTCATTGAAGATTCATGTTCGGAATTGTAGCAAATTATATCAAGGACATGTCCATTTGCAAATAGTGATTATATATTGCAAGTGGAGGTTCAGATGATTGATAGCTGAAACCAGAAAGGATGTGAAATGTAACCTGTGGGCTGTGTTGGTTTTAAGCTCAGAATAAAGCAAGCTGGGGTGAGCATTCAAAAGATTGTCCCTGGCCTTCAGACCATGGGCATTCGCCTGGATCAGTACTTCAGTATCGTGCACCCAGAAGTGACATTCACCATCTCCAGCGTTCAGAAGTTTATCAACAGTCAATTTGTTTTCCGGACGAAGAGAGAAATGATGCCAGAGTCATGGAAACAACGTCCAATGCTAGAGCTAAGAGGTACTTGATATTGTCTGTGAATAGAATGGCTCTTACTCAGGAGTGAAGGTAACTTAAAATTTCTTTCAGGTACTGTCCTATTGCAACCCAGGTCCCTGACAGCTCTTTAAATAGCTCCCGGCTGGCTTTTGCCCCAGCTCAGCCTGCTCTTGCTGGAGCTGCGCATCCACTTATTTTTCCCTCCGCTCTTATACTAATCAAGAATAATGGTAGAGTTGAATTAGCTGATTTCTCCTCCCTCCCAGCAGTAGAGAAGTAAATGGCCAGCTGTTTGAACAGTGTGGGAAACATGAGCTGTGCTTTACTACATGTATGGACAAATCCTGCCCCTCCCTCTGCAAGAACTGAGAGTCCTCTACCATGAGTACCAATAAGATTCCATTTGAGGAAGGCTGAGTACTGAGGCATGCGCAGAAATGCTCTTCCCAAAGCCATGGATCCTGCCCTTTTAGGGGCTTCCTGATTTATTGCGCCAAGGCCAGACAGCAAGTGGGGCAGAATGAGACAGTAGCTCCCTGTACAAACCCACGGTCCATCTCTCTTGAGTAGGTGGTAGGATGACAAAAGAGCTGTTTTAACCATTACTCTGCAGAGAATGCCTCGTCTTAGTTCCTCTGCCACTCCATGGCCTTGCCCATGTTTCCAGGATGGAGATCCCCAGCCCACAGCCAAGGCCATCCACTTTATTGGCAGTTTAGGATGTGCACGATCAGGCTCTCAGTACCACCTGCAGGGCAGCCAAAACAATATGTATAGCAGGAGCATAGGCAATGACTTTGGATGCTCCAGGGCTGACAAGCCCATGGGAAAAAATAGTGGTTGCTTTGCAACCACCAGCAGCTGCTTCTCCACTTTCCCAGTGACACCTGCCCACTGCAATCAGCTGTTCTCCCCTGGACCTCCTGGACTCCAAAGGAGTGAGTGGGAGCATTGTAGGGAAGGGGGCAGAACTGGGCTGGAAGAGATGGGGTGGGGCAGGGGGTTGAGCACCCTCAGACCCAGGAGAAAACTGGTGCCAGTGAGTAGGAATGCTGAGAGCCACTGAACCAAACTGTAAACCCAGGATGTGATGGAAACTACTTTAAGCCGAGGGGTGCAGCAGTGACCACAGCATCCCTCGTTCTAGCACCTACGATCACCGGAGTAACCATGAAGTCAGACCCGGATTTATATAGCGGAGGAGGGGGGAAGGTTACCAGTCCCTAGCAGAACCAGATGATGAAGCAAGAGGGGTGCTGTGATGGCATCATATGCCAGCAATGCCCCTCTGCCATGTACACTGAACAAACTGGACAGTCTCTGGGCCAAAGGATGAATGGATATAAGTCTGACATCAGGAATTAGAATACACCTATAGGGGAACAGAATAGGGGTATTTCCTCTAGGGGAATTAGAATAAACCTATAGCAGAACATTTTAACCTCCCTGGATATTCAATAATGAATTTAAATATAGCCATTTTTCTAGAAAAGAATTTTATTACAAGATTACAGAGGGAGACATCTGAATTGGAATTCATTTACAAATTTGATATATTTAAGCTCAGCCTTCAAAGGAGATCGCGGCTTTCTAATATATTACAAGGGAAATTTCCCCACCTTTGGTATTCGCAGGAATGGGACACATCCTAATTAATTTGCTTCATTATCTGGTCCTACTAGGGACATGTAACCCTTTTATTTTCTCCTCTCACCTCTCCCTGCTATAGAAACCCCAGATTCTATTTTTTCTACTCCAATCATCTGAAGAAGTGGATCTTACCCATGAAAACTCAGGATCTAATAAATTTATTAGTTTCTAAAGGTGCTACAGGGCTGCTTGTTATATGTGAAGCTACAGATAGACATGACTACCCCAGTGAGACTGTTAAAATTTTAGTGATTTTATGCCATTTATATTGTTTGCTCACTGTTTGCATTACTCCCAAACTTGAACAATAAAAAAGACTAGTCAGTTATTCTTTTGTTTATAGTCATTTACACTTTGTGATTCTCATTTCTGTCTTGCCCCCTTCATTAAAAATACAGAACAGATTAAATGACTGTGACAAAGAAATCACTTGATTAGTTTTCCTTCTGAGAAATGGTATTATGGGAGGTGCTGACTGGGTTGCAACAAAATGTTTATTTAAAAAGAAAGGCAAAAATGTTTTTGCGCCTTCATTTTGCTTCTTTAAGCTATAAACAAGAAGGCCTGAAAACTTCTATTTGCTCATGTTTTGTCTTAGAAGTATCATAGATTTCAAATCTGGTCTTCCCTGGCTTTGCTGGAGAACTTTAGGAAGGTTTCAGAGAAGTATTGGGAGTCAGAGTAAAATAGATGTTCACAAAACAAGGAGTTCTAAACATTAAAATTACATCTCCTTCCCACTACTTACATTTATTTTTGTGGCATTTATTATGTCATAAACCTATTAGTTCTTTAGTCATCCATACAGTGTCTCGAGAAAAAAACAAGGGAGATGAATTTCTAACTGAATTCTGAGCACAGAAAACAAGCAGAATAAGAAAAAAAGAAAAAGGGAAGTATTGAGTTTAAGGGTGACTTGCAAGGGGAAAAATTGAGCTTGTGCTTTTTTTCGTATTTATTATACTATAAAATATGCTCAATTTTTCGCCTTGCAAGTCACCCTTAAACTCAGTACTTCCCTTCTATGCTCACAGATTAAGCAAGAACAGTTACGCTGCACCTACACTAGCAAGTTCTTTTGAAAAAAACTGGGCCTTTTCTGAAAGAAGCTGTGGAGCATCCGCGCACAAACTGTTCTCTTTCGATCTCAAATCGAAAGAACACAGCACTTTTTCTAGTGGTCCTCTTCCTCTCCCAGATGAGGCAGAATACCTTTTTCTGAAAGATTCTTTCAAAAGAAAAAGCACGTGTAGACGCCCCACGGTCCCTTCTTTCGAAATCATGGTGCCAGATTTTTCGATTCCTGGCCCGTTCTTTCAAAAGAGCAGGGGCTGTGTGGATGCTTTCTAACAAAAGAGTGGATTGCTCTTGCAAGCTACTTTTTTGTGTGTAGATGCGCTCTTTTGAAAGAAGTTTTCCAGAAGAGATCGTCCGGAAGAACATCTTTCAAAGGATGGCTATAGAGTAGATGTAGCTGTAGTGCATCAGACATGCTGCTAAAAGGAAAACTTCCTGTAGGAAACATGGTCATATGCCATTAGACTGGACTTCAGAAAATCTGGGTACAATGCCTGACTCTGCCATAGACTTTCTGGGGGCGGAAATCCAGGCCCTTTGCCAGTCAGTGGGGTTATGACAGGCCTTTTGTAAGCACTGACTGAGGGAGGAGCATGGGTTCTCAGGAGCAGGCCCCTTCCAGAGATGCAGAAAACCACTGCTCCCTGCCCACCCCAGCATCCTTAGTAATCTGACTGAAATTCCAGGAAACTGAGGCTGTCCTGCAATTAGACATGTGTGGCCGGCCCATGCCAGCTGACTCTGATACACAGGGTTGGAGGCAGCGGTGCTGTTGCAGTGCAGATGTTCCAGCTTGAGCTCTGGGACCTTCCTACCTTGCAGGGCCTAGATACCAGCATCTAACCCAACCCAACCAAAGTGTCCACACCGCAGCCCCAAAGCCTGAGCCTTGAGAGCCCCAGTCAACTGGTGCTGTCCAGTCAAGGGTTTTTAACTGCAGCATAGACAAATCCTGTCAGTCCTCAAGGCGACATATACCAAAAGACAAGCCATTGTCCTGAGGGCAAAGAATCCCATCCTCATAAAACTAGGCTGTTAAAGTCCCCACGTTCTTCTCCGATTGTTCTAAACAGGCCAGATGATGTGGATGGAGTCGCTGCAGTGTATGCTGTACCTCTGCTCACCTTTACTGCGCACTCTGCACGAGTTGGAAGAGAGACAGATGCACATCGCGGATATAGCACCTCACGATGTTACCAGGGATTTGATTCTCCTCAACCAGCAAAGGCTGGCTGAGATGGAGCTGTCCAGCCAGCTGGAGAGGAAGAAAGAAGAACTGCGGATCCTGTCAAAGCACCTGGAGGAAGAGAAGAAGAAGACAGAAGCTCTGCTCTATGCTATGCTTCCAAAGCACGTGGCCAACCAGCTAAAAGAGGGGAAACGAGTAGAGGCAGGTGAATGAATATATGTGTGTTTCAAAAGAGCAGCTCTGTCCTTGATATTAGACTAGGGAGCTGTGCTGCTATCCAGAGCCGGCTCCAGGGACATGCAAACTGTGCAGACTCAATGATACCCCTTCCCCGCCTTTTCTGGTGGCTGCCCATTCAGCAAGAATGTTTGATGAAGGTTCATGATGGGAGGTTTGAATGAGACTGGAGGAATATAGGAGAACAGGAGTGCAGGGAAGGAGGATATCGAGCACATTGGCTGTACATATACGATATTGTTATTCCTTTAAAAATGCGTAAGCCTAGCATGGGCCTGGTTTAGGAAGCATTTTACTTTGTTACTTGGAACAGCACCGAAGCAAATGTTTAAATTCCATTGAAGTAAATGGACCTTAAGCACAAACTTAAAGTTAAGCATTGGCTTAAGTACTGCCCAGAGTAGGAATGGACTAAAGAGTGTGTGTAAGTGATTTGTTGAAGCAGGCCCATGTGCTGAAGTATCTGTAGACAGCTCCCTGGATTGTCTAAGGCATGCTGCAGTTCTTACATTTGATACATTATTAAATCACCTCCTTCCTTACTAATATGGATCTTAAATGAATCGTCCGATTTTCTAAATATTGAGTAAAAAAAAAATCTCAGCAAACAACGCTCATGTGCGCATATCACACAGAGCTACTGATTGGGCCAACCCAACAATTATTTGTCATTTGAACTATACTCACATTGACCTTTCTATTCACAGGGGAGTTTAAAGAATGCACCATATTGTTCAGTGATGTTGTGACTTTTACCAACATTTGTGCCCAGTGTGAGCCGATTGAGATAGTCCTCATGTTAAATTCAATGTATCTGCGATTTGACAGGCTAACAACAGTGCATGATGTCTACAAGGTAACTACTTATTTACGAAGGCTGCAGCTATTTTCATGAAACTGTTTTTTGTGAATTACAAAGGGTTTCAGTAAAGCATGCAATATGGGAGCTTACGGTGGCCTTTGCTGTAGTCAAGAAACAAAAAGGACTTTGTCTAAATTGTTCATACTATGGCTATGGTGCTATATTTAATTATAAACAATTATATATCCTTTTTTTTCCTAGTTTTGTAATGAAAAATAGCCAACATGCATTGATTCTAATTCAATGTACTAAAAAGATTCAAACAAGAGTGTAACCAGGTCTGCCTACTTTCTCTGATGGCATTTAGCTCACTCCAAACCCTTTTGGAGCTATTCACAGGGGCACTTTTTAAACTCACTTGTCCTTGAGCTGGTATTCCAAGAGTTACTCACACTTTATTTTGCCATTACTGGTGTCAGAACAGTTCATCTACTTTTAACTTAGAAAAGCTTACCTATTACCAAAGGCAATGGGACCCTGACTATATCACCTTCTGATATCAGTCCAAAGTGTTAAAACTGATTGGATTGCTGTAATGGGTCCACCCACTTGTGAGCACTCCTCAGTGGCAAAGGGGTTCCATGTAAGGTCTTTGCCTGGGTGCTACCAGTTCTTGTATGAGGCTTGTGGCCAATCTTCAGCCATTACACCTGAGCTTCACCCAGATCTAACTTTACCTCACACTTGGAGCTGTCTGTAGTGCAGCTGGTCTCCCAGTTGGTATATAGACCTACTTGAGTCAAATTCCTATGAGGAACTGACAGGCTCTAGCCCAGGAGTTTCTTTTATATGGACCTGTTGGGTCCTGACTGGCTGCCACTGAGATAGCCACTCTGTCTTGCCAGGAGGACCTCTTCTCTGCTCCTCTCTCTCGGATGGGGTATGGAATGGCCTCTGGCCTCTTCTCGGGGGCATCGGGTCTTAGTCCACCCCACCACAATTGCCCATTTTGCATAGCGTGGATCTTTCACCTTATGCTCCACCTGGCTTGGATCCTTATCCTGGGCATAGAGAAAGAAAAGCAAAATATAAGGGATGTGGCTTAATTAGGCCATGACTTCACACTTAACTCTTCTGGGAGCTGACTGGCTGCAACTGCAGAAGCGTAGGTCATGATTACTGCCTTAATTGGTTCCACCCGTTGGAGGGCTGCCACCAGCTCCTCCTCATTCAGCTGGTCTTAGCTTCTTGCAGGGGCTCCATTGCATGTCCCTTTAATGAAGGTAAAGGGTCTGGGAAAGGACCTGTTTGCAGTATCAGGCACTAGGAGCCTCAGGACTGTTTCTCAGTTTCTTTAGGGAATGTCTTCCCCTCAGTCTACTTCTAACTCTGCCTTCTCAGGGAACCAGGCCACTAAGGAATGAGTCCCTGCATTGGATACCTGCCATCTCTTGAGTTGTGACCACTCGAATCTTACCACCTGACCTACCCCACTAGGTCCCTGATCTGTTGTGAGGAAGGCAAAATTCACCCTACCCCAGCCAACCTTATGGTGAGGTTAAAATTCCCAGCCAGAGCTCCCAAAAGGTAGTTGATTTAATATTCACACTAGTCCAAAGAATCCAGTTGTACATTAATCCTAGCGGAGACTGCTGATCAAGCTCAGGCCTACTCACCAGAAGCCACCACCAGTCAAGGAAAAACCATCCCTTTGTTGGCAACCAGGGTGGGAGGTGTGGCTGCAGTGTCTTTATAAGTATCCTCCTTGCTGGCAGTAACATTGTCAGCTAGATGCAATTAACAACTTAGAGATGAACCTTTTATCAAAAGTCACTTGGATATTTTCTCCCTCGTCTTGGCTGGTGTAAATCGCTTAGCTCCATGACTTCGGAAGTTTGAACATCTGGCCTGAAATTAATATCTCCCCCTGCAATTGTAAACATCTATGCAATCCAAGCCAAATCTTGAAATCCTTACTGAGCCAAACTCCCTGTTAAGCCCATGGGAGCTTGTGGGAAGAGTAGGTTACAGTTTCAATGTTCTCAGGAGGGAATGAATTATTGAAACTGATCAAAGGCACATTCCTATTTCCAGCTAATAAATGCCTGAGGTTCTGAATAAATCTGATTAAAGAAAAATCTCTTGCCAAAGAATAAATATAATTAGAATATCTATTTGCATTAGTGACTCTGGCTGTTATTTTTTAATTTACTGTAGAATATAAATATACTGGTGTTATTATTAAGTGGACTGCCTTGATGGGAGCCAATCCTACAGTTTTCATGGATAGCTTTCTATATTGTTAGAATAGAATCCTAGAACTGGAAGGGACCTCTAGGGGCCATCAAGTCCTGTCCTCTGTACTCACAGCAGGACCTAGCACCATCTACATTAACCCCAAGAGATGTTTATCTAACCTGCCCCTAGCTACCTGAAAGCTGTTCTCATGAAAAACTTCTGAGGCCCCAGCAAGGATCCAACTCATAACCCCTGGTTCACAAGCCAGTTGGTAGGAAGCTCATTAGAAATTTGGTGCTTTCTATACTACTAGCATTCAGGGAAAAAAAAGGAACAGTACATTTAAGCAAATCATTCATGTAATGAAACAATGAAACCTCCTCAGAGTTGTTTACAGAATTATTCACAGTGTACAATGACTGTAATACTTTTGGGTTATCTGTGGTTCAGAAAACCTGCTTATCTTCCAGGAGTGGGCTCTGCCCACTCTGTTTCCAGGGCTAAATCCCAAAGTACTTTCTCAGGCAGAAGTTCCACACGCTACTGTGGGATTTTTGCTTAAGTAAGACTTGGCTCATAATAGAGACTGTGGAGAAATCCATAGATCACAGAAGGACAACCTGGTCCTTTTGTAAGACAGACCAGCCTACACTGCACGCTTCACACTGCGATTTCATGTATTCCTAACATTTAAACAATTTTCCTAAGCTGCCATTTGACTAGCTCAATGGTAATTGTCACTGAAGAACAGCCCCTCATTTATATTTTCCCCTAAAAATACCCTTTAAAGCCTGAATGTGTGACTTAGCCAGCCACCTGTGAATAGCATTCAGGAAGTCCCTTAAACTAGCTGCTGCCTCAGTGACCCATATGTGGGAGTGTGCATGGGCGTTCCCACCCTGAGAGGAAGGGGAATGCTTTTATAGCACGGCTCCTCCATTGCCTCAGGCCCCGCAAAAAGCCCTCTGTAGAACCAGGTAGAAGGTAGTAGAGCTGGGCAGGAATTTTCTCACTGCAGAGCCAAGTGACACATCATACCCAACATCAGCCTCAGATGTCTGAGAGGTCAAGAGCAACCTTTGAAAGAAAAAGTGGGGCAGCTGTGGGCAAAGAGAGTCCCCACCCCTGAAAAAATCCCAGAATGAATCGTATTTAGAATACTCAGCTGTGTTTCCCTGTGTATTAAAGGTGGAGACAATAGGTGATGCCTACATGGTGGTAGGAGGTGTCCCTGTGCCTGTGTCTACTCACGCTGAGCGAGTTGCCAACTTTGCTCTGGGAATAGTCATAGCAGCCAAAGAAGTGAAGAATCCGGTTTCTGGAAGTCCTATACAAGTGAGTCAGTACTACAGAGATATACTTATTTCCACATGCTGGATGGGTGAAAGGGTTGTTGCATAGTTAATGTGCTGGTCTGGACTCAACTGTGTTCACTCCCTTTGCGCTCTCAAGAAATTCCCCACAGCTGTATTTTGATAAATTGTCTGATGTTTCAGAGGCACGTGCTATGGTACGAGCATTGAAGAGTAGATGGCTGGTTAACATTTTAAACATATATTTAATAAGTGATATCCTGGGTTTCTTTGTTTCTTTGTAAAGATTAGAGTTG